>NC_086318.1:46043510-46375176 GCF_036172605.1 Pelobates fuscus | reverse complement strand
AAAGTATTTTAATAAAACACTATGTTAGAGTAGAGTTCTGGCATGGTTGCTTTCTCCAAAAAAAAAAAAAAACTATAAAGTGACAGAGGAAATACTTACCTGACATCCCACGCCAAGGCCAGTTTTTCCCATTTTCCCTGCAGTCAGATCCACCTCTAGTAACATCCCCTTTTCACTACAGGGGAAGAGATGTCTTGGAAGATGGGCTCAGGGAAGGACTTGGGTATTTTTTTGGAGGGGGGGAGAGAAGTGGCGTGCTGCCATTGGTTGTCTGTTATAAACATGCTGAGCGTGCTAATGACAAACGCCTTTAATGACAGATCTTTTATCTATTAAGAATTAGCCAGTCCGGGACTTTCAATCCTGACTGATATCAATCACTGCTATATCAAACATTAATTTGGATTATTTTTCTGTTCACTCACTTTGCCTTTTTGAATTGATAAAAGAAAAACATTTACATTTCTATTTTTGAATATATATCATTACTATTAATTGCATTTATTTTTAAAGTGCCAACACATTGAAAATGGAAGTCAGTAAAACAGTCATTTGTTGCATACAGATCAAAGTAACAATTACAAAATGCATGCACAGAAAATGACAGTGGTAAAATACAGGTAAAGGTGGTAACATTGTTATAGTAAAAATAATATGATGACAACGTAGAACACAATGAGGTGGAGTGGTGACAATGAAGTGACTTTTTCTCTGTTAGATGTCCATGTTGAAGGCCTCTGAAATTATGTTGGGTGAAAATGAATTGTTTACAGTATATTACCGGAGTACAGGTGGAGGATAAGGGAATACAAAAATGAGAATCTGTTGAGACAGCATTCTACACCAACTGCCAAAATGACTTCACTAATTCACCATCAACTTCCCCGTTAGCAGAGGTAATTAGTTCCTTTATAAATATATAGTTGACCAAAGTTAACTGCAGACACAAAAATAGCCTTATCCACAGTGTCAGGCCAATTACTGCATGTGAAGGAAATAAACCGAAGAATTCACTATTAACTGCCACCATCAACATATACATTATCTACATGAATGGAGGTATTTGGGTAGGTGCAAAGGACCTGATGGGACAGTGTATTGTAAACTCACTATGATGGGAGTGGCAGAAAGAACCTGGCTAGACTTTCAACAGACTAAGGTCACATGGCAAACATGGTCACAGCATCCATGTTAGGTTTCTGGTCCATACAGAGTAATAGAAGCAATCGCAGGGAGGAGATGGTAGGACTTGTAGTGGAGTCAGAACCACATGCAATGAAAGGGCAGTTACTTGTCAAGGCTGCCACCAACTCCTCACTGTCCGCCTACCTTGCCGGTTAGCAATAGACGGCTGCAATGGAAAGTGGGAGATGCAGCCACTGCCAACTCTGTACGCATCATAGCTAAATCAAACCCTTCCAGGTAGCAAGCTAAGGAGCCATGTGCATAGCACCCAGTGATCTTCCTTAGCTCACCCTGAGCTTCATTGTCTAGAACAAAACACTATTCTACTGATATTTCATAGAACGCTCAGAAGACTCAACAGTGTTGCAACCACTGCCAACTCTGTACGCATTATAGCTAAATTAAACCCTTCCAGGTGGCAAGCTAAGGAGCCATGTGCATAGCACCCAGTGATCCTCCTTAGCTCACCCTGAGCTTCATTGTCTGGAACAAAACACTATTCTACTGATATTCCATAGAACGCTCAGGAGACTCCGCAGTGTTCCATCCCACTAAGTAGAAAGTCTTTAAAGTACAGGGCAGGATTTTTATGTCTTCATATTTGGAGTAATGCCATTAAAACCGAATGAACTTTTGGACACAACACGTTTTTGTCTTCAAAAACAAGCTATTTATTTTTTTTAATAAACAGGAAAGTTTAAGAAAGAATAGACAGTAATGCAAAAAAGTAATAAGGAAGAGGTGTCTCTTGAAAGCTGACAGAGTCTTTTTCCATTGTTTGAATAAACTCAAACCAGAGACACGTAAAATAACCTGTATATATTATTTAATGCTGTGAAGAACCGTACAAAATAATCACAACATATTTCAATAAAGCTGCCAACTGAAGACGAAACCAGAAAAGCTATACTAAAAAAGTGTCTGTCTTGCATAATACAAGGAACCCGCATTCAGCGTGTTGGGCTGATTCTGTTTCTAGATGATATTGACATACTGAGTGAGATGCTTTCAATGCTTTCTGTTTAGGTCACAGCATGCTCGCAGCCAATTTCACAGCTAATAGGAATCTGAAAAATACTGTGTTTTCTAGACACCTGAGGGTCAATGGCACATTTCAAATTCACTGACAATTCATTTTGTCTCATACTGAAGTTAAAGAGATACTCCGGTTATAAAAAATCTATAAATTGTCAAACCATTCTTAAATGGTGTGACTGCTTAGTCTGGGACGGGGCGCTTGGACTTCTCTAGCACCATAACCACTACAGCAGGTTGTAGTGGTTATGGAATATCTCCAGCTGTTTTAAAACTACAACTACAATGGTGCTTCGTCATTCAAAAGGCATGAAAAGCATTGTGGGAGTTGTGGTTCTACAACATCTGAGATCTACCTTTTGTGCACCTCTGCTTTAAACCACACCGAACAGCAACAAGTTAAAGAAAAATCCAGACATAAATGAAACCATAAAATGGTTCTTTCTATAGGTGGGTTTTTCCTTAAAATTAACACTTCACATAGATATATATCTGGCGTAGCACAAAATCACCGTTTAATACATTGTATATATTGTATAGCTATCCTGCTAAGTTCAATGGTTGAAGTAGGCATCCTCAGGATAAGTCTTTTTTCCTGCAAGATGCGGTTGCTATGGTAACAATTTACATGTTGTGGGTTTCTGTGCATTACTGTTGAGTGGCTAATCTGTGAGCGGTAGATATCCTTACAGACATTATTGTCAGCCAACAGGCAAACATTTAGCAACACGTTTGGAAGCCAGTTGGTGATTAGTAGACGTTACTAGCTACCAGCTGTTGTTAATAGCGACAGCTTACAGCAGCCATTTACTGGCAAAGGTGGAAACAATATAAATTTTATATCTGCCTTAATATCACACACAGGACTGGATTCTCGTAGAGTAAGGAGTTACTCTGCGTGCTGACTAGTAATAACTCCATTAAAGTCAATGGGAAAGTTGCTATTCGGTAAATAGAGTAAACCTTTAGTGTACTAAGATAAACCCGGCCAAAGGTTTGTGAAAAACTGAACCCACAAAATTGATTTTAAAAAAAACTGTGCAGGTTTATCGGAGAATTTGGCTCTGCCAAATCACCATTAACCTTTTCTTCACTGCCAAAATAACACAGGGAATCAAAACTGTAATGGCAAAGCCAAATACTCCTATTACATTGATTTGATGTGCCCACCAAGTTGATGACTACAGTGCAGTGGCCATGGTGCTTGAAGTGTCCATTGAATTGATTATTTTATAAAGTATCGGGAAATGTTTCACATTCTTTCATTTCAATACTTTAAGATTTGTAAATCCCATTAAGTCTTGTTGGCTGTAGTTTTTTTTTTCTGGATATGCAATTCTCAAACCACTTTTTACTGATTAGCATTTTTAGATTGTTTCAGCTATTATTTTCTGTACACACTTTCACCTTGGTAACAGTTCAAACCCAAAGAAGGTAAATTAAATCCCTTAGACGTGGATTTAATTTACCTGTGACTTAACATCCAGCATTAATAAAATGTTTCTTTCAAAGCATATATATTTATTTATTAGTGTAGATTGGATTAGCCATGTTAGTCCAGTAGACGAGATGCCAAATTACCAGAGTTTGCAGTATCCAATAAAAAAAGGCATCATTGCATACAGCAATACTCTGGTATTTTGGCATCTTATTTATTTATTAAAAGATGTATGTCATTTGTTTAAAGTTTTTTTTACTTGTTACTTTAGGCAAGTCAAAAGTAACAAGTTTACAAAAAAAAGGAAACAAAATGTCAGATCATCTAAACTATTTAGCCAGTTCTCATATGAATAAAGTTGATTGTAATGCAAGATAAGAAATAGATACCACACTGCATTTGCAGGAGACAAAGAGAGCTCCCAGGGCATATTATACAGATATCTGGTTTTAGAGAAAGGGAATTTACTTGACATATGCATAGTCGCATTTCCGGCATATGCGTAACAAACCCAAAGAAACCCCCCAAATACTCGGACACCTTTATTTGGGACAATCATCACAGCTTTAATAATATCTAAATAAAGTTAAAATAATTTAAGGTCATTGTCACATATTAACAGAACATATCCCCCACCAACTCCTTTAACAATACTATCCCAGACAATGACTCACAACACAATAAGTAAAACTATATTAAAACGTAATTTAGCATATAAACATAACCATTGCCACCGAGGGCATGACATAATCATTGATTTCCAGCTTTCTTCCATGTAGGGGCATACCGAGATACACCGTACACACACCATGTTCGGAACTACCGATGAGCTCGAACCTACAAATACTTTTCCAAACCTAACTGTTCTTAGTGAACCAAACTATTTTACATCAGGACAAACAACCTACACCCCAACTTCTCTATCCATCCCCCACCATAGCTCAGAGCTCGACACCTTGAGCTACCTGAGTGCCCCTACGAAAAACATTGCTCTTTGCAAACCTTCCTGAACCCCTAACATCAAGAAATGTGACTTAGGTCACCCATGTGGACGGCGCCAACGACCCCCTTATGAGTCCGCCAAGCAAGAGGTCCCAAGCTGCCACACTTCCTGCCGGACAAGGCTCCTTCTGAGTGCCCGGAGTCGCTGCCCAAAACCTTTCCCACTGAAAACGAGAGAGCGAATAAGTCACCACTTTCAACAACCCAGGCACGTCACGTGCCCTAAACACAACATTAAATTGCATGCAAGAGAGAACAAAGTGGCGAAGGAGCCGAATAACAGGGTAGAAGAAATCAATGTATTTTTTCCCTCAGCTGTCGCCCCCACAATGTCAGCGCCACTACTAATGGAAAGAATTCCAGAAAAGCCAAGTTGCAAATGAGTGGGCTGGCCTTCTGGCAATGGTGTGGCACACCAATGCCCCATGAAATAAGTCCCAAACTAGATGCTCCTTGATGCGTCCGTAAATAATTCCAAGTCAGGCGAAGACTCCACAGGCTCCCGGAAATATACATGCCCATTAAAGTTCCTTAGAAAGACCTGCCACACATCCAGATTGGCCTTCATGGATGCCGACACCCGAGTGATGTTGTGACGCTACCCCGGTGATTGCCCTGGAGAGGAAGCTGTTGAACATCCTCCCTACAGGGATCACCCGGCACGCAAACTTGAACCGTCCCACCAATAACTGAAGTGCCCATAAAGTAGCTTTTTTAGCTTCCCGGACCTCCACCACCGCCTCCCACAGTGCCCTCAACGTGTCCTCCAGCAACTGATATCCCCCCAGGACCGAATCTATCTCCAAGCCCAGGAAGGATAAGCAAGTAGTCGGCCCCACCATCTTGTTGCCCGCCAGCAGTATTCCGAAGACATTTGTGACCAATTCCAAAGTACTCAACCCTATGTGGCACACCTCCGAACCCGTCGGCCCGACACAAAGGAAATCATCTAGGAAATGGACCACGAATCTAGTGCCCGCCTCGTATTTGACCACCCTGTTGCGGAACGCTGGTCTCTCACAGCCTGTTTCCGCTGGTAGTCCAGGTGTGGCTCAGGAACCAGCAATCACCCCAGGCACAATAGCCACACTGAGAGAATAATCCAGCAGCATAGTAATCACCATCAGCAATAAAATCCAATAATATCCCATCACTTTTGCCAATCACTGGACGACACACAGTATCAGGAGTAGAACTGAAGTTTAATGGCAACATTCCTACTTTTATGAGATTCTCCCATGCAAGGGAGGGACTCACCATAATTATCACAGTAACCAATCCCATATACATTACCTCCCACACATCTCCTCCCCTTAGATTAACAGTTAACATAATTATACAGTGCATACTTTTCCCCAATTCCTGGATGTACCCCAAATATGTTAGGTACACCTTTATGGTATAAATATGGTACCCCCTGGTAGCCCTGATCTGGGTGAGGAACATATCCAAAAATCACCCAGATCAGACCAGAAGGTAAAGATTTGAACGACCCCATGGGTAAAGTAACCGAAAATAGTTCCATGAGATCTGGCCCTGCGGTCGGTCTCTGTTCGTGCCTCAAAAGTCCCGAAAGGCTATGCCATCCATAGTTAAGTTTGTAACCGCATGAATCCCCTAGTTCGTGGGATTCATCCTACCGAACAACGGGCCGTTCGTGCGTTTCCATCGGTACTTTCTGAAGCCCTGGAGGTCTTAGCGGTGTTCGGTTAATCGAGTGTCCATTTTTAGTTCCAGACACTCGACGACCAAACACCGCTGTTCGCGGGTTTAAGATGGCCACCACCACGTGTTCGGCTGCCGAAATGGCGGCCACCCAGGGAATACAGCAGAGTGTTTGTGCGTTCAAGGGAATGTAACAAGCAATCAGGGTGGTAAATTACAGCCACACTTCACACCAGGGTGGTCCGGTGTTCGGTAGATTAAGTTTGTATACCGAATGCAGGGAGACAGTACAGTGTTAGGTGAACAATCAAACGAATGCTTTATATAAAGGACAAAGTACCGAAAGCATTTTACATCCCACAGTCTTCCAGACTTCTTCTTTGCTGCATAACTTGTATAGTCTGAAGTATTTGCAATGTTATTTTATATGACCCTGGCTGGTTCTTAAAGGTCCAGTAGTGCCCTACCAAAACTCCCATTAAGCCCAGCCATATTGTTTAAAGGGTCCCATCTTCCCAGGACCATAATCACTGGGCAGGCGGCGAGCAAGCAGCCCCCTCCAGGAAACCAGGGCAGATTCTTGTACAGCGGCTAGTCCGCTACACACCCACTCCAGAAAAGTACTGAACACAACATGGAACAGCCCATCAGCAAACACAGATCAACGAAATACTGCCCCTTCAAAAAAACAGCCCAGTAAATGATGACAGTTGGGGTGGATGGGCAGTAATCGAAAAGCCGCTTCTACGTCCGCCTTGTCCATCAACGCCCCCTTGCTAGCAAACCAAACCAAATCATAATTCGCTGAAGCTCCATGTGGATATGATAAATTCTGAATAAGCCAGTACTTACCGGGCCCCTTTTTCAGCATAACCCTAAATGGTGAAACCCGCAAATCATTCAACTGGGGCTCCATGAACGGCCCCCTCATCCTTCCTAACTGCCCCATACTGCTACCTTATATAGCTTCTCCTGCACCACATCCGGGAAGTCCCCTACTGAGTTCAGAATCCGCAGATTACAAACCCCCTCCTTATGCCGAAACGGAATCACAAACCCCCCGCATGAACCTGTCCCTTAACAACACAGCATCTTCCTGGTTACTGTAGCTGTTTAGCCATGGCAACATCATGCCGACCTTCACCAACGGAACCCCCATGTTCCCGGCAGAACTGCTACTGGCCTCCGGAACCGCCACTGCCACAGCCTCTGTACTCTCCTGCCTTGGTGTCCAAAACTGCCCAAAGCTAACACTGCCCCCTGAACCCCCACTCCATGAGTCCAGAAAAGACTTGAGACCCTCTAAAAGGTCCGCAGAAGGTTTAACAGCACATAACTCACTGCCGGAACCTCTTGTCGCTGAAGGCCATGAGGCTGTTTCCCACCTGACGTCGTCCATGCCCGGGCTTGACGGCGCCTCCAGCAGTATATCCATGTCCCAAGGACTCACCCGAACCGTGGGTGACCATCTTGGTGACTTAGAATGAGAAAAGACTCTGGGTAGGCCGTCCGACTGAGTCCTGGCCGCCCTACTCTCTCACTGGGACCTGGGAAAAGACTTATCCCCTCTGCACCTAGCCTCCTGTCCCATGTGGCTATGCCCGCTCCCCACTAGCTGATCCTCGTAGTCACACCAAGAACTCCCGCTAGATGAGCCCGATCTGCTGCACCAGCGGTCAGCAGTCCTAACGGGGGATCCCAAATTATGATCCCGGGTAGCCACCCTGGGGGACCCCCTGCCGTGTTGGCCTGCCTGATCACTATGGCCAATCTGAGATCTATAGTGTGACCCCTGTCGTCCAGCACCCCCACGGGGCCTGACATGATAGTCCTGAGTGCGGCGCTCCGTGCCCACCCGTGATGGGGATCTAATGGGTGTGGAAGCTCGCCTACCCATTTCCCAACTTGGGGCCCCCAACCTGCTCTCTCCTTGGGCCGCCTCTACACACGCTAGGTGATCTGGACGCCGACCTGTGAGGCGACCCCATGGACAAACTTCGCTTGCGTAACCTGCTAGAAGAAGCCCTTCGATGCCCACTGGCCATAGGGGACCCTGCCATTGCCTGAGTGCCTTGCGCCTGCCTTCCCACCACCCACATGCTGCCCGTGACTTGCGACCCATCAGGATGGGGGACAACTCACCCAGCATGTCACCAGCCAAAACCACCTCTCTGTCATGACCAACAGCACTCCCAGGGCCTCCATTGCCTGCTGCAGAGCCTGCCATGGCCGTTCCTGCCCTTCTCCTTCCAGCCGTTTGCAGTGATTCTTGCTCATTCCCACGAATGTGGTTCGAACCCTGCATCCTGGAGTCCTGTTCGCAGCCCGAACTGTGCTCCAGCTCACGGCCAGAACGTGCGGCAGTTTTCCGGCCTCCCTGTTCGCGGCCCAAACCGACCGCCTGTTCGCACCCAGAACATTTGGCAGATGTACCTGTTTGCGGCCCGAACGTTCGCATGATCCAGCCCTTCTCTGTTCACGGCCCGAACATTCACTTGTTCCCTTAAGTGCCTGTTCACAGGCCGAATGTACGTCAACCTCCGTGTTCGCCTGTTCTCCACCTCTAGCCAACTCCTGTTCATGGCCCGAACGCTCCTCTCCTTCACGGCCCGAACGTGCAGCCTCGTTCCCAGGGATACGCACAGACTGTGCGGCCGCTCAAATATGGAAGAAATGGACGTATTTCCAAAGTCTGCCTGTGCATCGATCCAGTGTTACGGAACCAGAATCTGCATGATACTCAGCTAGAGTATGTCCGAAAGGCATCGACGGATATTATATCAGAAACAGTTTCACCACCACACTCTTTCAGACATTAATGTGAGCTGAAAAACCATTTAGTGTCTGGTTTATCTCCTCCACAAAATGACCTAGGAATATACAGTGAAAATAAATTAATATTTATTTTATGTTTTCAGATATATCTGAAAATGTTATTAAGAAATCCCAGAAAGGAGCTTACATGAGCTCATTGTAATAAACACTTCAAATTCCAAATATTAATGATCCGTACCCCTGGAATGAGAGCCCAAGCAATAAGTGAAGTTTTTCTTTGTTAATTCCCAGATGTTCACACAAATGTTCAATATATCAATAGTAACAGCATTTCCTTTCAAATATGTTAATTACGCATTTCATACTCTAGAAGATTATCCAGCCAGGATTAATCACAATTTATAGTGCCTTTATGATATAAAAATCGGCATTCATTAGCCTTGGGAGAAAGGTGAAGGCAGGGCCGGACTGGGAAAAAAATTCAGCCCGGGCATTTTTTTTACCACAGCGGCCCACTAAGAAGGGGGCGGGGCAGAAAGGGTGTGTTTTGTCATCACCAATGACAAAGACGCCCCCTCTCAAAGTGAGCATGTTGGTTCAATGCTCTTCCAGGGCAGACCATGCGCAGAGCTCTGCTGAAGAGCTCTAGCATGAGAAAAAGGCCCTGTATTTGTTCTGCACAGCGCAAGCAAATTTAATAACATGCTTGCACTGTGTTTCCTTGCAACTTGTCTCTGGTGTCTCTATAAATGGATACCAGGAGACAAAAATGCCAGGAAAGAGTATTGTGCATGTGTTTGGAGCCTGCTTGTGGTATTGTGTGTGTGCAGAGTGAGCTGATTGTGGTGTGGTATTGTGTTATAAGGTCGGTTTTAGGCATGTTGTGTTTGTGGTGTAATGTAATGCATATGTGGCGAGGGGCTGTAGAGAATGTGTATAGGGGATGTAGCAAGAGTGTGCATGCAGGCTATAGTGTGTGTGTGTGTGTGTATAAGTGATGTAGTGTTTGTAGAGAGTGTGTGTGTTTAGGAGTGTAGTATGTGTTTGCTTACAAGGAATCTAGTGTGTGTGTGTGTGTGTATATATATATATATAAATATGTTTGGAAGTATTGTGTATGTGTGTGGTGCAGTGTGTCGGGGGGGTTTTTACTGGATTCTACACAATGTATTATCTGAAAAAGAAGGTCACTGTTTTACACCCCACCTTCTATAGACTGTAAGCTCGTTTGAGCAGGGTCCTCTTCAACCTATTGTTCCTGTAAGTTTTCTTGTAAATGGCAATAATAATAATAATTTCTCATAGATTGCAAGCTCTTATGAGCAGAGCCCTCCTCACATCTCACCTCTTTCAATACTTAGTATGTCAATGACCTTATTATCATAGTAATTCACAAACGGAGAATACCGCACTCACACTCAGGAATCCAGGTGCTTATCAGGGCCAGGGTTGGCAAAACCCAGTTTAGTAGATAAAATAAATTTGGTCCAGGCACTCAGTATTGCTGTAGAAAGGCAGGTTTATTGGAAAAAAAAAAAAAAAAGTGTCTGCGATTTCTTTCCTGGGGATTAAAGGGTTAAGTATTTCTCTGAACTAGACTAAAAATAAAGATTACAAAAATGTCCCTTAACACCACCCACACTTAAAGGGACACTCCAGGCACCCAGACCACTTCTGCCCATTGGAATGATCTGGGTGCCAACTCCCACTACTCTTAACCCTGCAAGTGTAGGGATTGTTTTCCTGGCACTGGAGTTTCCTTTTAACTCTAGTATTAAAAACTACTACTAGCGCAACTTATAAATGGAATGCCTTAGGTTTCCCCAAACACTTTGTGAACACTCCTACGAAGGCAGTTCAGCAGCTATAACCAGGTTAAACTCAGTTATAGATCAAATAACTCTCATACAGAGCAGTTGATTGGTACTGCATTTTCCTGTGCTTGCACACAAGCCACCCAGTGCTTCCCTATGGGGAGCAAGCATTGGATTGGCTGCGATATTGATGATCTCAGCCAGGGAGGCGGAGTGGCAGCACGGGGACCATCTCAGCAAGTCAAACTTTTTTTTTTTTTTTTTAAAGCCTTACAGGGAGATGGGCACCTACATAGATAGGGGAACAATATAGCGTTGGGCATGCATGTTTGGATTCTTAACGCTAGATGGTTCTTTAAAGGGAATATTTATTATGAACCGAACTAGTGCATGCATGATAAACAAATAATTTACACCAACAAACTGTCAAACATAAAAAGGGGAAATTAACAGAAAATCCTAGTTTGTTAGTACACTTTGGTAGCAATTATATATTCTGTTTCCAGGTGAGAACCAGTAGGGAAAATGGTAACTCAAATTAGATTCGACTCACAGAAAGCACATGGCCCTAAAGGAGGAACAGGCTGGAGGATAGGCATCCAGTTACGGACGTAGTCACGTAGCTAACTGGGGAGATGAATGCCCCGAAGAGTTTTGTGGGTTGGCAACTGGGGATAAAGCTTCCTCAAGTAAGAAGGTGGCAGGAAAATAAAACTTACACTGTCTGCATAATTGCTGCCCCTGCTGTCATTTAAAATAGCTTTGGAGCTTTGCAGGCTGGACGTTTGTAGTATATATCTGCCCACATTACCACGTTTTGCTGTGATAACACTTGTTGCTAAAAACTACAACTCCCAAATTCAATGCAGTACTGGGTCCTTGAAATTGACATCACATTCTCGTGAATAGCGAGGACCTGGTCCGTTACGCTCATCCCTGCTGAGGCTGCACGGTAACATGCCTACAGTGCCTGTACTTGTTAGAAATCCGCAAAATATAAAGTAAAATTGACTTGATATCTATATTAGGCCTTAAGGACACATGTTGGAAATGTTGGCTTTTACTTCTGCAGCTTTGTCCTCAAGGGGATAAAAACAAGACTTTGGGTTCTAATATATTTGTTTATATTTTTCTTTCCCATAAATATATTCAGCCACGTGCCTGTAGCTTGCATAGGGTTATGGAAGTTGCAGTCGATAAATGAGTTATTCAAAATATTAAAACTATTCTGTGAGAGCCCTAGCTGACTGACCCTGTAATATTTATTTATCTTTATTTATGAGGTGCTAACCATACTTTAGTTCTAGGGCCCCTTTGGCTTGAAGTGTATCTAAATGTGCATCATTTAATTATCCCTGCACGACTATCACCATCATTTCTCTGAACTACCCCAGCTATCTTTTCTTGGACAGCAATAACTTTTTAGTGAACAAGAAGAGGGATATATCATTATTTCCATAACAATATAAGTCAAAGTCATTATGGAGAAAAATGTCATGATAAAAATTCTTGCACAGGCGGTGACATCATATTGTATCTTCGTGGCTGACATTGTGTATGGGGGCAGCCTGTTGATCCAGTTCTGATCCTGAACACATCTGGGCAACTGATTGTTGTGAGTTGGATGGATAATCACGGCAAAGGAGAAGTGCTCATTAACACAGATTTGAGACAGATTTGTGAAGAATATTTGAGAGAAAGAGGCCGTTTGTGTACATAGAAAAAGTCTTAGATCTTTGAGTTCAGCTCCTGAAAAATGGGGGCAAAAACAAAAGTGTTGCGTTAATAATTTTGTTCAGTGTATATTATAGGCAGAATATAATTTATACACAAAAAAACTCTGTCCTAGTGTCTACCAATACAAAATAGCCCTAGCCTCATTACCAATTACCATGTGCCCTCCAAAAATATTCTCTGTTTAGGCGCTCATATGGCGTAAGTCTTCCTATTTTGATTGCTAAAAACTACTTAGCATATTAGCTAATTTTGCTTTGTGGGGCAAAATGTGAGCTCTCTTTGGCACTTACCGTATTCTAAATACCTACAGGCACTATTTTTGGTCTGCCCTGCTTTATTCTTGATCATAGTCCTAAAAAATAAACAGAGAACACATTCACTCATTGCTATGTAAATTTTTGTCTCTCTTTTAGGCTTGATCACGTTGCCGAGGAAATAAATATTTACAAAACCGACAGCTTACATTCTCATTACTGTAAAGTAAGCACAAACTATTAAAATGTTACACAAGCAGTGAGCGAATTTACAAAATTGCGCCACTCTCTTGTGGCCCTAATTGGTGTTTATCTGGCTTTACTCCCACTGATTCAAAATACTCAACATTCCACGGTACAACCTGATAGAATGTTACAATCTATTACCCTTGTTGCTAAAACCTAGTCCATTTAGAGTCACATTTTAAGAATATATAGTGAACTTAAATATTTAATGGCCAGAAGAAAAGAGTTAAGCTTCTTGGATGGAAATTGATGTTGACATACTGATGGCGACATTTTTACTAGTCCAGCAGATGTAGAGTTGACGTTTTTCATAATCCCTTTTATGCAGACTCTCTGCATGATGGGGAAGGTCTCTTTAAATGAGCAGACATGGCTGCATCTTTATTTAATGAAAGGTTGTCAGAGAGAAAAGGTGTCTTTCTCTCAGTTGCAATTATCTCAAAGACAGGGCCGGCCTTGGGCCTTTAGGTGCCCTGTGCGAAAAATCTTCACAGCGATATCTATACTGGTACTCCCTCATTTTGACGCCTCATTGTATATATGGATCAGCTAGGTATAACAGTGTTGGCTCAACAGGTAAGTATATTTTTGTTAACGCTAACAATAGTATTCGTGCCCTAATTGGCATATACAATGAGCAACCATCTTCCCAAACAAACATTTTGCTTAACATAGTGTGCATTCAATACCGTTGCCTTGTACAGCTGTTTTTCTGGTTCTGCACACTTTTACCCTAGGTTGGAGGTATCAAGACAGTTAGCTGTCATAGTGCAAAACAGTCGTGGGTAGGTTGCGCAGGAGTTGCGGGCTAGTCTGGAGAGTTTAATTCTGTTTGTCGTCTCCCGGGTTGGGGGGGGTGAAAGGGGTAGGGGAGTGGAAGAGGGGGGGGGGGTAGGGAAGAGAGGAGACGGGCAGTGGGGGGGCCCACCATCGCACCTCCGGCCCGTGTCCCACATCACACGTCTGGTATCGATCGCCCGCCTACTCAGTCTCCAGCGCCCTTTGTCCCGCTGGTCCGCGGGCCATGTATTCAATCCAAGGAGCCCACAGTCAGGTGCATTTTCCCCCCATCCTCTTAAGGTCCGCAGTAAGGCTCTCCATGCTATAACAACATTTTAATTTTGTATCTTCTTCCATCTTCTCTTAATTTCATTTGCCCTTCTTTATTTGTACAACCTATCATGAAACAAATAGATCCAAAGTTGCCCCACACCAAATTCTAACAAAATCAGGATTCTTTCTAAGTTCTTTTAAAAGGTAACTAGATATTTCTTCTCACCAAGTCCCTTTTCTTCAGCACTGTGTTTTTGCCTTTCCTTATATTGTCCATGCTTTCAAAATAGTAGTCGACCATCGACTAAGTTCAATGTACAGGACAGGTGCAAACTTGACACATTGTCTTAATTTTATGGTAGAAAAACCTCTTTAGTATATCTGAATTCCAAATATTAAATAGGGAAAAGTCACCAAAGTACATGTTCTTAACTTGCTTTTCTTTTTTGGGGGGAGGGTGTGGGTGGTGTTTTTTATTTGGTTGGACGGATCCCAGTTACCAAATACGGTTAAAATACATTTCGCTTTATGATATTTTGTGAAGTTACTTAATCTCTTTTCTCAGTACGTCATGTGAAGCAGCGATCCAAGTTATTTATTACATGGAGGAAAAAAATATATATACTTAAACTAATAAGCAAATTCTCTGCGAGTCAACACACAATGATGAAATTATGTAAAAATATACCAGGGTTCTTTTTCCAAATTAAATATTTTAGAAGTTGTTACAGAGTGAAATGCAACAATAGTCTGATTGAACATTGAAAAACAGATTACATGTAAGGAACATCTTCAGAGGGTACTATTATCTTAATAAACCTAGATTTCTGATTTTCCCACCCAAACAAGTTTCCTAAACAAATGGAAAGCTGTTCTCAGGATTTGAGACGACAGAGAATCCGTGCCAATAATTGTTGTTACTGTTGTATGTTTTACTTGTGTTGGCAGTGCATACCATATATACCACAATGAGAAAAGCAAAAGATACACTAAGATTTTATACTATTGATAATAATAAATCAGGTGAGTGAACAGCAAGCCAATACATTTTTTTTTTTGTTACAAGTGGGTTTTGTTTTAAAATCACAAATTTAACATTTTCCTTGTTCTCTGTTTTACACTGAATCATTGGATTAAACCTGTTCTAAATGCAACATTCAAAACACATTGCTCCTATACAGTCATTAAAGCTGCTTTGCACATAGCTCTTACTCACTTTTCCGTGGGGTTAGTGGGATTTCCACATGCCCTGCCCGGGGGCAAGAGTCCCATCTGCACCATATTTTGTTTCAGTCTTGGAGGCCTGCCCGAGTTTAGGAGCTCTGCCCAAAATAATCCAATTCAAAATAATGTTAAGTCGTTAACGTTTCAAAACCGCAATCCTGAAACATTACATATTTAGCTATTTAGTGTGACTGCCATGAATATTGTTTTCAAGTTGCGAGACCACATCTGTCGTAACTCTGTATCATAAATAGTAAGTAATGCCTAGACCGAAAGGAATGTATTCCTTCTTAATCTGCGTACAGAGCTCTATACACCCACCGCCGCTTAACCCACGCCAAGTCAGAGCTTTCCACAACAGTCTATTTTCATAAAATTAACACCTTTAGCAGCCTGACTGGCAGGCACGGGGTTAAGAAGAGCACCAATTACACAATGTTTCAAATATCTGGTTTCACACATAATAAATGCGAATATATACTTTCATGGAAATCCCATTCTCTGTTTTTGATTCAAAACACAAATTCTAATCCTCTTATATTTATGAAACAATAAGCCTTTCTGCTATGCTGTAGGTGTAAATGGGTGAGAATGTATGTTTACACCTAGTGTTGCAGAACAGATTTCCGAGAAAGTCATTGAACTGTGATGATTATTGGAACTTTAATCACCGGTTCAATTGTTACACTATCCCCTTCCAGTAAAGTTCTTCATCTGAGAAGTAAAATCTAATATCTGAGGGACATACGTACAACATGTTTTTACAGCCATCTCCTCACCCATTATTAGCAGACCCCATCGATATACCATGAGAATTCCACGTGCTTTGTCAGAGATCTGAATTCAGAAAAATCAGTCACTCATATTACTCCTTGACCAAAACACATCATATTAACATGTATCTTTTGTCAACCAGTCTAGTACTTGGAGTAAGTACAGGCCGGACCTCTCTAACTTCTGTACACAGTACTCTTATGCCCAGGGGTCTTCAAAATGCACTGGTTTCACTAGAAGACAGTTTATTTCTCCTTCTGATCGATCCAGATTTTAGCGTGCTGGGCTTAGTTTTCACCATCTCATTTCTACTTGATTCTTCCAGAGAGAGAGAGAGAGACCTCCCGGGGGAATGTGTCACTCCTGCAGCAAAATATCAGAAATGTCAGAAAATCTATTTAATGTATTCGAATTCCCACGCTAATCCTCAAATGTAATAATAGAAAAATATAATAAGAGAAGGGAGAGTGCTAGTGTCCAATATTGAATAATTGGTTTCAGGGCCGGTCTGTCCATAGATATGCAACAAGGTGGCTCTCTAATCAGGTGATTTAAGTGGGCGTCTAAATTGCCTTGGAGCAGACTGATCCATCTGGTCCTCTGTAAGGATCCGACACCAGGAGTAGGCCCAGCGGCATGCCCTGTGTGCCACCTGGTGTGCAGCCCCTCCAGCAATCTGCCCTGTGGGTGTGCAGCCCCTCCGGTTTGCAACTTTGCTGGGTGTAACCTGCCTCCCCCACTGTCACCCCCATAACCTACAACCTCCACTGTCACCTCCATAGCCTGCCTCCCCCACTGTCACCTCCATAGCCTGCCTCCCCCACTGTCACCTCCATAGCCTGCCTCCCCTATTGTCACCCCCATAACCTGCCTCCCCCACTGTCACCTCCATAGCCTGCCTCCCCCACTGTCACCTCCATAGCCTGCCTCCCCTATTGTCACCCCATAACCTGCCTCCCCCACTGTCACCTCCATAGCCTGCCTCCCCCACTGTCACCTTCATAGCCTGACTCCCCCACTGTCACCCCCATCGCCTGCCTCCCCCACTGTCACCCCATAGCCTGCCTTCCCCACTGTCAGCCTCACAGCCTGTTACCCCCATACCCTGTCCCCCACTCTGTCCCCCCCACACCCTGGCCCCACACTGTCACCGCTACAGCCTGTCACCCTAACACTGTAACTGTCACCCTCACATCCCGATAATTAAATGGCAGGAAGCCACATGTAGCTACTGTAATTTCTATCACGTTTTGTATTCCTTGTACCAGTACATACAAGGTGTGTGAATTATTACTGAATTATTACTGTTATGGGTGTACTTTAGCTCCCATATGCTCCAAAGAAAGGCACTGGTTTAAAGCTCTAGAGTCAGCTGTAGAGATTTATGAATGTTTTTTTCTTACTTTTCTGAAAATATGTGAAAAAACTAGAAAAAATTCAATTTTTTAAATCCATTTCGGCATTCATTCAGGCCCCATTTTAATGCTTGACAATAGGTCTCTTAAACATGTGTTGGAATGAATATGGCCAACAGTTTTTTTCATGTATCTAACACATATGACATTCTTGACTTAACTGAGTAACCCTATGAATTGTCCTGTCACTTCCAAATCTGCTACGATATAAGCAATACATGAACTGAAAATAGCCTTTATAGATTGCTTACGTTTTCACCTTAGGGGTTCTCACAAGATCCTGAGACTCTGTCTATTCATATTGAGATTCTGTCTAAATCAAACCATTCACAGCAAGATCCGGAAAATCTTTCTATTCACCACAAGGTCCTAATTTGTCCGCTGAAAACGTGATACATAAGATATGGCCAACATAAAAACTTCCCAAATACTGCTACCTAATGCTCCTAACACTGTATATTATTCTTACTGTTAGACATTGGAGACACAGATAAAAGACTAAGCACTGGGAGTGAAAATGGAATCAAGGTCCAGTTCTTTGATCCACTATTTATTGAGAAATATGGTGGAAGAAATGTTTAGGAACACAGTCCCATTTTTTTTTAATGTACCGACCATTTACATCAATCATCTGAGAACCTGCTTAGATGCTGAGAACATGTTTATTATATTTAATTTAAAGTCTTCGGGTTCAACCTTAGAATCTGCTCATTTACTTTGAGACCCAAGAATATGCATTCAGTCTGAGAGCCTGAGACCTTGATCAGTCAACCCAAGGTTCAAAGCAATTGTCCGCTCACTCACTCACTCACTCACTCACTCACTAAATGAGTATATTATTTATATCCTCTCACTCACTCACTCACTCACTCAGCAAGACCCTGGGAAGCCAGCCATGCATTCTGATACCTTGAAACTGTGGTTGTTTAATACCAGATTGTGTTATCTCCCATTCAATCTTAGACCCAGGAAATCTGCTCGTGTAAAAACTATGACAAACTCAGACCCGAAGAACCACAGGGACTTGACAAAGCAAGATATATGTAAAAAATTAATAAATAGTGATGTACCGAACTGTCCGCCGGCGGACAGTTCCCGGCGAAATTAGCTTGTTCGCGTTCGCCGCGGCGGGCGGACACATGCGCAGTTCGATCCGCCCCCTATTCGTCATCATTGGGCAAACTTTGACCCTGTGCCTCTCGGTCAGCAGACACATTACAGCCAATCAGCAGCACTCCCTCCCTTCCACACCCTCCAACCTCCCTCCCAGCATCCATTTTCGATTCATTCGGAAGATGCATGCTTAGTGAGAGGAGGGAAAGTTTAGCTGCTGCTGATTACATAGGGAAATTGATAGCTAGGCTAGGGTATTCAGTGTCCACTACAATCCTGAAGGACTCATCTGATCTCTGCTGTAAGGACAGCACCCCAAAAAGCCCTTTTTAGGGCTAGAACATCAGGATGCTTTTTTTTTTTTTTTCCTGTGTAATGTAATTGCAGGTGCCTGCCTGCCAGCCTGTGTGTCAGGCTCACAGCATATACTGTGCCTACTTGCCCAGTGCCACCACTCATATCTGTTTTAACAATCGGTTAAGCTTTACATTTAAAATAAATATTTTTTTTTCACTGTAATAGAAGAGCAGTTGCCTGCCTGCCAGCTTCTGTGTGAGGTTGGATGCCTTGCCCATTTGCACAGTCAGTGCCACCACTCATATCTGTTTTAACAATCGGTTAAGCTTTAGATTTAAAATAAATAATTTTTTTTCACTGTAATAGAAGAGCAGTTAGTTGTCTGCAAGCATCTGGGTGTCAGGCCTACTTCAGCGTGTGCCCTGCACAACCCTGCCAGCGTACTTTGACAGTTGCCAATCATATCTGCTGTCTCTTTAGCGTGCTTTTACAAAGAAAAAAGGTTTCCAGTGTAAGCTAATAGCAGCCAGTCAGTGTCCTTCAAGCGGCTCTGTCAGGCCTTCCTTCAGCGTGTGCCCTGCACAACCCTGCCAGCGTACTTTGACAGTTGCCAATCATATCTGGTGTCTCTATAGCGTTCTTTTACAAAGAAAAAAGGTTTCCAGTGTAAGCTAATAGCAGCCAGTCAGTGTCCTTCAAGCGGCTCTGTCAGGCCTTCCTTCAGCGTGTGCCCTGCACAACACTGCCAGCGTGCTTTGACAGTTGCCAATCATATCTGGTGTCTCTTTAGCGTGCTTTTACAAAGAAAAAAGGTTTCCAGTGTAAGCTAATAGCAGCCAGTCAGTGTCCTTCAAGCGGCTCTGTCAGGCCTTCCTTCAGCGTGTGCCCTGCACAACACTGCCAGCGTGCTTTGACAGTTGGCAATCATATCTGGTGTCTCTTTAGCGTGCTTTTACAAAGAAAAAAGGTTTCCAGTGTAAGCTAATAGCAGCCAGTCAGTGTCCTTCAAGCGGCTCTGTCAGGCCTTCCTTCAGCGTGTGCCCTGCACAACCCTGCCAGCGTGCTTTGACAGTTGCCAATCATATCTGGTGTCTCTTTAGCGTGCTTTTACAAAGAAAAAAGGTTTCCAGTGTAAGCTAATAGCAGCCAGTCAGTGTCCTTCAAGCGGCTCTGTCAGGCCTTCCTTCAGCGTGTGCCCTGCACAACCCTGCCAGCGTGCTTTGACAGTTGCCAATCATATCGGCTGTCTCTTTAGCGTGCTTTTACAAAGAAAAAAGGTTTCCAGTGTAAGCTAATAGCAGCCAGTCAGTGTCCTTCAAGCGGCTCTGTCAGGCCTTCCTTCAGCGTGTGCCCTGCACAACCCTGCCAGCGTACTTTGACAGTTGCCAATCATATCTGGTGTCTCTTTAGCGTGCTTTTACAAAGAAAAAAGGTTTCCAGTGTAAGCTAATAGCAGCCAGTCAGTGTCCTTCAAGCGGCTCTGTCAGGCCTTCCTTCAGCGTGTGCCCTGCACAACACTGCCAGCGTGCTTTGACAGTTGCCAATCATATCTGGTGTCTCTTTAGCGTGCTTTTACAAAGAAAAAAGGTTTCCAGTGTAAGCTAATAGCAGCCAGTCAGTGTCCTTCAAGCGGCTCTGTCAGGCCTTCCATCAGCGTGTGCCCTTAACAACCCTGCCAGCGTGCTTTGACAGTTGCCAATCATATCTGGTGTCTCTTTAGCGTGCTTTTACAAAGAAAAAAGGTTTCCAGTGTAAGCTAATAGCAGCCAGTCAGTGTCCTTCAAGCGGCTCTGTCAGGCCTTCCTTCAGCGTGTGCCCTGCACAACCCTGCCAGCGTGCTTTGACAGTTGCCAATCATATCTGCTGTCTCTTTAGCTTGCTTTTACAAAGAAAAAAGGTTTCCAGTGTAAGCTAATAGTAGCCAGTCAGTGTCCTTCAAGCGGCTCTGTCAGGCCTTCCTTCAGCGTGTGCCCTGCACAACCCTGCCAGCGTACTTTGACAGTTGCCAATCATATCTGGTGTCTCTATAGCGTGCTTTTACAAAGAAAAAAGGTTTCCAGTGTAAGCTAATAGCAGCCAGTCAGTGTCCTTCAAGCGGCTCTGTCAGGCCTTCCTTCAGCGTGTGCCCTGCACAACACTGCCAGCGTGCTTTGACAGTTGCCAATCATATCTGGTGTCTCTTTAGCATGCTTTTACAAAGAAAAAAGGTTTCCAGTGTAAGCTAATAGCAGCCAGTCAGTGTCCTTCAAGCGGCTCTGTCAGGCCTTCCTTCAGCGTGTGCCCTGCACAACACTGCCAGCGTGCTTTGACAGTTGCCAATCATATCTGGTGTCTCTTTAGCGTGCTTTTACAAAGAAAAAAGGTTTCCAGTGTAAGCTAATAGCAGCCAGTCAGTGTCCTTCAAGCGGCTCTGTCAGGCCTTCCTTCAGCGTGTGCCCTGCACAACCCTGCCAGCGTGCTTTGACAGTTGCCAATCATATCTGCTGTCTCTTTAGCGTGCTTTTACAAAGAAAAAAGGTTTCCAGTGTAAGCTAATAGCAGCCAGTCAGTGTCCTTCAAGCGGCTCTGTCAGGCCTTCCTTCAGCGTGTGCCCTGCACAACCCTGCCAGCGTACTTTGACAGTTGCCAATCATATCTGGTGTCTCTATAGCGTGCTTTTACAAAGAAAAAAGGTTTCCAGTGTAAGCTAATAGCAGCCAGTCAGTGTCCTTCAAGCGGCTCTGTCAGGCCTTCCTTCAGCGTGTGCCCTGCACAACACTGCCAGCGTGCTTTGACAGTTGCCAATCATATCTGGTGTCTCTTTAGCGTGCTTTTACAAAGAAAAAAGGTTTCCAGTGTAAGCTAATAGCAGCCAGTCAGTGTCCTTCAAGCGGCTCTGTCAGGCCTTCCTTCAGCGTGTGCCCTGCACAACACTGCCAGCGTGCTTTGACAGTTGCCAATCATATCTGGTGTCTCTTTAGCGTGCTTTTACAAAGAAAAAAGGTTTCCAGTGTAAGCTAATAGCAGCCAGTCAGTGTCCTTCAAGCGGCTCTGTCAGGCCTTCCTTCAGCGTGTGCCCTGCACAACCCTGCCAGCGTACTTTGACAGTTGCCACTCATATCTGGTGTCTCTATAGCGTGCTTTTAAAACCAAAACTTTGTTTCCACTGTAATAGAAGAGCAGTTGCCTGCCTGCCAGCTTCTGTGTGAGTTTCACAGTGGATACTGTGCCCTCTTGCCCAGTGCCACCACTCATATCTGTTTTTACAATAGCTTAAGCTTTAGATTTAAAAGAAATAATTTTTTTCACTGTAATAGAAGAGCAGTTAGTTGTCTGCAAGCGTCTGGGTGTCAGGCCTACTTCAGCGTGTGCTCTGCAGACCTGTGCCAGTGTGCTTTGACAGTTGCCACTCATATCTTGTGTCTCTATAGCGTGCTTTTACAACCAAAATTTGTTTTTCACTGTTATAGATTGAATAGCAGTTACTTGTCTTCAAGCGGGTGTCTCAGGCCTACAGTGTGTGCTCTGCAGAACTGTTACAGTTCACATTGCCAATCATATCTGGTCTCACAGTAGCTTGCACGCATAGTACCACTAATCCCCCAAAAAATGACAGGCAGAGGCAGGCCACCCCGCACGGGCCGTCGTGGTCGTGGTGCTGTGATTCCCTTTTGCCCTAGAATAATGCCCAGTTTTCAGAAGCCACGTACCCTGAACTTGAAAAGTTCTGAGGACATAGTTGACTGGCTAACACAGGACACCCAATCTTGTACAGCCTCCGCTCGGAACCTTGACGCACCATCCTCCTCCAGCTTAGCTTCAGGCACCTCTCAAGATAGCACTCACCCGCCTGCCGCCACCACCAAAACTAGCACCACAGCCGCTTTACTTGGTATGTCAGAGGAGTTATTCACACACCCGTTTGAAGAAATGAGTGATGCGCAACCATTATTGCTAGAGGATGTAGATAACAGGGATATGTCTCAGGCAGGCAGCATTAAACACATGGAGGTACGGTGTGATGATGATGATGTTGTACCCGCTGCTGCTTCCTTTTCTGAATTGTCAGATACAAGCGAAACGGTTGATGATGACGATGCGTCCATGGATGTCACGTGGGTGCCCGCTAGAAGAGAAGAAGAACAGGGCAAAAGTTCAGATGGGGAGACAGAGAGGAGGAGGAGGAGACCAGTTGGAAGCAGGGGGGGGTCGTCGCAAGGAGCTAGTGGCACAGTCAGACAGCATGCATCGGCACCCGGGGTCAGCCCGACAGCACGCCAATCAACGCATGCTGTGTCCACCACCAGAATGCCGTCATTGCAGAGCTCAGCAGTGTGGCATTTTTTTTTGTGTCTGCCTCTGACAACAGTGATGCCATTTGCAACCTGTGCCAAAGGAAACTGAGTCGTGGGAGGTCCAACACCCACCTAGGTACAACTGCTTTGCGTAGGCACATGATCTCACATCACAAACGCCTATGGGATCAACACATGAGTACAAGCAGCACGCCTACTCTAAGCCGCCATCCTCCTCCTGGTCCAGCATCTTCAGCCACGTCAACCACTGCTGTCCTTCTTGCCCCCTCTCAACCATCCGCCACTCCGTCTCCCGCCTTGAGCAGTTCCCGCTCATCTGCCCACAGTCATGTGTCTGTCAAGGACATGTTTGAGCGTAAGAAGCCAATGTCACCAAGTCACCCCCTTGCCCAGCGTCTGACAGCTGGCTTGTCCGAACTATTAGCCCGCCAGCTTTTACCATACAATCTGGTTGAGTCTGAGGCGTTCAAAAAATTTGTAGCTATTGGGACACTGCAGTGGAAGGTACCCGGCCGGAATTTCTTTTCACAAAAGGCAATCCCCAACTTGTACTCGATTGTGCAAAAGGAAGTCATGGCATGTCTGGCACACAGTGTTGGGGCAAGGGTCCATCTGACCACTGATACCTGGTCTGCAAAGCATGGTCAGGGCAGGTATATCACCTACACTGCGCATTGGGTAAACCTGCTGACGGCTGACAAGCAAGGAATGCGTGGCATTGCAGAGGAGTTGGTGACACCGCCACGAATTGCAGGCAGTCCTGCTGCCACCTCCTCTACTCCTCCTACTCCATCCTCTTCCATAACCTCCTCGGCTGAGTCCTCTTGTGCCGCTGCTTCTTGCTCCACATCAACGGCACCCCCCCCAGCTCCCCAGGTACTATTCCACATCCCGGATACGGCAGTGTCACGCCGTCTTGGGTTTGACTTGCTTGAAAGCAGAGAGTCACACCGGACAAGCACTTCTGTCCACCCTGAACGCACAGGTGGAAAAGTGGCTGACTCCGCAGCAACTGGATATCGGCAAAGTGGTGTGTGACAACGGAAAAAATTTGATAGCGGCATTGAAGTTGGGCAAGTTGACACATGTGCCGTGCATGGCACATGTGTGTAATCTGATCGTACAACGCTTTGTGCATAAGTACACAGGCTTACAGGACGTCCTGAAGCAGGCCAGGAAGGTGTGTGGCCATTTCAGGCGTTCCTACACGGCCATGGCTCACTTTGACGATATCCAGCGGCGAAACAACATGCCAGTGAGGCGCTTGATTTGCGACAGCCCTACACGTTGGAATTCAACACTCCTAATGTTCGACCGCCTGCTCCAACAAGAAAAAGCTGTTAATGAATATTTGTATGACCGGGGTGCTAGGACAGCCTCTGGGGAGCTGGGAATTTTTTTTTGCCACGTTACTGGACGCTCATGCGCAATGCCTGTAGGCTCATGCGTCCTTTTGAGGAGGTGACAAACCTAGTCAGTCGCACCGAAGGCACCATCAGCGACATCATACCATTTGTTTTCTTCATGGAGCGTGCCCTGCGAAGAGTGCTGGATCAGGCTGTAGATGAGCGTGAAGAGGAAGAGTTGTGGTCACCATCACCACCAGAAACAGCCTTATCAGCATCGCTTGCTGGACCTGCGGCAACGCTGGAAGAGGATTGTGAGGAAGAGGAGTCAGAGGAGGATTGTAGCTTTGAGGAGGAGGAGGAGGAGCAAGACCAAACACAACAGGCATCCCAGGGTGCTCGTTGTCACCTATCTGGTACCCGTGGTGTTGTACGTGGCTGGGGGGAAGAACATACCTTCAATTACATCAGTGAGGAGGAGGAACGGGAAATGAGTAGCTCGGCATCCAACCTTGTGCAAATGGGGTCTTTCATGCTGTCCTGCCTGTTGAGGGACCCTCGTATAAAAAGGCTGAAGGAGAACGACCTGTACTGGGTGTCCACGCTACTAGACCCCCGGTATAAGCAGAAAGTGGCGGAAATGTTACCCAATTACAACAAGTCGGAAAGGATGCAGCATTTGCAAAATAAATTAAAAAGTATGCTTTACACAGCGTATAAGGGTGATGTCACAGCACAACGGGAATCTAACAGGGGGAGAGGTGGAAGTCATCCTCCTCCTCCCACGACCACGCCGGCAAGGACAGGACGCTTTAAAGACGTGTTGTTGATGGAGGACATGCGGACCTTTTTAAGTCCTATGCATCGCCACAGCCCTTCGGGATCCACCCTCAGAGAGCGACTCGACCGACAGGTAGCAGACTACCTCGCCTTAACTGCAGATATCGACACTCTGAGGAGCGATGAACCACTTGACTACTGGGTGTGCAGGCTTGACCTGTGGCCTGAGCTATCCCAATTTGCGATAGAACTTCTGGCCTGCCCCGCTTCAAGTGTCCTGTCAGAAAGGACCTTCAGTGCAGCAGGAGGTATTGTCACTGAGAAGAGAAGTCGCCTAGGTCAAAAAAGTCTAGATTACCTCACCTTTATTAAGATGAATGAGGGATGGATCCCGAAGGGACTGACACTGGGCGATACATTCGATTAAAAAAGGCCTGATGAGATCAGCTGCCTTGGGCTAAAAATTGTCCACACGCTGCTGTATTTTAGCTCTGAATGACGTTTGACTTGCGTGACTTATCCGCCACCAACTAGGGTTCAAGCCGCCATGTTTTAGGGCACTTTCTGCCTGTGAAACAAACTTCAATTTTTCTGGATGCTGCTACAGCAGCGGCTGCAACAATACCAAATTTTTCAGGCATGTGTACATGCCTAATTTTTAGGCCCACTGGTGCAAGTGGACTGATTACAATTACAGGGCCTCTAAAGAGTCCTGTATTGTTATTTGTCGTCACTACCTTCCCGCGTCGGGAGTGGGTAATTTGCGCCCCTGCTGCCTTCCTTGCATGTGGTAGCTGTTTGTCAGGGATTTGTCAATCCATATCTGCCAAGTGACCCTATGTAGGGGTAACAGTCCCTATTCTGCTCTGTGTCAGTGTGTATCATGGTCTCTGTGGACAAGGAACAGTCTCTATTCTGCTCTGTGTCAGTGTGTATCAGGGGTTTTGAGGACAGGTGTCAATCCATATCTGCCAAGTGACCCTATGTATATCTGCTGTCAGTACACAGGAAAAGTTTAAATATTTCGTGTTCTACGTTCTCTGCAACTCCACGCACCGACTCATCCAATACGTGAAGATCTGGGGTTTCTCTGACTCTCCTCAGTAGTGTATCAAACAGAGTCTGCACTGTGGTAACACGGACATCTTCAGGACATAACTCAACTATTTGCAGATAGGCAGTCTGCAGCTTCTCTTTTTCACCTGTTCTCTTCTTTCTCTTATGCGTATTCTTGTCTATATGCAGGTGGTCTCTTGCCTTTCTTTTAACCAATTCGTTCCTTCCATATGGTTTCAAAAGATCTCTGGCATCATTACTTTCAACGCAAATAACGTCATCATAGTTAGTCTCCTCATTATTCACCGGGAAGAGAGTGTTTGCACTGACTACCCACAGCATGCTCTTGCCATTGCCTACTCCACCTTCAACGACAGGGTGCAAGTCCCAAGGAGAAGGATCATTCACTTTATTATCTGTCTTTATTTCACAAGTAGTGCCTGGAACATCCTCATGGGTCACAAGATGTAAATCTGGACTAATGTCAACCCCAGGGTCTGGAAAATCTAAAGAGTCCTGTATTGTTATTTGTCGTCACTACCTTCCCGCGTCGGGAAGATTTCTTGCACAGGGCGCCCAAAGGCCTAAGGCTGGCCCTGTGCATGGGTCAGTGGCTCTGCACCAGACTTCCCTCCAATTGATCAAAGTTAAAGGATTTCAAGTGGACTGATTACAATCACAGGGCCTCTAAAGAGTCCTGTATTGTTATTTGTCGTCACTACCTTCCCGCGTCGGGAAGATTTCTTGCACAGGGCGCCCAAAGGCCTAAGGCTGGCCCTGCGCATGGGTCAGTGGCTCTGCACCAGACTTCCCTCCAATTGATCAAAGTTAAAGGATTTCAAGTGGACTGATTACAATCACAGGGCCTCTAAAGAGTCCTGTATTGTTATTTGTCGTCACTACCTTCCCGCGTCGGGAAGATTTCTTGCACAGGGCGCCCAAAGGCCTAAGGCTGGCCCTGCGCATGGGTCAGTGGCTCTGCACCAGACTTCCCTCCAATTGATCAAAGTTAAAGGATTTCAAGTGGACTGATTACAATCACAGGGCCTCTAAAGAGTCCTGTATTGTTATTTGTCGTCACTACCTTCCCGCGTCGGGAAGATTTCTTGCACAGGGCGCCCAAAGGCCTAAGGCTGGCCCTGCGCATGGGTCAGTGGCTCTGCACCAGACTTCCCTCCAATTGATCAAAGTTAAAGGATTTCAAGTGGACTGATTACAATCACAGGGCCTCTAAAGAGTACTGTATTGTTATTTGTCGTCACTACCTTCCCGCGTCGGGAAGATTTCTTGCACAGGGCGCCCAAAGGCCTAAGGCTGGCCCTGTGCATGGGTCAGTGGCTCTGCACCAGACTTCCCTCCAATTGATCAAAGTTAAAGGATTTCAAGTGGACTGATTACAATCACAGGGCCTCTAAAGAGTCCTGTATTGTTATTTGTCGTCACTACCTTCCCGTGTCGGGAGTGGGTCATTTGCGCCCCTGCTGCCTTCCTTGCATGTGGTAGCTGTTTGTCAGGGATTTGTCAATCCATATCTGCCAAGTGACCCTATGTAGGGGAACAGTCCCTATTCTGCTCTGTGTCAGTGTGTATCATGGTCTCTGTGGACAAGGAACAGTCTCTATTCTGCTCTGTGTCAGTGTGTATCAGGGGTTTTGAGGACAGGTGTCAATCCATATCTGCCAAGTGACCCTATGTAGGGGGAACAGTCTCTATTCTGCTCTGTGTCAGTGTGTATCAGGGATCATTAGGACAGGTGTCAATCCATATCTGCCAAGTGACCCTATGTAGGAGGAACAGTCTCTATTCTGCTCTGTGTCAGTGTGTATCAGGGATCATTAGGACAGGTGTCAATCCATATCTGCCAAGTGACCCTATGTAGGAGGAACAGTCTCTATTCTGCTCTGTGTCAGTGTGTATCAGGGATCATTAGGACAGGTGTCAATCCATATCTGCCAAGTGACCCTATGTAGGAGGAACAGTCTCTATTCTGCTCTGTGTCAGTGTGTATCAGGGATCATTAGGACAGGTGTCAATCCATATCTGCCAAGTGACCCTATGTAGGAGGAACAGTCCCTATTCTGCTCTGTGTCAGTGTGTATCAGGGATCATTAGGACAGGTGTCAATCCATATCTGCCAAGTGACACTATGTAGGAGGAACAGTCCCTATTCTGCTCTGTGTCAGTGTGTATCAGGGATCATTAGGATAGGTGTCAATCCATATCTGCCAAGTGACCCTATGTAGGGGGAACAGTCTCTATTCTGCTCTGTGTCAGTGTGTATCAGGGATCATTAGGACAGGTGTCAATCCATATCTGCCAAGTGACCCTATGTAGGAGGAACAGTCTCTATTCTGCTCTGTGTCAGTGTGTATCAGGGATCATTAGGATAGGTGTCAATCCATATCTGCCAAGTGACCCTATGTAGGAGGAACAGTCCCTATTCTGCTCTGTGTCAGTGTGTATCAGGGATCATTAGGACAGGTGTCAATCCATATCTGCCAAGTGACCCTATGTAGTCCCTATTCTGCTCTGTGTCAGTGTGTATCAGGGATCATTAGGATAGGTGTCAATCCATATCTGCCAAGTGACCCTATGTAGGGGGAACAGTCTCTATTCTGATCTGTGTCAGTGTGTATCAGGGCTGGGCTTTGAGGACAGGTGTCAATGTTAACTCCATGGGAGTTTTGCCATGGATCCCCCTCTGGCATGCCACAGTCCAGGTGTTAGTCCCCTTGAAACAACTTTTCCATCACTATTGTGGCCAGAAAGAGTCCCTGTTGTTTTTAAAATTCGCCTGCCCATTGAAGTCAATGGCGGTTCGCGCGGTTCGCCGGTTCGCGAACATTTGCGGAAGTTCGCGTTCGCCGTTCGCGAACCGAAAATTCCGGGTTCGCGACAACACTATTCATAAACAATGTAATAAGTTACTGGCAGGTGACACCATAATCACTGTAGTATTCTGTAGTAGTTATGGTGCCTAGAGTGTCCCTTTAAACATGCAGAGGAATTACAACACATTGCCTCTCATTTCAGTTAAATTAGAAATGCTAAATTATAAAGCTTAAATCATAAGCTTATGGCCACGTTTCTCTTCTAAATTTGTGCCAGTGTCTATAAATATTCATGCACTTTGCTACTGTACCGCCTTAGTATACTGAAAGTGTGGGCTCTTCATAATTAAATATTAATAATAATGATACATACATCTCATTGGGTGGCCAGACCGGTTTTTCCTGGCTTGTAAGTCTGTGAGATGTTTTACCATTTCTGTACATATCAACCGCTGAGACGCACATCATTATTCCTGACCTCTGTATGCACAAAACCACAGCTGCCTTCTGCTGTCCACCCAGTTTGTTCGAGGGCCAAAGAAAACTGATAAATATCACAGCGTTTCAACAACATAAAAGTCCAAAAAAACAACACTATGCCCTACCAGGGGAAATGTAAGCATGAAGCCACATTCTAGATCTTCATTATGAAGGTCGACACTGTAGATTAATATGTTTTCAACATTTAAGTTTAACGCGGGAATACAGTCTTAAAAAGGTATAGTCCTATTTTTTTATATTTAAGTTTACATTATTTTATAAGGTCCAAATGAGTCTCCAAATTGGCAAAATTAAAAAAGAACAAAGCCCTCTTGGTTTTCTTAACTACAAAATTGTGATTTGAAGTGGTGGAACTAATGTAGAAAGGGCAAAAAAGGTTTGGGTTCTTCTATAGTGCAGGGTTGGCCAAAATGTAGATCAATTCTCAGATGTTGACCTACCATTTACCCATCATTGCAGGATTGTATTTGTGTGCAGTACGTGTGTGTGTGTGTGTGTGTGCGTGTGTGTGTGTGTGTGTGTGTGTGTGTGTGTGTGAATGTAGGTATGTTTTTGTATGGAGTATGTATGTGAATGTCTGTTAATATCTGTATAAAGCTGGTGTTTGAATGCAGGGGTGTATTTGTGTGCAGTACCTGTGTGTGTGTGTGAATGTAGTTTTTTTTTTGTATGGAGTATGTATGTGAATGTCTGTGTATATCTGTATAAAGCTGGTGTTTGAATGCAGGGGTGTATTTGTGTGTAGTGTTGGCATATGAATGCAGTGATGCGCCTGGGCACAGCGATGTGTTTCTGTTTAATGTTTGTGCTTGACTGCAGTGTTTAACTGCAGGTATGTGTTTTCTTGTAGTGTCAGTGTTTGACTGCAGGGGTGCATTTGTGTGTTTGGGGTGCTTGTTTTGTGTTGGAGTTTGAATACAATAGTGTGTCTTTTGAGGTATTAGTATTTGAATGCAGAGGTTTGTTTGTATGTAGTGTTGGTGTTTGAATGCAGAAGTGTGTTTGTGTGTAATGTTGGTGTTTGCATTTAGGCACATGTTTACATATGCACATACATTGCCACACACATACTGCCACACACAGATGCATACAGACACATGCAAACACAGATATACACACGATTACTGAAACACACATATTGGCATACATGCACAGATATACAAACATGCACAGATACAAATATGGGAATAGTTACATAGTTACATAGCTGAAAAGAGACTTGCGTCCATCAAGTTCAGCCTTCCTCACATATGCTTTTGCTGTTGATCCAAAAGAAGGCAAAAAACCCAGTCTGAAGCGCTTCCAATTTTGCAACAAGCTAGGAAAAAATTCCTTCTTGACCCCAAAATAGCAGTCAGATGTCTCCTTGGATCAAGCAGCTATTACCCCACTAATTAGAAATTGTATCCCTGTATGTTATGTTTTTGCAAGTATTTATCCAATTGCAACTTAAACATCTGTATAGACTCTGACAAAACCACCTCTTCAGGCAATGAATTCCATATCCTTATTGCTCTTACTGTAAAAAAACCTTTTCTTTGCCTTAGATGAAATCTCCTTTCTTCAAGCCTAAATGTGTGACCTCGTGTCCTATGTATAGCCCTGTTTATGAATAGATTGTAATGGTTTGTACTGGCCCCGAATATATTTGTATAATGTTATCATATCCCCTCTAAGGCGCCGTTTTTCCAAACTGAAGAGATTTACATTTTTTAACCTTTCTTCATAACTAAAATGCTCCATTCCTTTTATCAATTTTGTAGCTCGTCTCTGCACTTTTTCTAGTGCCATGATATCCTTCTTTAGAACAGGTGCCCAAAATTGCACAGCATATTCAAGGTGTGGTCTTACCAGCGATTTATAAAGAGGCAAAATTATATTTTCATCTCGAGAATTTATGCCCCTATTTATACATGACAATACCTTACTGGCCTTAGCAACGGCAGGTTGACATTGCATATTGCTACCTACCGTATATACTCGAGTATAAGCCGAGTTTTTCAGCCCATTTTTTGGGCTGAAAAACCCCAACTCGGCTTATACTCGAGTCAGAGTCTGTATTATGGCAATTTGCATTGCCATAATACAGACTGGGGGAGAGGGGGGCTGGCAGAGCTGTACTTACCTTTCCTGCAGCTCCTGTCAGCTTTCTCCTCCTCCGCGCCGTCCGTTCAGCACCTCGGTCAGCTCCAGTGTAAGTCTCGCGAGAGCCGCGGCTCTCGCGAGATTTACACTGGGAGCTGACAGAAGAGCAGAACGGACGGCGCAGAGGAGGAGAGAGCTGACAGGAGCTGCAGGACAGGTAAGTACAGCTCTGCCAGCCCCCTCTCCCCCCCACTGAACTGCCACTGGACCACCAGGGAAGGAGAGCCCCCCTCCCTGCCATATATCAAGCAGGGAGGGGGGACGAAAAAAATAAAAATAATAAAATAAGAAATAAAATTAAAAAAAATAATAATTAAATAAAAAAAGGGGTATAAGGACCACTATGGGAGGGGGGGGGTATAAGGACCACTATGGGAGGGAGGGGGTGGGTTAAGGACCACTATGGGAGGGAGGGGGGTATAAGGACCGCTATGGGAGGGAGGGGGGTATAAGGACCACTATGGGAGGGAGGGGGGGGTAAGGACCACTATGGGAGGGAGGGGGGGATAAGGACCACTATGGGAGGGAGGAGGGGTATAAGGACCACTATGGGAGGGAGGGGGGGTATAAGGACCACTATGGGAGGGAGGGGGGGTATAAGGACCACTATGGGAGGGAGGGGGGTATAAGGACCACTATGGGAGGGAGGGGGGGATAAGGACCACTATGGGAGGGAGGGAGGGGGGATAAGGACCACTATTGGAGGGAGGGGGGTATAAGGACCACTATGGGAGGGAGGGGGGGTATAAGGACCACTATGGGAGGGGGTGGGATAAGGACCACTATGGGAGGGAGGGGGGTATAAGGACCATTATGGGAGGGAGGGGGGGGGGTATATGGACCACTATGGGAGGGATGGGGGGGGATAAGGAACACTATGAGAGGGAGAAGGGGGATAAGGACCACTATGAGAGGGAGGGGGTGGGATAAGGACCACTATGGGAGGGGAGGGGGAAGTAAGGACCACTAGGGGAGGGGAGGGTAAGGACCACTAGGGGAGGGGTGAGTCAGGACCACTGGGGGGGGAGTGAAGGAACACGGGGGTGGGGAGGTAAGGACCACTGAGGGAGGAGGAGGGGAAGTCAGGACATATGGGGGGGGAGGGGGCGGCAAAATCTTTTTTGCCTACGGCGGCAAATATCCTTGCACCGGCCCTGCACACACTGCATTCACACACTGCATTCATGCACACACACACTGCATTCATGCACACACACACTGCACTCATACACACACGCTGCACTCATACACACACACATACGCACACACTGCATTCATTATACACACACTGTAAATAAATATTCAATTAATATATTTTTTTTAGGATCTAATTTTATTTAGAAATTTACCAGTAGCTGCTGCATTTCCCACCCTAGTCTTATACTCGAGTCAATAAGTTTTCCCAGTTTTTTGGGATAAAATTAGGGGCCTCGGCTTATATTCGGGTCGGCTTATACTCGAGTATATACGGTAATTTGTTGTCTATAACAATTCCCAAATCCTTCTCGTGTGTGGTTATCCCTAGTTCACTACCATTTAGGGTGTAAATTGCTTGTGCATTCTTAACCCCGAAGTGCATAACTTTGCATTTTTCTACGTTAAATTTCATCTGCCATTTTAGTGCCCAGTCCCCCAATCTATCCAAATTCTCTGAAGCAAGGCAATATCCTGCTCACATTTTATTTCTTTACAAAGTTTTGTGTCATCTGCAAACACTGATACATGGCTTTCAATGCCCATTTCAAGATCATTTATAAATATGTTAAATAGAAGCGGTCCCAAAACAGAACCCTGAGGGACACCACTTACCACTTTTGTCCAGCTTGAAAATTTACCATTTATGACAACTCGCTGTACTCTATCCTTAAGCCAATGTTCTACCCAAGAACAAGAATATTCATCTAGACCAATTTCTTTTAGTTTGAAGAATACATACACATATACACATACAGATCCACAGACACTGACACTCATGCACACAACACACACATAGACACACTCACACTCTCTCCGAGTCCATTACCTCCTGCTGTGCACACTTTAAATGTATTCCCTGTGTGCCTGGTTAGCTTCCCTTTAGCCCTGCCTTCCACTATTTTGTTTCCGAGACCTTGGCTGTGCTAATGCAACCAGGAAGGGCCTCTCTGCCCCCCCCCCCCCCCCCTAAGAGCAATAGGGATCTGCTTGGACCTGCTTGGGCCCTGGTGCAGTCACACTGCTGGTAATTCTGTTCCTGACAAACACAATTGTTTTCAAAGTAATTATATTACTTCCCCCAGCATTGAGTACATCCATAATCTTGAACAATCCATCCAGCACTCTTCCAGCCCAACACTATCCCACATCGTAGAACTTTGGAGATGCATCACATCTACAGACAAAATGTTTCACCATGGCTGAGAAATGATAACCTATTTTATGGTGAAACTTTCACAAAGTCTGATAAAAAAAATCTGATCTTTTATGAATAATAGCTTACCGGAAATTGAATATATATCTGCAGTAATGCCAAATACACTTTATACAAATAACACTGAACTTCTACCACCGCCTTACTGAGGATTTTGTGACTCCCTTATTTCTTAGGGTTATTTCAACTAAAACACAGTGTTTTAATAAAACTCTGCTTTTGTATGGAGCAACCCTTACTGGCAAGAGAAAGAAAGAAAGAAAAATAGATAAAACTCACCTCAATCCAGCAACAAGGCCAAGTTCCCCCTGCACTCTGATCCTCCCCTGGTGATGTCACTCCTCCTCCCTGGATGGAAAAGAATGTCAGGCCGGATGGGCTGAGAGGAGGACTTAGGTGGCACAGAAAGGGACACCCTGCTGCCATTGGCTGTCTGGCTAGCATGCTTTGTGTACTGGCAACATATGCCAAATATGCACAGAATTAACATTAGCCATCCTCTTTTATTGGAGCAGCTAGTGCTGATCCAATGGCACTGCTGGAGGTAAGGTTTTACACCTCCTGCAACAAAGAGCATTTTTTCTGAATGTGCCGCGTTTCTTACAAAAGCTCTGCATAAACCGTCAAATAAATGAAGTGGTCATGGTACTTGTAAAAACTCTTTAATGTAAAATGAAAACAAATTACCAAACAATTCATGATGAGATTCTCCTTTGTAAAAAAAAATATTAGTCCGTACAAATGTATTTCTGAAAGATTGTACGATTGATGTAACATAACCAGCTGAGCTCAATGTGTTACCTTCTTCTAAATGTCAGATGGTAACATTATCTAGAAAAAAAAAAAAAATATTTTCTGAAGATTCACTTCTTTACTTACTTTGGCCATTGAGTTAGGCTATAATCATTTGTCTCTTCCCAAAGTTCTGATATATTGTTATGGCAAACTATACTTCTGTGGTTTTTAGATTTCTTCAAATATTACTTAGTGAAACAAAAAAGAAATAGAATACTGGCACTTCCGAGAAGAATTTATATTACTCCTACGATCTTCTTATCATCCCTTTAGTTCTCTCCAACTCCTGGCTCGGGTCCATGGTAGATGTCACTGTAAATTGACCACAAGCTGGGACGCCTTTGAATGGACTTATACAAGTTTCTAAAAATGAGCATAAAAGACCACAAAACACAGCTGTTTTTATCCCTTGGCTTTAGTGACCACAAAGGTAATAGATGTTGTTCGACACGAGTGTCTGAGACCACAAAGATCACGTTTTTTAGATGTGAAGAAAGCTTTGCTGCTTTTCTCAGACACGTAGAGTCAAAATAAGGTAGGAGTTTTGGAGAAAAATTATCTGCAGGGACCTCTTGGCGTGTTGAGAGCCCCAGAAATGTAGTTTATGGCCTTCACTTCTATTTGTCTGCTAAGGATTTCTTTCTTATGCTCTCTGATTTTGGGTCTATATAATAAATAATACTGCTAACATAAAAATCACAGCTGTGCTTGACTAGAAAGAACTATGGATGCGTTTTCGCTAGAATCTGAATGCTGGCCACCGGCCACACTTTGAATTTAGATATTGTGGGAAGTTTCTGATGTCAGTGTAGCTATGTGGGCCCACCCTGGAAAAAAATGAGAATCTTGAGTTTAATGTATACAGTGGGGGAAAAACTGATACATTGGTAAGAAACAGGGATTGCTACTTTGGGTGAATACTACAAACAGCACAACTCAGATTGTGACAGGGATTTGTTCTCCAATAACAGGGTCACTTGTGTCCTGCAGACTGTTTGTCACTTTCTAACAGGCTCACCTTAAAGATGCTGACTTAAAATATTGTCTTTTAAAGTCTGAGTCATTACTAATGTAAACATTAATGAGGAAGAACAGCTGTTAGAGCAAATTGGGAAAGCAGCAAATTGGGGTAACACGTTAATTATTGGAGATTTTAATTAACCGGACATAAATTGGGATAGAGTGACTAGTACTTCAGCAAGGGGAATCAGGTTTTTGAATGTGTTAAATGACACCTTTATATCACAACTGGTAGAAGCACCAACTAGAAAGGATGCTTGTCTGGATCTTGTTATAACAAAAATGTTTTGACCAACATTCAAGAAGGGGAGCATTTGGGAAATAGTGATCATAATATGGTAATTTTTTAAACAAACTCAAAAAAAGCAAAAGCACATGGGGTATACTAAAACGTATAATTTTTAAAAAGCCAAATTCAATAATATTAGGGCAGCTCTACAACATATCGACTGGTATAAACTCCATAGTGAAAAAAACACTGAGGATAAATGGAAGCTCTTCAAACAAATATTAGAAAGATACATTTCTCAGCAGGGCCGGTGCAAGGATTTTTGCCGCCCTAGGCAAAAAAATTTTTGCCGCCCTCCCCCATATGTCCTGCCCACCATGTGACATCACAATGCCCCGCCCATATGCTCTGTCATATGGGCCAATGCCAGTCTTCACTAAGTGTCTTTTATCTGTTTACATTAAAAAGCCTACAGGCACAGGCACATTATGCTGTAGTGCTTCTGGTGACTATAGTATCCATTTAATGTGAGGTAAATTAGAGATTAGTGCCACTAATAATATATTGGATTGCCTACTTACCACCAGATGAGGACAAGAGGCTGATGATGGGCTCAGTCTGGCTCCACAGGTCTGGTGTAGAAGAGGCTCTCTGGAGACTGTTTTTAACAGTGCTCACAACAATTAACGAACAGGAAGCAGCTCCATTTTTTAGGGCCCCTTACACAGCTCAAGGTCTGGGCCCCCAGGGGGCATACGCCTACAATGCCCACCCATAAATCCACCTACATGGCCCATCCATGAGTTGGGGATTTTTTATGTGTGCAATTTGTTTAAGGGATGTAGTGTGTTTATATGGGATGTAGTGTGTGTTTGCGTGTAAGGAATGCATTGTATGTTTCTGTGTGTGTGTGTGTGTGTGTAAGGGGTGCAAGGTTTGTTTCTGTGTATGTAATTGAATGCAGTGTGTGTCTGTAAGGGGTGCATTAATTATGTAAGAGAACGTAAGGGATGTATTGTGTGTGAGTAGGAATGCATTGTATGTTTCTGTGTGTGTGTGTGTGTGTGTGTCACTTAGTGCTCTCCCTTGGCCCCCTGTCCCTCTGCAGTCCCCCCTTGGTGGTCTTCTCACTCCCCTCTCCCCCCCTTAGTGGTCCTCCCTCTCCCAAACCCCTTAGTGGTCCTCCCTCTCCCAAACCCCTTAGTAGACCTTCCCCTACTCCCACCACCCCCTTAGTGGTAATCTCCCCCCCCCCTTAGTGGTCCTTACCCTCCTCCCCTCTCCTTAGTAGTCCTCCCTCCTTACCCCCCTTTGGTGGTCCTTCCCCCCCTTAGTGGTCCTCCCTCTCCCAAACACCTAGTGGACCTCCCCTCCTCCTCCCTCAGTGGTCCTTACCTTCCCACCCCCGTTCCCCCTGTGTTCCTTCACCCCCAGTGGTCCTGACTCACCCCTCCCCTAGTGGTCCTTACCATCCCCTCCCCTAGTGGTCCTTCCTCCCTCCTACCCTCCCCTAGTAGTCCTTACCCTCCCTCCCCTCCCCTAGGGGTCCTTCCTCCCCCTCCTCTAGTGGTCCTTACTCTCCCCTCCCCTAGTGGGCCTTACCCCCCCAGTGGTTCTTACCCCCCTGGTCCTTACCCACCCCCTCCCTCCCCTAGTGGTCCTTATCCCCCCCCTCTCCCTCCCTCCCCTAGTGGTCCTTATCCTCCCTCCCCTCCCCTAGTGGTCCTTACCCCCCTCATGATCCTTACCACCCCCCCCCCCCGTGGTCCTTACCCACCCCCAGTGATCCTTATCCCCCCCTATCCCTCCCTCCCCTCCCCTAGTGGTCCTTTCCCCCCTCATGGTCCTTACCCCCCCCCAGTTGTCCTTACCCCCCCTGGTCCTTACCCACCCCCAGTGGTCCTTATCTTCCCTCCCCTCCCCTAGTGGTCCTTACCCACCCCAGTGGCCCTTACCCACCCCAGTGGTCCTTATCCACCCCCTCCCTCCCCTAGTGGCCCTTATCCCCCCTCTCCCTCCTAGTGGTCCTTATCCTCCCTCCCCTCCCCTAGTGGTCCTTACCCCCCCTCATGATCCTTACCCCCCCAGTGGTCCTTACCCACCCCCAGTGGTCCTTATCCCCCCCTATCGCTCCCTCCCCTCCCCTAGTGGTCCTTTCCCCCCCTCATGGTCCTTACCCCCCCAGTGGTCCTTACCCCCTGGTCCTTACCCACCCCCAGTGGTCCTTATCTTCCCTCCCCTCCCCTAGTGGTCCTTCCCCACCCCCAGTGGTCCGTTATCCCCTCGCTCCCTCCCCTAGTGGTCCGTTATCCCCCCCCTAGTGGTCCGTTATCCCCCCCTAGTGGTCCGATATCCCCCCCTAGTGGTCCGTTATCCCCCCCCTCCCTCCCCTAGTGGTCCGTTATTCCCCCCCCAGTGGTCCGTTATTCCCCCCCTCCTAGTGGTCCGTTATCCCCCCTCCCATAGTGGTCCTTACCCTCCCCGTGTAGCGTGGCCGGGCGGCGCAGAACCCAGGACAGGAACCTCTGTTTCCTGTACCCGGCCGCCGGCGGACTGACAGGAAGTGCTCACTCAGTGCGCGCCGCCCGGCCATGCTACATGGAGAGACCGGCAGGAGGGAGCGCTCTGCGCTTCCCTCCTGTCGGTCACAAACCCGGCCGCCCTCCATGCAGCAGTGCTGCGCCGCCTGGGGCTTGTTAAAGTGCTCAGGCGGCGCAGCATGAGGAGGCGCAGCGGGGACAGGGATCCGGCGCCTAGGTCGCCTTACAGGTGGCGCCGGCCCAACGGTATGTACCGTTGGGTAATAATTAGAAAACAAGCAAATTGAAACCAATGTGGCTGAGTAGAGAAGTAAAACAAGAGATTAAAAATAAGAAAAGGGCATTTAAAGCATTTAAATTGGACAAATTAGAGGCATCCTATATAAGATATAAGGAAGCCAATAATACTTGCAAAAAGTCAATTAAAATGGCTTAACTAGAAAATGAGAAATTGATAGCCAAAGAATGCAATACCAACCCCCCCAAAAATTTGTCAAGTACATCAATGCTAAAATAACAAAACATGAAAGTGTAGGTACACTGGAAACAGAGATGGGTCTGTTAGTTAATGAAGACCAGGAAAAGGCAGAAATTTGAATTAACTATTTTTCTTCAGTATATATTAATGAGGAACCTATGGATATATTAAGGATCCTAAATTATATGCAAATGATTGCTGCAAAAAACTTGCAGATAACGTGTGATTGGATGATTGGGAGACAAGGTGCTACAGCAGTTAAAGAAAATAAATGTAAATAAAGCTCTGAGGCCTGACGGTTTTCACTCAAGAGTACTTAAGGAGCTAAGTGGGGAAATAAGTGAACCTCTATATTTAATCTTCAAGATTCTTTTGTTTCAGGTATTGTACAGGAGGATTGGAGGAAGGCAGATGTCGTACCTATATTTAAAAGGGGTTTAAATTCCTTGCCTGGAAATGATAGACCTGTCAGCTTAACTTCTGTGACTGGGAAAATATTTGAAGGGCTATTAGGGATAATATTCAGGAATTCATTGGGAAGAACTTTGTTATTAGCAATAATCAGCATGGTTTTATGAAACATCGGTCATGTCAAACTAACCTAATTATAGATCAGGGTGTTGCAGTGGATGTGATCTACTTGGATTTTGCCAAGGCATTTGATACAGTTCCTCACAATAGGTTAGTCTTCAAACTAAAAGAACATTGACTTAAGGATAGAGTACAAAGAGTTGTCATTAATGGTAGATTTTCAGGCTGGACAAAAGTGGTAAGTTGTGCCCCTCAGGGTTCTGTTTTGGGACCGCTTCTATTTAACATATTTATAAATGATCTTGAAATAGGCATTGAAAGCCATGCTTTGGTGTTTGCAGAGAACACAAATGTTTGTAAAGTAATAAAATGTGAGCAGAATATTACTTTGCTGAAGAGGGATTTCGATAGATTGGGGGACTGGGCACTAAAATTTGAGATGAGATTTGATGTAGAGATATGCAAAGTTATGCACTTCGGGGTCAAGAATGCACAATCAACTTACACTCTAAATGGTAGTGAATTAGGGATAACCACACACGAGGAGGATTGGGGAATTGTTATAGACAAAAAAAATGAGTCAGCAATATGCAATGTAAATCTGCAGTTGCTAAGGCCAGTAAGCTTTTGTCATGTATAAATAGGGGCATAAATTCTCGGGATGAAAATATAATTTTGCCTCTTAATAAATCGCTGGCAAGACCACACCTTGAATATGCTGTGCAATTTTGGGCACCTGTTCTAAAGAAGGATATCATGGCATTACAGAAAGTGCAGAGACGAGCTACAAAATTGATAAAAGGAATGGAGCATTTTAATCACAAAGAAAGGTTAAAAAATGTAAATGTCGTTTGGAAAAACGGCACCTCCGAAGGGATATGATAACATTATACAAATATATTTGGGGCCATTACAAACCATTATCTGGAAATCTATTCATAAACAGGGCTATACATAGGACACAAGATCACGCATTTAGGCTGGAAGAAAGGAGATTTCATCTAAGGCAAAGGTTATTTTACAGTAAGAGCAATAAGGATATGGAATTATCTGCCTGAGGAGGTGGTTTTATCAGAGTCCATACAGATAAATAAACAGCAATTGAATAAATACTTGCAAAAGCATAACATACAGGGATATAATTTGTAATTAGTGGGGTAATAGCTGCTTGATCCAAGGAGACATCTGACTGCTATTTTGGGGTCAAGAAGGAATTTTTTCCTAGTTTTTTGCAAAACTGGAAGCGCTTCAGACTGGGTTTTTTGCCTTCTTTTGGATCAACAGCAAAAACATATATGAGGAAGGCTGAACTTGATGGATGCAAGTCTCTTTTCAACTATGTAACTATGTAACTATTATGTTGGAATGGTGACTCATTGAATGAGTACATTGCAATGACAGCACAGTGTATAATGAAATGTATCATTGTATCATTAATGTAGTGGTTTCGGTGCATTGACCCTGTGCCTGCAGTCTGACAAAAGTAGGTATTGTCATTTGGGAGAAAAAAAACAAGGTTCACATTTGTCAGTCAGTATGCTTTTAGAGGCGGTCAGTCAGACAATCAGTCAATCAGACAACCTGTAGAGGCGCTCCCCAATTTAGTAATAATTGATATTCTTTATGTCTGGCATTGCCAAATGTCTTGAATGCTTCTTGTAGCAAAGTACTGGATTCAATTCTTCTTTGGGGGAAGAATCGACTGGCTGACCTAAACAGTTGCCATACATGCCCAGTAGGCCCTCAGTGCTTGATTAGGAAAAGCATTGGACTGGAACAGAGATAATCTGTCTGGATGACCTCGATAGAGGATAGAGGAAGAACTACCTGGTGAAGACTGCCCAGTGCTGGATATAAGGTGAGTAAAATTGATTAATTCATTGTTTTTATTTTAAAAAGTAAATAGGGAATTATTGCAAGTTAACACTCCTATATTAAAATTAATTATAATATTCAAAATGTATATAATATCTTATTACAGAGGAATAGAGAAGGCTTAGGGACACGCATGGTATGGATACTTAGGGTAAGGGGCAACATGCCCACAAGATGCTGTGAACTGTAACAGCCATATAGACATGAATTTATATTTTGCTAATATAGGAAAACACATTTTTTTTTTTTTTGCAATGCCTGTGTGTTTTGTATTAAGACATTTTGGCCCATAGCCAGTAGCAATCATTGTTTCCCAACAGATACCTTTAGTTATCTGTAGAGTTTTAAATAAAAATACCAAGTCCCTGACCCATTGCCAGATCTTCCTGTCATCATGTTTGCCTTGTATATTTGAGTTGTTTTCCCTTGTTCCTGTCTTCTCAGGTGACTCATGCCTCGGGCTGATTCTCACAGATGGCCTTGGGTACAGTGCCATACAATAACTCACTGCTTAAACCCAAAAAACATCATTATTGGACAGGCATCAAGAAGAAAGTCAAAATATAAGAAGTTTGTTGTTAAAAAAAACTTAAATGCAGCACCTCAATAAGAGTGTAGTAACCCCAAAAAATCTTAGGGTATGATATTGTACAGAATGCAAATGCCCCCTTTATGTCTGAGAAAATATGTTTTTTGTTATTAGTTTTACAAAAAAACAGGAAAGAGTCGAGAGACAAGGAAATCCATCAATTAAAATGGGATTAAAACACAAAATGTAACTTTTACCTCCAGTTTCCAACAGAGTTAAAGTCAAAGAATTCAAATCAAGACTAACTGAAGGCAATATCATCAAAATCTATTCCAGATAATCTGAACGCAAAGAAGCCAATGACTCTTCAGGAAGACTTTTGGGAAGGGGGGGATGTCAAGGTTTCTGGCAAACAAGCAAACCTGATGTGAATGAGAACATTTGGAAGTCAAACCTATTGTAATCACAATACAAAGCAAAATACAAAACATTAAATGACAACATGTAAAAACAAGATACGGACAACTAAACAAAAACACAATCCACAGTGAAATAATTCAAAATAATTACAACCAACAACCATTTAGGCCAAACATCATAACATCAGGGAGATCAAGTCAAACTAATCTTATTGATTTTTTTGATTGGGTAACTAAATCATAGATCAGGGTGGTGCAGTAGACATTGCTTACCTAGATTTCAGTAAGGCTTTTGACACTGTTGCACATAGAAGGCTGATCAATAAACTGCAATCTTTAAGTTTGGATTCCAATATTGTTGAATGGTTAAGGCAGTGGCTGAGTAACAGGCAACAGAGGGTTGTAGTCAATGGAGTATATTCGAAGCTTGGGCTTGTCACCAGTGGGGTACCTCAGGGATCTGTACTTGGACCCATTCTCTTTAATATTTTTATTTGTGATATTGCAGAATGTCTTGATGGTAAGGTATGTCTTTTTGCAGATGAAACTTTGATATTTAACAGGGTTGATGTTCCAGAAGGGATAAGCCAAATGGCTAATGATTTAGGTAAACTAGAAAAATGGTTGTGGCAGCTGACATTTAGTGTGGATAAGTGGAAGATAATGCATCTTGGATGTAAAAACTCAAGGGCAGAGTACAGAATATTGAATAGAGTCCTAACCTCAACATCTGAGGAAAGGGATTTAGGGGTGATTATTTCTGATGATGTAAAGGTAGGCAGACAATGTAATGGAGCAGCAGGAAATGCTAGCAGAACGCTTGGTTGTATAGGGAGTGGTATTAGCAGTAGAAAGAGGGAAGTGCTCATGCCATTGTACAGAACACTGGTGGGACCACACTTGGAGTATTGTACCAGTACCGGAGACCGTATCTTCAGAAGGATATTGATACTTTAGAGAGAGTTCAGAGAAGGGCTACTAAACTGGTTCATGGATTGCAGGATAAAACTTACCAGGAAAGGTTAAAGGATCTTAACATGTATAGCTTGGAGGAAAGACGAGACCAGGGGGATATATACATAAAGGGAATCAACACAGTAAAGGAGGAGACCATATTTAAAAGAAGAAAAACTACCACAACAAGAGGACATCGTCTTAAATTAGAGGGGCAAAGGTTTAAAAACAATATCAGGAAGTATTACTTTACTGAGACGGTAGTGGATGCATGGAATAGCCTTTCAGCTGAAGTGGTAGAGGTTAACACAGTAAAGGAGTTTAAGCATTTGTGGGATAGGCATAAGGCTATCCTAACTATAAGATAAGGCCAGGGACTAATGAAAGTATTTAGAAAATTGGGCAGACTAGATGAGCCGAATGGTTCTTATCTGCTGTCACATTCTATGTTTCTATGTTTCATACCTACTAGACAAAGCCTTGTTTAGACCAGAACCTCACCTAAAATAAGTGAACTGCTGGTTCATCTATCTTGTAAGAATCAAATTCAGACATGCAGTAGTGCACAGCATTATAAACAAGAGTATGTAGACATTTCTCATGAATATAAATGCACCTCTATAAAGAAATAAGAAATAGACATCAGGAGCAAAATTGTATTAGGTTAAACTAAGAGAGAATTAGAAATGCTGTAACATAGAACATAGAGAGATGATTGGATTTAACTATGGCAGAAGCTCAACAGGGTACAATAACAGAGTAAACCAGCTTAAACATTGCATGCATTGTGCACATTCAGAGCATGATGAAACAACAATGCTGCAGGTAAGGTCTGTGGACCAGTCAACTGATGCCTAATGATGGAGAGCCCCAGCCACCGCCGCCAGCCATTGCCACAGTCAGCCACTCCGCTGGAGCCCCCCCACCTAGCCCAAGTACTGACACAGTCCAGCATTAGCTTCCTTAGGATGACATCCCAAAAGCTCAATAGGAGCCCGTATCTGCGAACCCTGGCTCTTGGAAAACCGGCAACATAAGTGAAAAGCCTCCTTTTCAGTTGGGCTGCGCTGAAAGTATTTGTACTTATTTGCCCAAAATCGGAGATAGTTGTAGCGAGCACAAGGTCCAGAGTGATGGGGCACAGCCTCTTGTGCCTTCTCTTCCATAATGCCTCTCTGGGAACAGGTGGGAGGGTACCCATTCAGGCAATGTCGGCCAGCAGGACGGATCCTAGGGGCTGCGACTCGGCTAACAGGAGTGGAGGTAAGTCCATGCTCACAAAGCTTTACCCAGAAGGTCACACAGATATGATAGAATACCAAGATAAGTGGATCCACACTGCAGACAGGTGCCACTGGGTGTAGGCTCCAGCAGGATGGCCATCTTGATAGTCAGGCTTCAACCCTCCAATTAAGCAGTAAGCTGTGTATCTCATCAAAATGACCCTACCAATACTCCAGTGGGGACCACTGCTGGTCCAGAGGAGTGAGGACAAGACCCTAAGTGAGCATGCTCAAAGTCATGGCTGAGGAATGGCCGCCTCCCCCTCCTCGAGTGTGATTGCAGGCCACAGGAAAATTGAACCAACCTGTAACCAATAGCTCCAGGTTTAGAAATGTCGGCAGGGCATTCACCATCAGGGGTACATGCATAATTTTTATCAAAAGGAGAGCAATTATGCCCAATTTCAGACTCAATAAGGGGATTCCCCTGAGGAGCTCCAGCACCATGCAGCTGTCCATGTTGATTTTCGGTTCCCCCTCTCCCCCATATCTACCGTATCTATTGTATCTACGCATTGTTTTGTTCTCTAGGGAATCCATCCCAAATATAAGATAATGTCAAAGAGTTTTAGTGAGAAGTCCAGATATAGAATGTTGAACACTGTTCATATCTTATCAAGGGCATCAGTTTCCTCCAAAAAGCTCCTTGTTACAGCAAAACACAGTTAGGGTAATATTATTGCTTCCTGATTATGCTTAGTGGTTCTTTATTTGCGATTTAAAAAGAGGTTCATAAATAGCAAAGTGTAGTGAAGTCACAATTCAAACATGGAATTAGTCCATTCACAATTCTTACAACTACTGTATTTATATCAATGATCTTGATCATGGAAGGTATGAAATTAAGTTCCAAATTAAGGTGTTTTGGCTAATGAAGTCTATATGCTAAAACAAATCTGTTTATATTTTTTCCCTCACAAATAGAACCATGCACGATTACAACAATTAATTCTGGTTTTGTTAACTTTGTTAACACTATTGTTTCTCACTGGGAACATTTTTACTTTTCAGCATTTCCTGTAGGAGCACTATTGAAGTGAACACCGCACTCTGGTTTACTTTTTGTCACTAGTGAATCTAAGCTTTTCACTGTTATGGTTTCTGCTGAGCACGGAGATGTAGAGTGATGTAGAGTAAATAAAGTGATTTTTCAATTAGCTGTTTAATTATTGATATTTTATCTATGACACTATTTGAGGCAGGATCAGGTGAGGTCCGAAACGTTGACATGCCTATATGTTTGGAATAAACACTTGTTTTTCATTTGAACAAGACCCATAAGTGCCCGATACTAATTTAGTGTTGTGGAGAATAAAGAGAGAGACAGAGATTCCGTTTGTCAGCTTGGAATGCGGTGTCTATAACAGTAGGGTGCATCACGGAGTTCACAGAAATTAGTCCTTGTAACCGAAATATCTGCCATGAAACCTCCTCCAAAATATGTGGAAAACAATTTGTTAATCCCACAGAAGAAGGTGCCAAACGAAAGAAAAAGATATTTAAAAGAGGGGAAAAAAGCACCAAAAAAGGAGAAAGAAATATACCTTAAGAAGACAAAAATAACACAAATAAGAAAATGACTGGAAAAATATATGTGCAAAAGTCTCTTCAGGTGTCAGTTCCCAAAGCCATATGAAGGCAATGTATAATGTGTGTCTCCAAAACAGTGGCGTACACATGACCCATGGGGCCCCGGTGCGAAAATTGATCCGTGGGCCCCCCCCAACCCCCCGCGCTTACTCTGGCGGACCGGGGCCGCAACACATTGCGGCGGGCACCTGGTCGCAGGGGTTGCAGGGGTTGCAGGGCTGCGAACCCTGCGACCGCGGTATGTACGCCAGTGCATACAGATGCACACACTTAAAGGACCACTACAGACACCCAGATCACATCAGCTCAATGAAGTGGTCTGGGTGTCAGGTCCCTCTGGTTTTAACCCTGCAGCTGAAAACATAGCAGTTTCAGAGAAACTGCTATGTTTCACTGAGGGTTAATCCAGCCTCTAGTGGCTGTCTCACTGACAGCCGCTAGAGGCGCTTCCGCGATTCTAAGACACTGAACGTCCATAGAAAAGCATTGAGTAATGCTTTCCTATGGGCGGTTTGAATGCGTGCGCGGCTCTTGCCGCGCATGCGCATTCGGAGCTGAGAGGCGGAGGGTTCCCCTGCGCCAAGGGAGTCCGGCGCTGGAGAAAGGTAAGTGCTGAAGACACACACACACTCTCACGAACAGACGCATACACACTAGCTAACAGACACACACATTTACTGACAGAGACACACTCAGCGACAGACATACATACACACTCACTTACAAAACATACACTCTCACTGACAAACACACACTCACTAACAGACATCAAACAGACTCACTAACACACACACAAACATACTCAGTAACAGACACACACAGTAACACAATCACTGACACTCACTAGCAGACACACACTCACTCACTGACACTAGCAGACACACACACTCTAACACACACACAAACACACACAGTAACAGACACACACAGTAACACACTCACTGACACTCACTAGCAGACACAAACACAAACACTAACACACACACACACACACACTCACACTAACGTTTTTTTGTATTTAATCCCCCCAGCCTCCTTACCTTTTGGAGTGCTGAGGGGATTCCCTGGGGTCCAGTGGTGCTGCTGGGCTCCTGGGGGTCCGGTCACCCGGCGGGCAGTCAGGCTGGCGGGCGCGCGAGGGAGCACTCTCCCCTGAGTGCTTCCTCTTCAGCTCCCTCGCGCGCCGCGTACTGATACCGGCGCCGGAAGATGACGTCATCTTCCGGCGCCGGCATCCCTATGCGGTGCGCGAGGGAGCTGAAGAGGAAGCACTCAGGGGAGAGTGCTCCCTCGCGCGCCCGCAGGACCGGCCAGCCGGGTGGCAGCAGGGCCAGCCTCGGGGGGCCCGGAGGTGGCCGGCTCTAGGGCCCCCCAGGAGAAGAGGCTGGCCCAGTGGCTACATACCGGGTCGCAGGGGCGGCCGGGCCCCCTGGTGGGCCGGGCCCGGTCGCAGCCGCGACCCCTGCGACCCTGGTATGTACGCCACTGCTCCAAAATCAAATCAATACATGGTCACATTATTCTATATTTTTTCCCCTCCAATTTTTCCCATTTATTTTTTTTCCTCCATTTTTTTTTACATTGTTTCCTTCACCCCATTCCCACATTCTATAGTCCCATATGTAGGTCTGCTCTATTTATTGCTGTTATTTACTGCGTCACGAACATTCTGTACTCTGCTTTCTACCTTAAGGACATTTCTGACTGTGGGCCGTCTCTGTCTTTCCATGTCTATCAGGGATCCTGGACTCCATAATCATCCATGCATTATTCCTGCTACCTAAATTCTACTTGCATTTATTTAGACAAAGAATGTGACACTGTGACACTAAACCTGTATTCGTTTTACTCTTTTAATGCTGGTGTACACATGTTTTAGACGGGCATGAGCGTTGTGGAGAAGCAGGACTGACACAGTTTCCATATTTACAACCCTAATTTGTTTTATGGTTGAGTTCCAGTCCAACAGTGTGTTCATTATTACTCTGGAGATTCTATGGTTTTGACCTTGGCCATTTCTCTGGTATCCTGCCCCAGCTAGCTTATTCAATGTGATTTTGTGATTTCCTTAGATCTAGACTTGTCATCACTACGTTTCTCCTATCTCTTCGAAGTATCCATGAGTCTAGTCCAACTATTCTAGGGCTTGATAATAAATTTTTACCTTTACCTTTTACCATCTGTTCTAGCACCAACCCATACTTTTAGGGAGATCTGCTGGTATTTCTAGTCTCTAGTTTTCTACAATTGGGTGGGATTACGTTTAGAGCTTTTGCTTTAATACTTTGTACATTTGTATATGCCTTGCTTTCTGGATTCTCTTGTATGGATTAATTGCATCTACTTTTTTATCTTCATCATAGGTTATTAGAAATGCCGAATTAACATAAACCCTACTAGAGAGAAGCACATTCTTCCAGTCAAACTGACTTACTAGTTAGATTCACCAGATGGGAATCCCAATATTAATGCTGGCACTTCTTAAACAAAATCTAATTTTCAGAGTTGTATTCAACCTATCACAGCACTGGATACAGAGATTTGTGGCACGCATGAAAATCTTCATCCTCAGACCATTTATATACGTAAAGAGAATTCAGACCCAGACAGTTGTTTTTTCTTTTTTAATTTAATTGTGTGAATCTTTGTGATTCACAATCCAAAGAACTATTATAGATATTGTATTACAAACGGATCAACTTAATATAAATTTGTTGAATATACAGGTGATACTCGAAAAATTAGAATATCGTGCAAAAGTTCATTTATTTCAGTAATGCAACGTAAAAGGGGAAACTAATATATCAGATAGACGCATTACATGCAAAGAAAGTTAGTTCAAGCCGTGATTTGTCATAAGTGCGATGATTATGGCTTACCGCTCATGAAAACCCCAAATCCACAATCTCAGTAAATTAGAATATTGTGAAAAGGTGCAATATTCTAGGCTCACAGTGTCCCACTCTAATCAGCTAAGTAAGCCATAACACCTGCAAAGGGTTTCTGAGCCTTTAAATGGTCTCTCAGTCTGGTTCAGTAAGAATCACAATCATGGGGAAGACTGCTGACCTGACAGTTGTGCAGAAAACCATCATTAACACCCTCCATAAGGCGGGAAAGCCTCAAAAGGTAATTGCAAAGGAAGTTAGATGTTCCCATAGTGCTGTATCAAAGCACATTAATATAAAGTTATGTGGAAGGGAAAAGTGTGGAAGAAAAAGGTGCACAAGCAGCAGGGATGACCGCAGCCTGGAGAGGATTGTCAGGAAAAGGCCATTCAAAAGTGTTGGGGACTTTCACAAGGAGTGGACTGAGGCTGGAGTCAGTGCATCAAGAGCCACCACACACAGACGGATCCTGGACATGGGCTTCAGATGTCGTATTCCTCTTGTCAAGCCGCTCCTGAACAACAAACAACATCAGAAGCGTCTTACCTGGGCTAAAGAAAAACAGACCAGGTATGTTGCTCAGCGGTCCAAAGTCCTCTTTTCTGATGAGAGCAACTTTTGCATCTAATTTGGGAACCAAGGACCCAGAGTCTGGAGGAAGAATGGAGAGGCACACACTGCAAGATGCTTGAAGTCCAGTGTAAAGTTTCCACAGTCTAAGTTGATTTGGGGAGCCATGTCATCTGCTGGTGTTGGTTCATTAGGTCCAGGGTCAATGCAGCCGTCTACCAGGAGATTTTGGAGCACTTCCTGCTTCCTTCCGCAAACAAGCTTTATGGGGATGCTGACTTCATTTTCCAGCAGGCACCTGCCCACACTGCCAAAAGCACCAAAGCCTGGTTCAATGACCGTGGGATTACTGTGCTTGATTGGCCAGCAAACTTGCCTGACCTGAACCCCATATAGAATCTATGGGGCATTGCCAAGAGAAAGATGAGAGACATGAGACCGAACAATGCAGAAGAGCTGAAGGCCGCTATTGAAGCATCCTGGTCTTCCATAACACCTCAGCAGTGCCACAGGCTGATAGCTTCCATGCCACGCCGCATTGAGGCAGTAATTGCTGCAAAAGGGGCCAAAACCAAGTACTGAGTCCATATGCATGCTTATACTTTTCAGAGTTCCGATATTGTTCTATGTACACTCCTTGTTTTATTGATTGCATGTAATATTCTAATTTACCTGGATTTGGGGTTTTCATGGGCTGTAAGCCATAATCATCGCACTTATGACAAATCACGGCTTGAACTATCTTGCTTTGCATGTAATGTGTCTATCTCATATATTAGTTTCCCCTTTTACGTTGCATTACTGAAATAAATGAACTTTTGCACGATATTCTAATTTTTATCACCTGTATTACTTTTGTTGACTGATTTCACTAGAAATATTCATTTGATTATTCTAGTTGAATGCATTGCAGGAGAGGTCCGGTATAGTGCCATAGAGACCTGTACAGGCCTGTTTGTTTTTGTAAATTACCCACTCTATTTCCAATCACCAGAATGTTTGTAAAAGGCTGCCTGTCTGGGGTCACTACAGGGCTACTTCACATGCTGTTGTGAGCATGCTGGAAATAGGTGGCACATCCACCCCCTTCATGATGCCCCAGTCCTTCATTCAGACTTTTCTTCCAGGACCCCCCTCCCTATCCAGTGATCAGGTTGCAGGGAGAACTTGGCCCCTATGTGGGGTATATTTTGCCTTTATTTTTTTTTATTTATTTTTTTTGCTGGGAGGGTGGGGAGGGGGTTGTGGGGGGAACCATGCCAATCAGGGTTAATCTAACCAAGAAACACTGCTTTTGTTTGTTTTTGCAGTAACCCTTTAATTGCTGTATTCTCAATCAGCATCAACTGAAATTATATTGGCACATTGTACCTCTATGCAGTAGGGGCTCTAAATGCACAATGCAGGTGGAAACTCTTGGCCCAGTCTTCACCCGCATTACACTGTCTGTGCGGACGAATTGTCTCTGGTTTGTGAAGGAAACACAGAGAAGGCTCTCTAAAGTTTATTTTTCACTCTATGCTTGCTTCTCTATAAGTTGATTTTTGCTGCCATCCCAAGTTAATTTAAGGTATTGCATAATGATTAGAAGATGACTGTACATCACTGGAAATGTAATCCTCTATCTGTGCCAAGCTAAGAGATAAAATTATTACAAAATAATAGGATAAGATAATAATAATTGGATAAAAAGTACATTCAAACATTGAAATATGTAAAGCAGTGCCAAGAGTTTATGAGTATGAGACACTGCAATACTCCCAATATTCTACATCTGTGTAAGACAGACAGAATTAGACAGACAGACAGAATGAGACAGACTGATAGACAGACAGACAGACTGATTGATTTTTTATTTGTGTCATCAAGTTTCTAAAACAGGAATTATATTAGAACCACCTCTGCACACAGTTTACAGAGGAGTATCTCTATTACTTCTTTATCCTCCACCAAAAATGAATGCTACACACAGTGTACGGAGGACAATGGTTATGGTGCCCCCCACCCCTTTCTCCCCCTCACCCATGTTAGTAGTTAAAATCATTTAATAACAGTTTTACTACTCATCTGGAGTCGCACCCTCCCTCTGCTGCAGTCTTCTCTCAGCCAGACGGTCTCGCCATTGAAGCCTAGCAGTGGAGACTTAGCTCATTGGCTGAGAACAATCAGCTAATGCGCGCATCCAGTAAACTGGCCATGCACTGCAGGGCTTAGCTCAGGAGAGCCAATAAAAGCTGCTACGAGGAGGCTGATAGGGGACGGGGAGTGGACCCCAGCAGACAGCAAATAAAAAAATCTAAATGGTTTGACTGCTTAAATTGTGTGCATACTACATGAGAGCCAATCACAGTGGTCAACTGAGGCCTCAAATCTCTATGGCTGGCTCCCAGGAAGATCACACAGCTTGGAAGTCAGCTGAGTGCATTGCTTGGTCGTCTCCTTGTGAGGCAGCAGTAGACCAGGCAGTACATGCTGATATCAGTGTGTTCTGGGTACAGCAACAGCCTCCAATCCTGCAACATGGGCTGAGAGGTTGGAGAGGTTGGAACGCCGCAACACTGTGTCACAGCACGGTCAGCCTCTGTAATGTTGTAACTGGATATTTCATGTCTGTGTCTGTGTCTGATAAACACAGCAACACAGAGCGACATGCTCTTGTGCTCTGAATTCCACTTACCACCAAAAGCAGTCTATAACTAAGGGCATCACCCAACATCGGCATGGTGTCACGGTAATTTGATGTCTGAGGCACAGCCAGTGTGGAGTGTGGGCTATTACCAGCTTATTGTTAAAATAATACAGGGGAAATTATATGCTTTAACACTGTGAATTAAAAATGCAAAAAATAAAAACCAGAGAAAATGCAGATCCCATCAAAAATGTTGCAATCATGTTACATGCTATGTCAGTCCAGCATCATATCCTGCATCCTGTATAAGCCTAACCCCATGCCAAAATGTATCTGCTGATGCACTCTGGGTACTGTAGCTCTCAGAGGATGCTGGGAGTTGTAGTTCACATGAGGATGCTGGGAGTTGTAGTTTAATGCAATTCTCAGTGAGGGCAAACTAAGACTAGGTTTATGACAAAAAGAGAAGAAAGAACAAATAATGTCAGTATCTGCTGATTGCAGGCCTACATTGAATTCCTGATGGTTCTCACTTGTGACATGTAGATGTTGATCACTAGACTGCTGGAAACAGAGTGACAGTCTGAGTGCTACTGATACTGGATGGTAGACTGTTAGCAACATATTCTGCTTATCATGTCATGTGACTGCTGGAGGATGATGATGTTAATCAGGGTGGTATTCCTAAACCTTAACCCTATCCTTATCCAAAATTCTAACCCTATCCTTGTCCCTAATTCTAATTCTAACTCTATCCCTCACCCTACCCCTAACTCTAACCCTCACCCTACCCCTAACACTAACCTTCATCCTAACCCCCAACCTCTCTCTAACTCTATCACTAACCCTCATTCGATCCCTAACTCAAAACCTTAACCGTATCACTAACTCTATCCCTAACCCCCACCCTTACCCTAACTCTATCCGTATCCCTCACCCAACCCCTAACTCTGTCCCTTATTCTCACCCTACCCCTAACACTATCTTTATCCCTTGTCCTATCCCTAATTTTAACACCAGGGCCGCCATCAGGGGGTGACAACCATGACGGTTGTCACGGGCCCGGCGGCCCTGAGGGGCCCGGCGGCCCTGGGGGGCCCGGCGGCCCTGAGGGGCCCGGCGGCCCTGGGGGGCCCGGCCGCCCGGGCCCCACGTGTGGGGCCCATCGGGTGGCCCACACACTTAGGGTCACCCGATGGGCCCCCTCCTTCAGGGGCCCGGTCAGCGCTGTGGCCGTGGTATAGCGCGACCGGGCCCCTTTAAAAAAAAAAAAAGTAGCCGCAGCAAGTGGTGCTGGGAGTGGTCACTTCCTCCCAGCTCACTCCGCGCGGGAGGAGCGCGCGCCCAGCCGTGAAGAGGGAGAGCCAGGCAGTGAAGAGGGAGCCGCGCCGACTCTCATCATCCCCAGCCACCCTCCTGCAAAGAAAAGGTAAGAGACAGGAGGGTGGCTGGGAAATGAGCTGTGTGTGTCTGTATGCATGTATGTGTATGTATGTATGTATGTCTGTCTGTATGTATGTCTGTCTGTCTATGTCTGTCTGTCTATATGCATGCATATCTGTGTATGTTTGTATGTCTGTGTGTCTGTCTGTCTGTGTATTTATGTATGTCTGTGTGTCTGTCTGCCTGTATGCATGTATGTGTATGTATGTCTCTGTGTGTGTGTGTCTGTATGCATGTATGTGTATGTATGTCTGTGTGTCTGCCTGTATGCATGTATGTGTATGTATGTCTCTGTGTGTGTCTGTATGCATGTATGTGTATGTATGTCTCTGTGTGTGTCTGTATGCATGTATGTGTATGTATGTCTGTATAAATAAAAAATCACCGTAAAAGTAAAGTATGTGAACTCCAGGAGCTGGTTAGTGGCTAATAGCTACAAATCTGGTGAATAAACCTAATTGGTATAAAATATAGTGGAAAAGCAGTGAGTGATTACTATGCCTATGCCTAAAAATGTCGAGAATAATAAATACATAAAAATAAGGAATAAAATAGGAATGAAGATAAAAATAAGAAGAAAATTAGTAAACAAAATGTGAAATAAGTAAAAAATAAGTGCTGTACCTATAAGTACTAAAATATTGCTATAAGGAATAAAGGGGCAGTGATAGAGGTAGATGTAAAGTGGGTAATAGAAAAGAGGAAAGGGTGGGTGAAGAACAGGTCTGAGATATAAGTAATCCTTTCATGTATGTCTGTCTGTGTGTGTATGTATGTGTATGTATGTCTATGTGTGTATGTATGTCTGTATGTATGTCTGTCTGTGTGTGTATGTATGTCTGTGTGTCTATGTATGTCTGTGTGTCTGTCTGTATGTCTATGTACGTCTGTCTGTATGCATGCATGCATGTCTGTGTGTATATGTCTGTATGTATGAATGTCTGTATGCATGTATGTCTATGTATGTATGTGTGTATGTATGTCTGTATGTATATATGTGTGTGTATGTCTATGTATGTATGTCTGTCTGCATGCATGTATATGTATGTATGTCTATCTGTATGCATGTCTGCCTGTATGTATGTCTGTGTATGTCTGCATGCATGTATTTCTGTCTGTATGTATGTCTATGTATGTATATATGTATGTCTGTATGTCATTATATATGTATATGTATGTCTGTATGTCAGTATGAATGTATGTCTGCATATCATTATGAATGTGTGTATGTGTGTATGGATGTCTGTATGCATGTATGTCTGTATATATGCATGTATGTCAGTCTGTATGTATGTCTGTATGCCATTATGAATGTATGTCTGTATGCCATTATGAATGTATGTGTGTATGGATGTCAGTGTCTGTATGTCTATCAGTAAGTATGTATGAATGTATGTGTGTGTGTATGTATGTCGGTGTCTGTATGTATGTATGTTTTCTTTATGTCCTCATGCATGTGTGTCTGTATGTATGTTAGTATGTGTCTGTCTGTCACTATGTATGCCTGTGTGTATGTCTCAGTATGTATGCCTGTATGCATGTGTGTCTGATTCAGTATGTGTGTCTGTTGGTATGTATCTGTGTCCTTTTGTATCAGTGTGTGTGTTTGTGTCTGTGTGTGTATTCCTGTGGGCGGTATTTGGAGGCGGGGCCCAGACCCCGAGCTGAGTTAGGGGCCCCAAAATTTCTGGTGGCGGCCCTGTTTAACACTATCCCTTAACCTCACCCTACCCCTAATTTTAACTCTACCCATATCCCTCACCTACCCCTAACTCTATCCCTTATCCTAACCCTACCCCTAACTCTAAACCTTAGCCCCTATCCCTAATCCTCACCCTAACACTCACATCTAACCCTATCTATAACCGTCACCCTACCATTCATTATTAAACAGTACGGCATATTAATACACGATGAAACATTATTTTGTTGCCTCTCTTCTAGTAAGTAGACTGAACATGTGGCAGCCCGGCCCATCCCATTCTGTAATGTCTCCTGAATTCAGATTTATTACAGTTAACAGTTTATTCTGTGGAAGAAAGAGTAGTGCATTTGTTATCTGCATGCATTATTTTCATGTGCCCGATCTACACATATTAATCTTAAGCCCTCAATCACCTCTTTCTCTCCATAGAACGCCTCTTCCACCCGATGTCAAGAGCACTGAAAGAAAGGCCAACGTGTACATGATTCAACTTACTCACACTGAACTTGTAATGAAAAAATTTAAGCAGATATATGAGTCCTTATATAGACATCCCGACTGTCACATTGGAGCCATAATGACACCCCCTTGGGGACAGGCAGGTTCCCCAACGCGAGTGGTGCCATGGACGAAAATGTCCGATCTTCAAGTCTTAGTTGCAGTTACACTAACTATAGCTCGGTTTGATGAAAATATGCCTTATTCTACTGAAATGATTTATGTAAAGAAAATATCAGGTGTTGGGTTCACTTCAACATCTATTTTAAGTCTTCTGTACCAATGAGAGTATTGTTACAGGCTGTGATAGTCCATTCGCTGCGTTGGGATATTTTGAATGAATAATCAAAATCAGGTTTTATCATTTCTGTCATTAATTTGTATCCTTGGAGGCTCCCTCGTGTTATGTTTTATGCTCGAAATGGATTGTTATCAGGTTAAGCCAAAGTGGCTCGAAGAGGGGATATCTGGTGTATGAAGCAATGCTTTTTCATATCAAGAACAGCTTTTAGATTATGTTTAATAACCAGCTAAAAATGCCAGCATTGCAACTCTGTGCTGAAATCATCCCTATGTGTCAGAGCAGAACACTTACATTAATAAAATATATTAAATAAATGGCTTTTAATTTTTTTTGGATCAAAATAAATGTTTTTCATTTGCACATTTTTTTTTTAAAGGTTTCCTTTCCGTTACGAAGTTTGATGTATTTGTCATGATCAACGTTTAAAAGACGCCAGGCAAGGCCATTAATCATTGAATACCACTAATTGTATTGTGGCTAAACTGTTGTCCACGTAATCTTTTCAGGAATTCTGCGCAAAACATGTCCTTATGTTTTTCTGGTAACAATTAATACATATCTTGCCACGTTTTGACAAGGCCGTCCTAGGCTATTGATGGTTGATACAGGTATGGCCTCCAGAATATCTCACTCAGGAAGGTAGGTTGTGCCAGGATGCTAAGTGGTAATCATATACACCCTTTCAGATGTTGGCAGGTGTAGTTGTGCTGCATAGATAATTTTGATATGAGTCAGAGGATTTGGCAAATTAAGAGATATTCTGTAACTGAGGTTTTAGGCTCAGTATCACAGGAGTAGTTCAGCTGGATTTACTGGAGATCAAAGTATGCAGTCGCTGTATTTTGTAGCTATATCAAAGCCCTATGACACCTACATGTACCTCTAGTGTGATTTTACCTGAAGCTGTCCCTCTCTTTTGCTGCTATCTCCATCCCAGGGACCCTCTTCAGCTCCTGGAGCTTAATCTGCCAGGAGCCATGTCAGTGCTCTACTCTCACGTATGCGTGACCGTAAAACATCAAGGTCTATGGAGGATCCTGCAAGACCGGGGACCCAACATAGATCACGTCTCGCAGTGAGCAAAACTATGCCTGATGAGTAATGCAGCTGCAGGGTTTGGGCAAATATTGTCTGTTGGAATTTTTGGATTGCATTGAAATTTCAATGAAATTCCAAATCAGTCGACATTAGTATTTTAGAAAGATTGTATCTTTTTGAAATACTGAGAAGTGACCAAGCTTCTTTAATCAGGTTCGGTGTATAGATGATGCCCCCTGCAGTCTCTCTGCTCTGCCATTTAGGAGTTAAATCACTTCTGTTTCTGTTTTTGTAGCCATAGCCACACCTCCTGTAGAAGTTACTCACATCCTAATTGGGGGTGAGGGGGGAAAGTAAATTTTTATAGCACAGTCAGAATTATTCACTAAAGTGAGAACCATCAGGAATTCAACGTAATTTTCTCCTTTGAAGCCAAAATCGCTAAATTGGTAAAATTCCCCAACCGCTTTATTCACCCACCCCTGCATGTGAAGTAGAATAAATAAAATTCTGAGAGCATACCTACAAAACCCAAGTACTTGGACACGTCAGTGGGAAGCTAAGCTGTAATAAGAAGGTTGTGGGGTGGAGAACGGGTGCCGGAGATGACATTTCTGCCCATTTTTTTTTTACTACTAATCATGAAGAGACATCAAATGATGTCCGTGCTGGCTGCTTTCTTGTGCATGTGACTGATTGGTTCTATCACCAGCCAATCACAATGTACCATCAAGCAAGCATCTCTATTGCAGGGCCGGCGCCACCTGTAAGGCGACCTAGGCAGCCGCCTAGGGCGCAACTTAGCAGGGGGCGCCGGATCCCTGTGCCCGGTGTCGCTCCTCATGCTGCGCCGCCTGAGCGCTTTTACAAGCCTCAGGTGGCGCAGCACTGCTGTATGGAGGGCGGCCGGGTTTGAGTGACCTGCCGGTCCCTCCATGTAGCGTGGCCGGGCGACGCGTAACGCGGGACAGGAACCTCTGTTTCCTGTACCCGGCCGCCGGCGGAATGACTAGTGAGCACTTCCTGTCATTCCGCCGGCGGCCGGGTACAGGAAACAGAGGTTCCTGTCCCGCATTCCGTGCCACCCTGCCACGCTACATGGGCAAGAGGGGAGGGTAAGGACCACTAGGGGAGGGAGGGGGGGGGGGGGGGGTTAAGGACCACTAGGGGAGGGAGGGAGGGAGCGAGATAAGGACCACTAGGGGAGGGGGGGGTTAAGGACCACTAGGGGATGGAGGGAGGGAGATAAGGACCACTAGGGGAGGGAGGGGGATAAGGACCACTAGGGGAGGGAGGGAGAGGGGGGGATAAGGACCACTAGGGGAGGGAGGGAGGGAGAGGGGGGGATAAGGACCACTAGGGGAGGGAGGGAGGGAGACGGGGGGATAAGGACCACTAGGGGAGGGAGGGGGGATAAGGACCACTAGGGGAGGGAGGGAGAGGGGGGTAAGGACCACTAGGGGAGGGAGGGAGGGGGGGATAAGGACCACTAGGGGAGGGAGAGGGGGGGATAAGGATCACTAGGGGAGGGAGGGGGGATAAGGACCACTAGGAGGGAAAGGGGGGATAAGGACCATTAGGGGGGGATAAGGACCACTGGGGGTGGGTAAGGACCAGGGGGGTAAGGACCACTGGGGGGAGGTAAGGACCACGAGGGGGGTGAGGACCACTAGGGGAGGGGAGGGTAAGGACCACTAGGGGAGGGGGGAGGGAGGACCACTATGGGAGGGGAGGGTAAGGACCACTAGGGGAGGGGAGGGGGGAGTAAGGACCACTAGGGGAGGGGAGGGGGGAGTAAGGACCACTAGGGGAGGGGAAGGTAAGGACCAGTAGGGGAGGGGAGGGGGGAGCAAGGACCACTAGGGGAGGGGAGGGTAAGGATCACTTGGGGAGGGGAGGGGGAAGTAAGGACCACTAGGGGAGGGGAGGGTAAGGACCACTTGGGGAGGGGTGAGTCAAGACCACTGGGGGAGGGGGGTGAAGGAACACAGGGGGAACGGGGGTGGGGAGGTAAGGACCACTGAGGGAGGAGGAGGGGAGGTCCACTAGGGGTTTGGGAGAGGGAGGACCACTAAGGGGGGGAAGGACCAACAAAGGGGGGTAAGGAGGGAGGACTACTAAGGAGAGGGGAGGAGGGTAAGGACCACTAAGGGGGGGGAGATTACCACTAAGGGGGTGGGGGGAGTAGGGGAAGGTCTACTAAGGGGTTTGGGAGAGGGAGGACCACTAAGGGGTTTGGGAGAGGGAGGACCACTAAGGGGGGGAGGGGGGAGTGAGAAGACCACCAAGGGGGGACTGCAGAGGGACAGGGGGCCAAGGGAGAGAGCACTAAGTGACAGAAGGGGAGAACACGGAGGGACAGAAGGGAGGGGGAAATCAATAATTGACCGGAGGGGAGAGCACTATGAATTTAGAAAAAAAAATAAAGAGCTGTTCCCCTCTATGTTCCTATCCTACCCCACAAACCTTCTCTTTTACACTACACACATACACAATGCATCCCCCCACCCCCACACACACACACACACAGAAACATACAATGCATTCCTACTCACACACAGACACACCCGAAACACACAATGCATCCCTTACGTTCTCTTACATAATTAATTCCCCCCTTACAGACACACACTGCATTCAATTACATACACAGAAACAAACCGTGCACCCCTTACACACACACACACACACACACACACAGAAACATACAATGCATTCCTTACACGCAAACACACACTACATCCCCTATAAACACACTACATCCCTTACACAAATTGCACACATAAAACATCCCCAACTCATGGATGGGCCATGTAGGTGGATTTATGGGTGGGCATTGTAGTCGTATGCCCCCTGGGGGCCCAGACCTTGAGCTGTGTAAGGGGCCCTAAAAAATGGAGCTGCTTCCATGTTCGTTAATTGTTGTGAGCACTGTTAAAAACAGTCTCCAGAGAGCCTCTTCTACACCAGACCTGTGGAGCCAGACTGAGCCCATCATCAGCCTCTTGTCCTCATCTGGTGGTAAGTAGGCAATCCAATATATTATTAGTGGCACTAATCTCTAATTTACCTCACATTAAATGGATACTATAGTCACCAGAAGCACTACAGCATAATGTAGTGGTTCTGGTGTCTATAGCCTGTGCCTGTAGGCCTTTTAATGTAAACACACTGTCTTTTCAGATAAAATACCCTTTGTGAAGACTGGCGTTGGCCCATATTGCAGAGCATATGGGCGGGGTATTGTGATGTCACATGGTAGGCAGGACATATGGGGGGGGGGCGCGCCAATTTTTTTTTTGCCTAGGGCGGCAAAAATCCTTGCACCGGCCCTGCTCTATTGTAAGGCTTTCCCAATTACATCACATACATGTAATTGGCACATCATTGAATACATCACTTGGCAAGTAAAATGGCAGCAAAGCTTGCTCAATGACGCATTGTGATTAACTGGCAATAAAAAAGAACTCTCACAAAACAAGATAACTGTGACAGCATTGGATAGATGTGGCAAAACATTCTGAGTGTTTTTTTGAGATAGGTTATAGAAGACCTCCTGTACCACTTCGCTCTATACAACTTGAGCAAAGTACGGGTTGCTAGTGTTCATCAGTTTCACAACACAACCTTGGTTATTGTGACGCATGTATTTTGACAGTACAAATAAAAGCAAATATGCAGACAAATAAAAATCGGAAAAAAAATACTAAGGCTCAAGAAATTGTTTTCCCACGGAATTTCTGAAGAACGCCGTGATACAACACTTTGCAGTGCCAAAGGGATGTACAACATTGCTGAAATTGTACAAAAACAACATAGACCAAACCCTGGTATTATCTGATTGAGGCATATAAGATTATGTTGAGGGACACACCAAATTCTTCCTAAGCCCGAAGCTTACACTGTTCACCCGAAATGTTCATATTGTTCTGGCCAAGGTCGATGGGCCAGGAGACAATGACAAGCAGGAGATGTCAACATAAAAGATAAAATTAAAATATGAGGCATGAGCAAATAGTTTAATGCTGCAAACGTCATATTCTACTAAATTTAGTGTAGGGTGCCAAACTCCAGTCCTCAATCATTTATAGAATTACAACACAATATGGACACTCTACAGTTAGTATGGAGCTCAATCCTGGGATTCAAAATGTGAATCAAAAAGATTAAAAATGCAAATCTATCACCAACTGAATGCTCCTCTCAATTGTGATAGTGGTAGATAGTGATGTCGCGAACATGAAATTTTCCGTTCGCGAACGACGAACGCGAACTTCCGCAAATGTTCGCGAACGGGCAAACCCGTCAAACCACCATAGACTTCAATAGGCAGGCGAATTTTAAAACCCAAGGGGACTCTTTCTGGCCACAATAATGATGGAAAAGTTGTTTCAAGGGGACTAACACCTGGACTGTGGCATGCCGGAGGGGGATCCATGGCAAAACTCCCATGGAAAATTACATAGTTGATGCAGAGTCTGGTTTTAATCCATAAAGGGATTAAATCACCTAACATTCCTAAATCGTTTGGAATAATGTGCTTTAAAACATTAGGTCCCCCCTGGCCCCCACCCCTGAGTGGTGGGTGGGGGCCCTAAACAAGAATAAGGGGGGACCTAATGTCCTCCCCCCTGGCCCCCACCCCTGAGCGGTGGGTGGGGGCCCTAAATACAAATTGGGGGGGGACCTAATGTCCTCCCCCCTGAGCGGTGTGTGGGGGCCCTAAATACAAATTGGGGGGGGAACTAATGTCCTCCTCCCTGGCCCCCACTCCTGAGCGGTGGGTGGGAGCCCTAAACACAAATTGGGGGGGACCTAATGTCCTCCCCCCTGGCCCCCACCCCTGAGCAGTGGGTGGGGGCCCTAAACAAAAGTAAGGGGGGGAGGACCTAATGTCCTCCCCCCTGGCCCCCACCCCTGAGTGGTGGGTGGGGACCCTAAACACAAATTGGGGGGGACCTAATGTCCTCCCCCTGGCCCCCACCCCTAAGCAGTGGGTGGGGGCCCTAAACAAGAATAAGGGGGGGGACCTAATGTCCTCCCCCTGGCCCCCATCCCTGAGCGGTGGCTCGGGGCCCTAAATACAAATTGGGGGGGGACCTAATGTCCTACCCCCTGGCCCCCACTCCTGAGTGGTGGGTGGGGACCCTAAACACAAATTGGGGGGGGACCTAATGTCCTCCCCCTGGCCCCCACCCCTAAGCGGTGGGTGGGGGCCCTAAACAAGAATAAGGGGGGGACCTAATGTCCTCCCCCTGGCCCCCATCCCTGAGCGGTGGCTCGGGGCCCTAAATACAAATTGGGGGGGGACCTAATGTCCTACCCCCTGGCCCCCACTCCTGAGCGGTGGGTGGGGGCCCTAAACACAAATTGGGGGGGACCTAATGTCCTCCCCCCTGGCCCCCACCCCTGAGCGGTGTGTGGGGGCCCTAAATACAAATTGGGGGGGACCTAATGTCCTCCCCCCTGGCCCCCACCCCTGAGCGGTGTGTGGGGGCCCTAAATACAAATTGGGGGGAACTAATGTCCTCCCCCCTGGCCCCCACTCCTGAGCGGTGGGTGGGGGCCCTAAACACAAATTAGGGGGGGACCTAATGTCCTCCCCCCTGGCCCCCACTCCTGAGCGGTGGGTGGGGGCCCTAAACACAAATTGGGGGGGACCTAATGTCCTCCACCCTGGCCCCCACCCCTGAGCGGTGGGTGGGGGCCCTAAACAAAAATAAGGGGGGGGACCTAATGTCCTCCCCCTGGCCCCCACCCCTGAGTGGCGTGTGGGGGCCCTAAATACAAATTGGGGGGGGACCTAATGTCCTACCCCCTGGCCCCCATTCCTGAGCGGTGGGTGGGGGCCCTAAACAAAAGTAAGGGGGGAGGGCCTAATGTCCTCCCCCCTGGCCCCCACCCCTGAGCGGTGGGTGGGGGCCCTAAACACAAATTGGGGGGGACCTAATGTCCTCCCCCCTGGCCCTCACCCCTAAGCGGTGGGTGGGGGCCCTAAACAAAAGTAAGGGGGGGAGGACCTAATGTCCTCCCCCTGGCCCCCACCCCTGAGCAGTGGGTGGGGGCCCTAAATACAAATGGGCGGACCTATTGTCCTCCCCCCCGGCCCCACCCCTGAGCGGTGGGTGGGGGCCCTAAACAAGAATAAGGGGGGGGACCTAACGTCCTCCCCCCTGGCCCCCACCCCTGAGCGGTGGGTGGGGGCCGTAAATGAAAATTGACCCCCCTCCCCCTAGGTGACTAGGGGTCCCCAAACCCCTAGTCACCCCCTCCCCCCAAAAAATAAACTCCTACCTACCCCCCTCACCCTAAAAATAATGAGGGGGGACCATTTAACTAAGTACCTTTAAAAATAAAAATACACTTACCATTCGATGTTTTCTTTGTTCTAAAATCTTATTTTTTCAGCCCCAAAAAAGGCCAAATAAAAATCCAAACAGTATATTACTGCTTGCTGCAGAGTGGAGTTTTCACCTATAGATATCCAGGTCTGTTTTAGGTAAGTCTTAAATTTTAATTCATACTTTGGGCTAACTAAGTCTCAAGCAAATGTGTATATTACAAATCATTGTGCACTTGTAAATTATACTCCCGTGACCTACAAACAAAGTATTTAATTTAGTATTCTAACATACAGTTCTGTGTGCAATGTGAAGAATGATTAGATACATTTCTCTGCGTACTAACAAGTTAAAGGAACACTATAGGGTCAGGAACATAATCGTATTCCTGACCATATCGTGTTAAAATCGCCATTTAGGTGGCTTGCCTCCCCTAAAACTTTGGCTGACAACATCAGAATTGATACTCTCCAATGGGGGAATCCATAGGGAAAGCACTGGATTGGCTGAGATCACCAAGGAGGCGGGTTGGGGGCAGCAGGGCAAACGCTGGACTGGCCAATCAGCATCTCTATGAGGAAATCAATGCATCTCTAAGAATAAATGCAATGAATCAATGCATCTCTATGAGGAAAGTCCAGGGTCTCATATGAAGCCCCTTTAGTATCCATCTGAAGTGTGGCCACTGGAGGTGTCCCTAGGCTTTAATGTAAACACTGCATTTTCCCTGAAAGGCCGCAGTGACTGACTATACTCACCAGAAGAACTACAATAAGCTGTAACTGTTCTGATGACTATAGTGTCCCTTTAAATATGCACCTTACAAACACTGATAGAGTGCTGTGTAAACATTAAATCCACTAAGTGCTTGACAAAGATGCTTACATCTTTATAATAAAATCTTTAAAATAAAGAACTTATACTTTCACAAACTATATGGAAGTGAAGCGGAAAGCAAAACCATGATTGCATGGATGTGACGGCTGTTTAGGCATCTATCAGAGAAATACGATAAGCATTCATTTACTCCAGCAGTGCAGGAGGCACATATGCACCCAAGCATAATCTGCCAGCAGTAAATAATTTAGCTCATAGGGTTAATGCATCATCAGTAGAATTTGTTCAACCCTGAAAGTTAAATACTGTGTCATCATATAGGGACTTTGCAAAATGTGGGAGTCCAAGGCTCCCTGGTTTAGAAATCCTCAATCCTCCCTGTCACAGGTGTCTCACTCCAGGGTCCTATTTAGCCTTGTACTGCAGAGAGCCCCAGTAAGTGATCTCATAAGAGATGGGGTACATTGACTTTGTAGCAGGCTTATGCAATGTATGATCATATAATGTAACTAAACTCATGTTACTTTTGCCTAGATTAGGTTTTTTTTTTTTTTTTTTTTATAAACTGTTTAGGCGATAAGTGAGTGCGCTAGATCATATGTTTTGTATGAATTGGCCTCAGCAGCACCCTTCTATGCAAGTTCAGGTAAGTGCAGCCCCTTGTTTATATACACACATATATACTTATATATATATATATATATATATATATACACACATTTACATATACACACACATATATATATATTTATTTGTGATCCTTGCGCTGTAATATAATGAAGAAGTTCCCAGGAGATACCAAGCTCCCCCTCCATCAGTGCCCACTTGCGAGCCTGCGGCAGTCAGAGCGTTGCCATATCAATGCTCCACATTGCACACAAAGCATGCTGGATTTGTGAGAGAAGGAGAGGACATAATGCTGGAGGTGGAAGATGAGGACCTCTTCACTGGATCAGCTGGTGTACCACTGGACCAACAGGAAAACGTGTGTGCCCCATCTCTGGCCACATGTAAGAGGCAGGGAGGTTAAATAAATTGATTTACACATTAAAAAAAAAAAACTGCAGAAAATATAATACACACATAATAGTTACACACAGAGGAAACCGAAAAATACACACACATTTACACACAGAGGACACTGACACACAAACACATAGCTTTGGGGCTTAATATAGAAGACTAAATCAGAAAACAGAACCTCATTTTTTATTATCTATTATAAAAATAAAACAAATCCTCAATTTATTGGGTACTTAGTATTCCTGCACAGTTAATGGATACCTTGTATAAGACCTACATTGTATCAGCACTGCTCAAGCTACCCTATTATCCCTCCATTAGGGAAATGTCACCAAGCACCACTGTGGTGCTGTGGATACCATCTGCAGTAAACAATCTGTTACAATTTGGAATTGTGTAGGGACTCAAGTACAATCTAGTGTAAATAAATGTATTGACTTAATTTGACTTAAATTGTTTGGTTTGGTGTTTACTTACTGTATTTTAGACACCATGAACTCAGTTTGTCCCTGTATATGGAAATATTGTCTGACAGGAAGCTGAGGCCTTCTGCTGCATTTAAAACCAGCCAACATCAATGTGAGGCTGGGCTCACCCACAATCTCATCCTTCTCAACCTTCCAGGACACAACACATGGGCGGCTTTATAAGATGACATCACTGCACCAGATACTGCCAGGGAGAGTTTGGAATGGGGCAATGCATGCACCTGTCACCGCAGAGGTAAGTTATCTAATTTGGTGAGTTTGGTGGCTGCTGGAGAATGCCTAGCACCTAATTAGACATAAGCCTCGGCACGCAGCTTGAGTGATGCCAGGGCCAGTCTGGGACTAATTTGAGTGGAGCTACATCTGCTCCTGGCATTCCACAGGTTGAGAAACCAGCTCCTCATTTGTGTATTACTAGTGGATTGATAGTCTGAGTCTGTCATATGATTCTCTCAGCCAATCATTGCCATCCAAATATACCTGAAATTGATATTGCTATCAAGGAAAGGCAATGGTGGTGCTAGTAGCCCACTAGTCCTATAACCACTACAATAGGCTGTAGTGTTAATGGTGCTTAAACTGACCCTTAAAAGAAATCCATGTTTAAACTACTAATGCAAAAATAAAAACACTTTTGTGCCAACCTAGCTGACAAAATATCAGAGTGGGGATTCAGAATATTTGGAGGTCTCAAAGTTGCATGTTCCTGGTCAGTAACAGAGAGAAACAAAGAAGAATGAAATAAGGCTGAACGCGAAGTGTACAGAGAAACGGCTTTCCACGTCCTACAGAAATATACAGTTAAATATTGCATTAAAAGAGACTATGTATCTTATGTACATAGCATTTTAGCTTATCTGTAGTCTCTATTTTAAAAACGTATTTACCATAAATGGCATTATTTTACCTGGTAGTTTTTATTGTTTTCTCATTTATTTTTTTTGCATAGTCTATGGAGGCATTGTTGCAGATTATTATGGTGTGATAGACTGATTTCTACAATCGTACAAAGCCTCCAAAAGAATTTACGATTAGAAAATGATTCCACAAGATTATGGGAAATCACCCGAGGCACCGAGTTTAGTCATCACTGTGTCCTACAACCACAATCTGCCTGGCTGCAAGTCACGTCATTGTCATTTCAGTTGCCAATATTGCATCTTGGCACATATCAACAAGATAAGAAATCTGACTCGGATCTGCTAGGTAGTACGGTTTCAAAGATTGGTAAGTGTCCAACAAATCAATCACATCTTCTAACCAGATTTAATTTCAGCATGTCTATTTGAATTGGCGTATTGTATTAACCGATATTGTTGTTAGTTGCAAGCAATGCGTCTCCTCTTCTCCTCTTTGTCCAGAAGACTCTGTTTTAAACTTATCTTTGCGTCTTCAAACTGAGGATTTAAATGCAAAACTTGTTGGAAATCCTTGATCGCTTCATCAAAAAAACCTGCAAACAAACAGTATCAAATCATTTGGAAAGTCAAGCCAAACAAAAATGCTAAATATTTTATTGAAGCATATATTATTTAAGGTAAGCTACACAGCAAAGCTGTAATTATTATTTATATAGCGCCATCAGATTCCGTAGCGCTGTTCAATGACCATAGCTCTTTAATTAACAATATGTGGATATCTGCAGCGGGTTAATTATCCTCCCTCCAGTTAGAGTTGCTGTGTTCCCTGAATGTACACAGCAAGTCAGACAGTGAACAATATTTATAAAGCATGGTTACAGGACGAAATGTGATGCTTCGCATTGCAGGAAAACAATCATTGGCTAAGCGGAGCACACTCAGCCAATGAGCATCATCTTACATCAGCTCGCGGTGCTCTGAAGGACAGACCAGGTAAGTTGCCAAACCATACTATTATCTAACCATGCGATGGAGCCAGGGTACTACTAGCACTGTAGCTGCTACAGCAAACTGCAGTGGTTATGGTTTCATTTTTAAACTTCAAAATTACTCTTAATACGTAACCCTCATCCTCACCAAGGAATCAGATTCCTGATCATATATACGTTTTTGCAATACGAGATGTATGTAATGAAAACAAATGATGCTGCAAATTTAGGGATGAGAGTATTTTTATTTTTTCCAATGCATTGTTTTTGCACATTATATTGTATTATCATAAAACATTACGTACAAACACGGAGAGAACTCTTTAGAAGCAGTAAGACAAACGCATGAGACACAAGCACACATATATACACCGACAGTACTGTGCAAACGTTTTAGGCACGTGTTAAACATGTTGTAAAGTAAAAATGCTTTAAAATCTAGAAATGTTAATAGTCTAGTAAGGGATGGCATGGCCTCCACAGAGCTCTGAGTTCAACATCATTTAGTCTGTCTGGGATTACATGAGGAGATAGAAGCAATGGGGGCTGCAGAAATACACAGAATAGCGGTAACTGCTCTGCTTTATCTGGGATCACTTACCAAGACGATACAAAACTAAACCTCTGTTATAATACGGGACTTCAAAATTAGGATTAACTTTGATTGCTTCTGTGTAGTCATCCATTGCCTCATAGAAATCCACCCGGAAATATTTGATTTGTCCTCTATTATTGAAGGCTGTGGCAAGATCGGCAATACTGCAGTTCCTTCAGGGGAATGAAAGTGAAACATAAAACAAAACGTATACATATATATACACAAACACACAATAAACTTAATCATCTTCATAATGCTACATCTAGTATTGAAAATAAAAAAAAATTCCATTAAAAATGTAATATTAATCACCATACTAAAGCATTTAGCGCTGATATTCTGACAAAGCCGCGAGATATTTGGTCAGAACGAAAGGTGCCTATGCTAGTTTTTAATGTAAATGACTAATGCACTCACCTGAGGAGGGAAAACATACTAAACAGCCATAGAGACAGATGAACAGCTGCAGGCCCGAATTTGAGCGGCAAATGGGGATTTCAACAACTGACAGCCTAAACTGTTTAAACTGAAGGCTTCTATCTGTACCCCATATGCCATTCGTCATCACCAGTGGGGGAAGGTTTTAAAAAAAACAAAAAAAAACGAAGTGCTAATTACTAGGTCTTAAGGGAAAAGAGGCATAGACCCAGCTGGGCCTCATGTAGTGAACCGCTTTCATCCCCTGAGTGAGAGATTGGGTTCAACCCCTGTTCACTAAAGGGGGTACGCAGGCTGGCAAACTCATAGATGTAGTGATAGGTGTATATTAACCCCTTAAGGACCGGACTGTTTTTGCGATGTTGTACATTTGCGACCAGGCATCTTTTTACACTTTTGTGGTGTTTGTGTTTAGCTGTAATTTTCCGCTCTCTCATTTACTGTTCCCATACAAATTATATATTGTTTTTTTCAGGACAAAAGGGGCTTTCTTTACATACCATTATTTATATAATCTCGTGTAATTTAATTTTAAAAAAATGAAAAAATATGATGAAAAATTGAAAAAAATACACGTTTTTTGACTTTTATGTGAAAAATCTTTTACTCATCTACAAAAGCGACTGAAAAAAACTGCTAAATAGATTCAAAATGTTGTCCTGAGTTCAAAAATACGCAGTGTTTACATGCTTTTTGCTATTTTTGTTGCATGTTATAGGGCTATAAGTACAAGTAGGATATTGCGGTTTCAAAACATACATTTTTAAAATGTATCAATAGTGACATTGTAACACTATTATCTGTCATAAATCGCTAAATAACACCCCACATGTACATATTTTTTTTAAAAGTAGACAACCCAGGGTATTCAATACGGGGTATGTCCAGACTTTTTTAGTAGCCACTTAGTCGCAAACACTGGCCAAAGTTAGCGTTCATATTTGTTTGTGTGTGAAAAAAGTAAAAAACTAAATTGAACGCTAATTTTGGCCAGTGTTTGTGACTAAGTGGTTACTAAAAAAGACTGGACATACCCCATTTGCAATACCTTGGGTTGTCTTATTTTGCAAATGGTATGCCATCATGGGGGTAATTCTCATTCCTGGGCTACCATACGCTCTCAAAGGCAACGTAACCAACCTGGCCATTTTCAATGTAAAAATATTTGACCCATATATTTGACCCTGTAACTTTCAAAAACGCTATAAAACCTGTACATGGGGGGTCCTGTTCTACTCAGGAGACTTTGCTGAACACAAATATTAGTGTTTCAAAACTGGAAAATGTATCACAACAATTATATCATCAGTAAAAGTGCTGTTTGTGTGTGAACAATGCAAAAAAAGTCACTTTCACTGACAATATCATCGCTGTGATATGTTTTACTGTTTTGAATCACTAATATTTGTGTTCAGCGAAGTCTCCCGAGTAAAACAGTACCCCCCATGTACAGGTTTTAGGGGAGGGGCGTGTCCAGCGGCCGAAGAAGATGGACGCCTAACACAAGAGCTCCTCGTGGCGCCCGCATTCAATCCGCATACACACACGCACCCAGCCCGTCCACACAATCGAAATGGGTCGCACAAAGAAGCAGACAGACCCCAACGGCACCCCGAGGCCCTCGGGACGCGAGGGGGAGCAATCCATACGCTCTTACCTCCAGGCCGCAAGTCGCACCCGATCACCGCAGCGGGAGGGGGAGGCCGCAAGCCAGGACCTAGATTCCTTCCCCTCTACGCCGGCCAGGCTGTCACCGGTGCCGTCAATCCAGTCGGAACCCCAGCCCCCACAAGAGAGTGAGTGGAAGGCTATACTCCCAAACCTGCTCACTAAAGCAGATTTTGAAGCCCTCTCCGACCGCCTGGGCCGCGTGGTGAGGGAAGAGGTTGCTCAGCTCCGTGCCGACCTGACACATGTAGAAGCCCGCATGGCGGTGGCTGAGTCCGAGTCCAGATCACTCCGCACGGACCTGGAGCAGACTAATTCTGCCGTTGCCAACCAAGAAGCAGACACTGCCAATCTCACCACGTGGATTGATGACCTGGACAACCGGGGCCGCAGGATGAACCTGCGGATCCGGGGGATGAGAGAAGGGGGACCGGCTGAACGCATACCAGAAGTACTGACTAGACTGTTCACCCAGGTACTGGGGGGCCAACAACTACCCAGGCTGGGCATAGTCAGGGCACACAGGGCACTGCGGCCCATGCCACCACCGGAAGAACAACCCCGGGACATAGTATGCTGCCTGGAAAATTACCAATTGAAGGAAGACGTACTGCGCACAGCCCGCCGCATGGGGACCATCCGCTTTGAAAACCAAAACATATCAATTTACCAAGATTTATCCCGGTACACCCTACAGGCCAGGAGAGCCCTACGCCCAGTAACGTCTGCCCTGCAACAGGCTGGAATCCCATACAGATGGGGCTACCCATTCTCCATCTCAGCCAGGCAAGGCCCGGACCAACTAGTGGTGAGGAGACCAGAAGACCTCCCAAATTTCCTCCGCACCCTGGGCCTCCCGCCGCTCCAGGTGCCCAATTGGCTGGCACGATCTTTTCTTCAGCCTCCGCAGGGACCACAACTACAACGCAGACCTGACCAAGGTCCCCAAAGGCCCCAGCAACAACACCGCAGGGACTGGAACCCAGGCCCGGCGCGGCGCGAGCAGGAACACTGAGTGTCACTTGGAGCGACGGGACCTCTAGCACTAGCTGACAGCAAAGAGGAACTGGTAAACCGTGAGTAATACATGGGGAGACACATGCACAGTCACCAGCCATATGGGCGCAAGTTTGGGTGGGGGAAGGGGGCACGGGGACACTGGAATGCATCACACCAAGCCACATGGGGACTACCTCACGCAAGTGACTCACGAGGCGGTAAGCCACCCCGCACTAGCAGATCTGGGGGGGGGGTTTATCTCAGGACATATGGGGTGGGGTACGGGGCCCGGCGACAACACCGGCAGTGCTCAGGCCAGACGGACGCACTGAAACTGCGAACTGCTGGAATGGTGATACGGGAAATCATACAGGGAACCACACGCAGAGACACACCTGGGCATGCCGACAGAGGCAAGGGTCAGACAGTCACCCAATAGAGGTCTGAGCCACGGGCAAAAAGAGGCTCCCACCACACCCAGTTCTGAGCCAGGTGCTCAATTACCCAGCCCCACTAAGATATGCCATTAGATGGGGCCCTGAGGGTCATCGTCCTATACCCGAGACGGCGGGATAACACGTGACCCTCAGGCAACACCAAGCCAGCCTATACTCTCGAGCCACTGTTTAGACTCCTAGGCCTACCACTACTGCCCACCATACTTCGGACCATCTACACTGTTTTGTACCCTTAGCAACTCCCGGTCTGTCGTAGGCTCCACACTAAATATGTTAATGTTACTAAGCAATGTACCCCGCAGAAGACCGGAAGCTGTATCATATGTACACCCTGATTGCCACCTGTATTCTGAAGCTCGCACCCCTCTCCCACCCCCTATCACTACTTCGCATCTCCTAATGAGGAAGCAGGGGGGAGCGAGGTATGGGGGGAGGGGGAGAGGGTCAGGCAATGGGGGGGGGGGGGTAGGGAGGGGGGAGGAAAGGATACGCGGAAATGAAACAAGAGGGGGGAAGGCTGGGGTCGGGCGACTAGATGACAGACGAAAAGGGCAAGGGTAGAAGTGGACAGCGGGTGGAGACGAGACGAGACCTACAACGGACAACGTGGGGCACCACCACAGGCACCAGGAAAAGGAGGGGACCCGGGGGGCAGCCCCCATGGTGACATACCAGCGACAAGACCACGGGGGGACTGAGAGACCCAACCCGCTACTTGGGCCACACGATGCAATACACGACACACTCGCTTAACCATATAACGGCCCTTGCCGCGACCAGCAGCGTCGACGTCACTATGGCGGCAGAGACACGGTAACATAGAGAGGGCACCAATATGGCATAACCGGGAGAGTAGGACACACAGGGACCCACTCCTAGACACACAGGACATCCGCTCCCCCCATGCCCACATGACCGACGAGAGGACTGATGCCAACACTGGCCCACACAATACAGGCACATCACCCTGAAAACCCGCCTACACGACGCTACATGCGGATCACGCTGACGGGAATACACCCCGCCCCACTGGCCACGCAGTCACAACCCTCCCACATGCACCATACCAGGAACTCACGAGCAGAGGCCCCGCCCGAGACTAGACACGGGAGCCTAGCGACACCACCACAGCCCATGGCACTAGACCGACAAAGAATCATGACACGCTATAATTAGCATGATCCATGCACACTGACCCACATACGCCCCAAAGAGAGGACGGAACGGCTGCACCAACCACACAGCCACTAAGGAGACAGGTGACTACGTACCACATACCGTACACGTTACCACATTCACGCCTACACGGAACCGGCAGACGCTGAGTGGCGGTCCGAACCCACTCAGACGTATAGCCCGACTCCCCCACAGGCATAGGACATAGAAGTCCCCACTTCGCAGGGGACGGACCACTCCCGACACCGGCACAGACACACCACTGGGTGTGGCCTAGAAGCCGCACAACCGGGACGCTTGTCCAATAACCTATACACACGCACTAGAGACTCATTAGACAGCAAATACCTATACAACCACACCCCGAGCCCAGGCGCACAACCGAAGACACCGAGTAACACACACACGCACACACACGCACACGGTCAACCCACCCTGCCCCCTAGATCCCGCCCGGATGATGCCGACGCCGAGATCCGGCGGCTTCGTCAAAGAGGACCTATACATAGTCTCTTATAATGTCCGCGGCCTGAATGTCAGAGAGAAACGCTCAAGACTACTACGGGACCTGAAACACTACAGAGCATCGATAGCATTCCTCCAGGAAACACACTTCCAAGAAGGAAGAGCACCAGCCTTAAGAGACCGCAACTTCCCAACAGGTTATTTCAGCCACAACCCGAACAGACGCTCACAGGGAGTCTGCATCCTCTTCTCCCGACGAATCCCATACGAGGAACACACCACTGTGAGATGCAAGCAGGGTAGATACATCTTCACGAAAGGCACAATTTTAGACCAAACGTATACGTTCGCTAATGTATACGCCCCGAATACGAAACAATATCACTTCCTACGCAATACATTGAATACGTTGATGAAATTCGCGGAAGGCACCCTGATCATAGGTGGGGATCTCAACTTAGCACTACATCAAGACCAAGACTCCTCATCCTTGCAGGGAAACATACCACACAACAGACATGCCAACACACTCCGCCTCTTACATCACCACCAGCTGGCGGATTGCTGGCGAGCATTGCACCCGTCCGCCCGGAACTATACGTTTTACTCCACAACCCACTCGACCTACACAAGACTGGACTATTTCCTGGTACCTCACCGCAACCTAATCCTGCTCAACACCGCGGAAATCTTACCGATGACTTGGTCGGACCACAGTCCAATCCGCATACAACTAAAATCACCACTCCACAAACCCAGACAAATGTCGTGGCGATTGAATGAATCAATACTGTCAGACATCGCGATCGTAGACCAGATCCGACAACACGTCCAGGAGTACTTCGAAGACAACGAAACCGATGACGTTACCCCACTGACATGTTGGGAAGCACACAAAACAGTCATTCGAGGCAGACTCATCGGGATATGTGCGACACGCAAGAAAAGGGCGATACAGGCGATACAAGAACTCAGCACAGAAATCGGGACACTGGAGGCCAGACACAAACGCACCCTGGACGCGACAATCTACGGGGAACTGTTATCCAAACGAAACCAACTCACCGCACACCTGAACCGCGCAATCCAACGCTCATACCAACACTACAAACATATGATACACGAACACGGTGACAAATGCGGGAGACTGTTAGCAAACCTCCTGAAGCAACGCAGGAACCACCTATACATCCCGAAGATCAAAGACGCACAACAACAACTCCACCACCTACCGGAACGGATTTCAGCTGCATTCCATGCGTACTATCAAGATTTATACTGTCTCCGCCCCACCCCCCCGGAGCTACCGAGGCCCCAGAAACTAGAGGCCATCCGCAGATACTTGGACACGGCGGATATACCGGGAGTAAATGAGGTGGACCAGGAAGCACTGGAGACCCCCATAACCCAAGAGGAATTAGCGCACGCCATAAAAAAAGCAAAAACTGGCAAAGCACCGGGACCAGACGGCCTACCCCTCCAATATTACAAAACCTTTGCAGGGGACCTAACGCCAAAGCTCTTGGCAGCACTGAACTCGATCCAAGCTGGGGCCACGCCAACGACCCAATTCACCTCGGCGAACATCACCCTTCTCCCAAAGGAGGACAAGGACCGGACACTATGCCCGAGCTACCGCCCGATTTCTGTGCTGAATACGGACCTCAAACTTCTGGCGAGTATACTGGCAATGCGCCTGGCACCGCTACTACCAGCCGTAATTCACCCGGATCAAACGGGTTTCATACCAGGCAGGGAGGTGAGGGACAACACCATCAGAGCCCTGAACCTCATAGCGCACGCGAAAACGCAGAGGACCCCAACCCTACTCCTGTCCACTGACGCTGAGAAAGCGTTCGACAGGGTGGACTGGGACCTGATGTTTGAAACACTCCGCTTCCTCGGCATTGGGCCAAATTATATGACCTGGGTACAGACGCTATACACCGACCCAACGGCGCGTATTCGAATCAATGGCGCACTGACGGACCCGTTTCAGATCCACAACGGAACCAGGCAGGGTTGCCCGCTCTCGCCCATACTCTTTGCACTGACTCTGGAGCCCTTCCTAAGCAGGATTAGACACAACGCAGACATCCGGGGACTGACAGTCGGTACCGTACACCACAAAACTCTGGCCTACGCGGATGACATGCTATTCGTGGTCACAGACCCGGAACTATCCCTACGAGCAATACAGGCAGAATTCGACCTATATAGCAGCATCTCGAACCTCAGAATCAATTACACGAAATCGGAGATATTAAATTTGACCGCCAGCCAAACGCTTAAGCGCATGATTCAGGGACAACACTCATATCGCTGGTGTGACCAACGCATGAAATACCTGGGGATATGGCTTACACCCAACCCAACGGATCTGTACACCCATAATTATCTCCCGATACTGAGAAAGGCGACGGAGGAACTGCAGAGATGGGGTTCATACTACATATCCTGGCTGGGCAGAGTGAACGCGGTGAAAATGACGCTACTACCGAAACTACTCTTCATATTCCAAACAGTGCCGATCAAGGTTCCACAAACGTTTTTCTCTGCGCTCAAGACGGAGATCCGCTCCTTTATCTGGAAGGGTAAATCCCCACGCATAGCACACACCCAACTGATCTTGCCCAAGCTTAAAGGGGGCCTGGCTCTCCCAGACTTCGAAAAGTACTACCACGCGGCGCACATCACCAGGGTCATCAGCTGGTCGGTGGCCAGCGGCACCAAACAGTGGACGCGACTAGAAGCGGATATCACCAGATGTGACCTCAGAACCCTACCATGGATCACCAAGACGGCATATAGGAACAAACACATCACCAACCCATTCGTGGCAGCAACCATGCAAGTATGGCACGGGCAGGGCACAAAACAATATCTGACTACAGACCCGGGCCCACTCCTACCCCTGAAAGGCAACCCGGATTTCCCGGCCGGAGACTACGGCCCAGCACCAGGCCCAGTAGGAAACAACGCGATACCGCGCATAAAGGATGTTCTCCACCGACCATTCGGCATCCGGACACTGGGAGAACTATACCCGGACAGGCCGCACACATTCGCCCACGCCCTAGCGAAAACGCAAATTGCTCAATATGCCAGATCCATTCCGCAAAAGCCCCCCCTTTTGAGAGACTTAACACAATTTGAACTTCTCTGCACGCAGGACAAGGACCCACCACGAGCCATCTCACAAATCTACACTTTCTTAACCACGAGCAGATACTTGCTCGCACCACCATGCATCAGAAAATGGGAGGAGGACCTCGAAGAAATTATGACGGATGCGGACTGGAACAAGAGCATCACCCTGATACAGAAGACGCCGAGCTCGGCACGATGCCAAGAAAACTCGTACAAGATCTTTACCAGATGGTACCTGACACCGACGGCACTCCACGCCAGGAACCCAGAACTCCAAGACATATGCTGGCGATGCGGGGAAGAAGCAGGTACGTTTATCCACATCTGGTGGTCGTGCACCCGTATCAGACCGTTCTGGGAAAGAATTCGGACAATAATACACGAGGTCACGGAAGAACTCCTGCCACAGTCCCCAGCTGCCTTCCTCCTGCACCACACCACCATGGCAGCGCACACATACAAGAGATCAATTATCCCCCGACTCCTGAATGCCGCTAAGATGACCATCCCCATCTTCTGGAAACAGACCACCACGCCCCCACTATCGAGATGGATTGAGGAGGTGGAGGCCACAAGGTCATTTGAGGACATGAAAGCTGAAACACCGAACCTCAGGGACCGCCACACCACACGCTGGTTCCATTGGACAAGACTAACCACGTCAGACTCCCTCAGACGCCATTTAACCACATCATAACGGGTGGCAGAAGGAAGAGAACTGGAGAAGCACAAGAGGCGGACGGACGACGGCGCGACGCAGCAGGCCGGGCGGGGGACAGGGGGAGGGCCATGGAACACCAGACACGCCATACCCAGCCCCACGCACAGGCGCCACCTCGCCACAGCAGACCGAGGCAGCCACGACACCCACAGTCACGACGACGCCCTCACACCACACTCAGAACATCTTGCCAGACCACATCTGCATATAGGGCTGACCAGACGTATAACCCCCACGCAGGTGGGAAACAGATGTCACACCACACAGGACCACATACTTAGTCCACCGCCGCACCAAGCCCAACATTGGGACACACAGGACACAAGTCGACCACGACAAAAGGGACACGACGGGGTAAGGAAAACACAAGGGCTTAAGACACCAAAAGGGCCAGACAAACCACTCAGGAGACCACACGACCAGACAAGCAAGATACATCCACGCAGACACGAAAGACCACTAACCACACACGCTCAGACTACACCAACAGATCAACCCACATCACCAGACACCAACAGGGGCCGCATCTGCGACGCCACACACGACAGAGGAAACACTATATTCCGGCACTAGACCATAGCGGATAAGACAACAGATATACGCGACACAGAACTATGAGGATAGACATCCCACCCAGAGAGAGCAGGGAGACATAGCCGACACAGAAATGAATGAAAACCATACAACGTACACCACACATGAGACGCACACGCAACGGAGAATACAACACAAATGATCAAACACACACGTACTCCACCATAGGGATACCACGAAGTACGGCGACAATGGGGGCTAACTTACCCCGACAGATATGTTCCCACACGCAACATACAGAGGGACTGCACCCGACACTACTATAGGTACGGACGTACACAGGGAAACACCCTGAGGGTCGCTACAGACCAGACCACACACCATTATGCCCCTTGCCAGCAACACTTAACCGATATACCTCTCCTCAGGAAGTATACCCTAACGCAAAGCCTATTTAGGAGCTGATACACAACACACACCTGGAACGCGCGACGACCGTATGACACGAACTGGATACCTGACATAGGCTACTCCTATGACGGTTAAGACGCAAAACAAAAGTTGATGTAGAAACCAATAAATAGTTCTGCTTCTAAGTGCCGATACATGATAGATCTGCCCTAAGATATCAGCTTACACTTTAACGGCCCACCAGCACTCCACAGATATACGTTTGTACATGCTATAATGCTAACTGATGCACACTATAAAATGGATTTGAAAGGTCTCTGCGCAGGCCACAACCGACAAATCCGCTCAAGCGAATTTTACCGGACCGTTATGCGGACACCGGCCCGCCCTACACACACCACGTTTGCAATGTAATGTTCAATACAATGTATATTGAAATGTTACGTTAAAAGGACCTCTACGCAGGCAACCGAATGTTTATACTGTTCTCAACCAAGGATTAAACCCCTGCGTGGGCAATCTCTAGCTCTATTATTTCACAAATCTGTTCGATACATGTACCTATAATGTGTACACAGTTAATAGTTCAATAGTTTTGTAACGCGCTCCCTTTATTATACTAGCTCATTACAGCATGTTCTTGTTTTTGATGTCCAACTCCGCAAAGCTTATGTAAACTCAATATTTGTGAATACTTGCCTACAATGACTCATACGCCTCTGCGTAGGCGATTACGTGATATTCAGACAAATCCGCAATATGCTTGCCCCATGTTAACTGAAACCTTAACATGCACGCCTCTGCGTAGGCGACTACCCGCTTCAACCGTATTATACTTGAAACCCGCATTTATATTGTGAAAACAATAAAAATATTTAAAACAGGTTTTAGGGTGTCGTAGAACGTTACAGGGTAAAATACAGTGATAGCAAATTAAATTCTTTGGACTTTCGGCCTGGGTTGGCAGGCAGGTCCCTTAAATTGCAATCAATAAAATAACTTAATTATGTAAAAATATTACATAAATACGCACGTAGAATTTAAATATATATGCATATTCATATATTTGAAGTCTACGTGTATATTTATATAATTATTTATGTAATTTTGTATATGGACATATGAATAGTTTGCATTCTTTTTATTTATTTATATATACATAGATATATATACAATTTAATTCTAAGTGTATTTTGATATAAATATATATATATATTAATATCAAAATACAGTTAGAATAAAATTGCATATAGATATGTAATTTTTTTTTTATTTTTATTATTATTTTAAATTTTTGTAATTTAATTTAATTTACTTATTATTTGTATTTTATAATAATATATATATACAATATATATAGTTATTATATATATTATATATATACGTGTGTAATTTCATTATAAGTGTATTTTTATATTAATATATGTACATATTAATATAAAAATACACTTAGCATGACATTATATATATGATATATAGACATATATTATATAGATATAATATATGTCTATATATCATATATATATACACATATATAATAATAATTTTTTTTATTAACTTTCACTTAAATTTTTTCTGATTTTACACTGGCAGGGAGACACATGGACACCTATTGTGACCATGTGGTCGCCCTGTTGGGCGATCACATGGCCACAGGGGTCCTAATTCGCCATGGGGAGACTGTCTGGGCTGCAGGCAGTCTCCCCACAACGGGAGCACCGCCGATTGCCGCCGGGGGAGCGACGGCGATCGGGTAAGTACATTGGACGGTTAGGACGGTTCAGGACAGTCACCGGTCGGCAACGCAAAAATGCCGATGACGGTCCTGAACCGTCCTCCGTCCTTAAGGGGTTAAAGGACTGTGTTGCTTTAGGAGGCTGGGGGATTCCCGCAGTAGGAGGGCTTATGAGAGCACTTCATGTTGTGGGTTTAGCAGTGACTCTGCATGTTATGTTTTGTGACTTATGGAAGTAAAGCTGTTCATATGCAGTGAGTGTCAGCATTGATTATTCTGCAAGAACCACAGAAAACACAACAAAAGAGATGTGCTGTTGCTGGGACTTCGGGGCTTAGAGGCTGAACCCTGGCAGGGCCAGAAAAATATTGGCCTGGTTCTAGGCCTGCTTAAGCAGATATCTTCTAAACTGCTGTGAAGGACAGGGAAAAAGACTGCCTGATGGGAAGGGGGGGATCTATTTAAACCAACTTCAGAGTTCCATTTCCTGTCTTTTCTGCTGTGATCGGAGGAGCTAACCCCATAAGTAATTGCTGCCATGAAAAATGATCAGGAAGATGAATTGCGAGTGAGTTCTGTCAAAACATTAGTTTAAATGTACAGCTTTGCATAGTAAATTAATTCATAGTGCAAACAATCTTTAACCCCTTAAGGACACATGACGTGTGTGACACGTCATGATTCCCTTTTATTCCAGAAGTTTGGTCCTTAAGGGGTTAAAGTGTACTATGGACTCTGCACTGTTGAAACATAATGTTGCTGTGTATGCATTTTTCCTGCTGCCTGTTAGAGGACAGACGAGGAGTACCGTACATTATAATCCCATGATGACTAACGTTGCCACGGAGTTGTATGTGAACATTTCCCAAGACGCCCAGCAAACCATTGCAACACAACAGTTAGCCATCATTGTTACAAACTCTCATTGTAAAACCAAAAAAAAAAACATCTGCTCTGTTATACTCCTTCAGTTGGAGTCATGTTTAATATTTATAAAAAATATAACATTGCTAAAGTCTTATGCTAACATTTGCCTCTCTCACCGTGGGGCTGTGCACGGAGAGTAGCATTCTGGAGGCGGACAGTCAAAGAGGTTACTCCCCTACTTTTAATCTTAAAGGGACACTCCTGGCATTAGTACAAAATTAGTGCCGATTGTGTGATGTGACATCATGTGGTTTTTGACGCCATATGCATGATGTATTTTTCTCCAAGTGATGTAGACAGCTAAGCTCACATTGATCTTGCCTGAACAGAGTATGTACAATGCGTACTTTTAATGGATATATATTATTATTATTATTATTATTATAATTATTTAGGTATTTTTGTTTTGAAATGGCAAACTTTTGTTTCTGTTTTAATTTGATTGTGGAAAAAATAAGGCATGAATATGAAGCCAAAACAAATCAAATGCATTTAAGTTGTGTTGGTATACAGCGTAGGCCTTTGTAGTTTCAACCCAACAACCAAAACGGCTTTAGCTCAATTATGTGGTTTTGATGCATAGATCACACTCCTGCCGCCTCACCTCCAAAGATAACCTTGCACATGGACAGTAAGGTGCCACCTATTGCACACAGCACAAGATTATGAGTGTTCCTAATAGCGATCGCGAGCAATGATTCATGGGAATTGGCAACAGACACTCTTTGACAAAAATTGGCAATTACAGTAGAAAAAGTAGTCCCTACTTGGTATGTCTGTTAATTGCAATGGAATTTCAAAATAAAGGTATTCTAACACATCCAAGAAAGTGATTTTCATAAAGATTACACACACACACACACATATATATATATAAAGCTCCAAGGTGACAGAGCTGTTTAAGAAAACCGGTTATTGTTAAAGTAGTTCCCTTTTCTTAAAAGAACACTAAAGTCACCAGAACTGCAGTCTAATGTAGTTGTTCTGGTGTCTGTAGCTGTTTTCTGCAGGCTTTTACATGGAAACACTGCCTTTTCAGAGAAGATGCAGTGTTTACATTACTGCCTAGTACCCCTCTAGTTGCAGTCAGTTAGACGGCTACTAGAGGTGCTTCCTGTGTCAGTGCTGCACAGTATGCAGCACTTGCATTCAGCGTCTCCACGCTCTGCATGGAGACCATTAATGCTCCCCATAGAGTTGCACTGATTCATTGCATCTCTATTGAGAGATGCTGATTTGCACACATTCATTGCATCTCTATTGAGAGATGCTGATTTGCACACACTTTTCTATGGGAAAGCATTGGATTGGTTGAGATCATTAAGTTCGATGATCTCAGCCATGGAGGCAAGGCCAGCGAGACCGGCGCGGCATAGTGAATTTGGGTGACCTTTTCACTGCTCTGGGGGGAGGGGGATTTAATAGCGGGGTAACACTATAGCGTCAGGAATAATGTTTGTGTTCCTGACACTATAGCGTTCCTTTAATCAATTCTTCCTGTCTCCCAATCTATTGTTATTTTCTTCCTTTCTTAAAGTACAGAAAGCTAAGGGAAAAGTGTGCCTTATGGACTTTTCCTCAGCTTGACACAATTTAACAAAGGATGGAGTTTAAGGAAATCTCCACTTCCTTTGTCAAATAAAATCTTCCATCTTTTAAGCAAGGCTCGTCTGTTGCGCGCATGCAGTCTCAGTACAATTTCCCTGAGTCTTGATCTTGAGCCACTAGCAGTAGCGTAATTCTATTGACATTGACAACAACAATTCCTCTCTTGATACCAGTAGCATCCATCCTAGTGCACTGATGAACATCCAAATATGGTAATTGCCGTCCAATGGTGGTGCCATATGACCAATGACCAAGAGGAAGGAGACAGGAGGGGGAAGAAAAAAGCAGTGAGCAAACGTCAATGCCAGGTTACTAAAGATGACGACAGGCAGAAAGTAAATAAACAAAGAGACGTTAGAAGTAAAACAGGGCACAGAGATTAAAAGAATGCTTGGGGGAGCGGGGTAGGAGGAGAAAAAGAGTCAGTGGGAAAATATACAATAAATTATAAAAATATTCCTATGACAGAGCGGCATTAATTACACTTCTGACAGTACACGGATCATGTTAATAAGCATTAAATACAATATCTGTAAGCTGCCATTGTGCTTTCTTCTAATTCATTGCGCAGATTGTTTAGGCTATAGCCCACAACCCACTCGCCAAAGCTCACATTCTAGTGGCGCAGGTACATTTGCCCCCTGCTCTCCTTGACAGCTGACGCAAGGCGGTAAATATCTCACCTGTCCTGGGAACACTTCTCAATCACCTCGCCATAAAGCAGCTCTGCCTCCACAAGCTGACGCTTCTCCAACTCTGCGTTCGCAGCCCTTAGCAGGTCCTTCTCCATCCCGAGCTAACACAGACAAGGAAATCAATTATTATTATTATTATTATTATTATTATTGACTAGCAAGCCTATTATAGCAGCTTCAGTAAACCTAGCTCTGTCCACTGACTACATTTCCCAGGATGCCAAGCCAGACAGAAGTTATCCATCAATGGAATGTGATGGAAGAAATGTAAAATAAATAATATCTATATATAGTATTAATTATAAGGGACTGGGTGTATTACTTTATATCAGCCTTGTATGCACTACATTTCCCTTAATGCATTGCGGCTGGACGGGCAGCTCAGCCTCGCAGAGTAAGTAGAGAGTTCCTAACACATTGCGGCTGGACGGGCAGCTCAGCCTCGCAGAGTAAGTAGAGAGTTCCTAACACAGTGACAGAACTACCAACTACCTACCTTCACTGAGCACCTACCTTCACTGAGCGACCGGGCATCACATGACCAGGCATTGCATACGTCATAGATAGTTCGTACGGGAAGGAGAGCTCAGATCACGTGACTGAGGCGTGTTTACAGAACCAAGGGGGGCGGAGCCAGCCTGAGTGCTTTATTACATAGACATCCTCTATGTAGAATATATAATATAAATAATAATAATAATACACTGCAACATGAATAATAATAATAATACACTGCAACATGAATAATAATAATAATACACTGCAACAAGTAATAATAATAATACACTGCAACATGAATAATAATAATACACCTTAGCATGTATAATAATAATAATACACTGCAACATGTATAATAATAATAATACACTGCAACATGAATAATAATAATAATACACTGCAACATGTATAATAATAATAATACACTGTAACAAGTAATAATAATAATACACTGCAACATGTAATAATAATAATAATAATAATACACTGCAACATGTATAATAATAATAATAATACACTGTAACAAGTAATAATAATAATACACTGTAACAAGTATAATAATAATAATACACTGTAACAAGTAATAATAATAATACACTGCAACATGTAATAATAATAATCAGGGCCGGATTAACATAGGGGCTGATGGAGCTGCAGCTCCAGGCCCAGGCCCATGGAATAGGCCCATTGGTTTAAAAAAAAAAAAAAAAATAATAATTTTTTTTTTACATTTTTTTTTTTTTTTTTTACACACTACTCTTAGGGTTGCCAGGTATTTCTCATGTATTTCTTAGGGTTGTCAGGTATTTCTCAGAAGTATTTCTCAGGTATTTGAGGCTGCCTAGCCGGTGCCGGTATTGCAGTAATACCGGCAATACAAATGTCTGTCTCAGTATAAACATAGTTTATTCTGCAATACCAGCGCCGGCCAGTAGGGGTCGCTGTTTGTGTGGAGAGAGGCAGTGATAAGAAGTTACGGCATCTCCCTCCCTGCCTCTCTCTACTCACTGATCCGCGGGGACCAGTTCTGCACAGAGAGTCCAGACAGCAGCTCCGAGACATGGGGACGCTGAGACATTGGGACACTGGGTAACATGGGGACCCTGAGCATGGACGTCCGCAGAAATTTTTCCGGGGGGGAGGGGGGACATAATTGTAATGACATCCATGCTTGGCCCCTTTTTGACAGTGTCATGAAAGGGAAGGAGCATAGTCATTTTCACATAAAGCCAGGGTGAATAGCGTTTTCACAACTATGGTGTCAGGAATATATGTTTGTATTCCTTACACTATAGTGTTCCTTTCATCAAATTACAGGAACATTCTGGTCACCATAACAACTTTATCTAAATGAAAATGATGTGATGCAAGGAGGCCCCTGGGTGCTCTTTCTTTGAAGGGGTTAAACCGCTCTCAAATGGTTTACCCCCAAAGGCTTCCTTCAGCTCCAGATCTCCAGGTCGCTCAGTGGTATTCAACTTCTGAAACAGAGTGTCAGGAAGTGCAGATTGACGTCAGGCATGGGTGCTGCAGATTGGCTAGAGTGGTCAGCTGACCCTCTAAGCCAATCGCTAGTTCCCGATTCATAAAAATGTTTTACGTTTTTATGAATGGGGAGCTACTGATTGGCTTAGAGTGCTAGCTGACCCATCTAGCCAATCAGCGGCACCCCTACCCAGCGGCCCTCTGTGTTTCCTGACACTCAGTAAATAAAAGTGAACACATTAACACTGATATTGTTTGTTTTTACCTGGGGAGATGAGAAGGTCCAAAGTTTCCCTGCCAGGCCCAGGTACCAACGCCTAATGATGTGGTGTCCAGAATGAAGTGCTCCAATCTCATTTTCTTCTCCTTCATTTGACACAGTCTTCTTTGCCTTCTGAGGCTCCTTCTGCTCCTTTACCTTTCTGCTACTTTCTGCTTATTTTGCGCCCTTCTGCTCTCTTTCTGATCCCTTTCTGCTCCTTGATGGCCCTTCCTGCTTCTTGATGGCCCTTCCTGCTTCTTGCATACCCTTCCTGCTTCTTACTGCCCTTCCTGCTTCTTTCTGCCCCTTCCAGCTTCTTGCAGCCCCTTGCTGATCCTTTCTGTTCCTTCTGATTCTTCCTGCCCCTTCCTGCTCCTTGCTGCCCCTTCCTGCTCCCTCTTCCTACTCCTTGCTGCCTCTTCCTACTCCTTGCTGCCCCTTCCTGCTCCTTGCTGCCCCTTCCTGCTCCTTGCTGTCCCATCCTGCTCCTTGCTGTCCCTTCCTGCTCCTTGCTGCCCCTTCCTGCTCCTTGCTGCCCCTTCCTGCTCCTTGCTGCCTCTTCCTACTCCTTGCTGCCTCTTCCTACTCCTTGCTGACCCCTCTTGCTCCTTGCAGACCCTTCCTACTCCTTGCAGACCGTCCCTACCCCTTCCTGCTGCCCCTTCCTATTCCTTGCTGACCCCTCCTGCCTCTTGCAGACCCTTTCTGCTCCTTGCTGACCCCTCCTGCTCCTCGCTGCTCCTTCTACTTTACCCTCCTGCTCCTTGAAAACCTTTCGACCCCTTCCTGCTTCTTGCTGCCCCTTTCTATTCCTTGCTGGCCCCTCCTGCCCCTTGCAGAACCTTTCTGCTCCTTCTACTTTACCTTCCTCTATGCGGTCTCCCCCACCCCCCATCCCTCACTTATCTGCTCTGTAGGGTGCCTCTGTGCTGCTCCCCTGCGGTTTCAGTCATGAGAGAGAGGCAGGGATAAGCTGTAGCTTCCTGCCTTTCTCCATTCACAGCGCCACCTACTGGCCAGCGCTGGTATTGCACTGTATTCTCACACTAAAACGAAAAATAGCAGCACAAGCTGAAAAATCCGGGGGGGCCAAGTACCCCCTTTACCCCCCATTCGGATGCCCATGACCCTGAGACACTAGGGACACAGTGGCCCCATGTCTCCCAGTGGCCCCTAGTCTGTGTCCCCATGTCTCCCAGTGTCCCCATGTCTCTAAGTGTCCCCTAGTGTCCTAGTGATATCAGGACACATGGAGACATGAGGACACAGACTTTAAGGGACACTGGGAGACATGGGGATACAAACACTAGGGGACACTGGGCGACATGGGGACACTGAGAGGCATGGAGACACAGGGAGACATGGGGACACTGGGCGACTGAGACATAGGAGACATGGCAGTGTTCCCATGTCTCCCAGCCAGTGTCCCTAGTATCTCAGTATCGCCATGTGTCCCTGGTGTCTCTCAGTGTCTGTAGTGTGCCAGTGTCCCTAGTGTCTCAGTGTTCCCTAGACTCCCAAAGTCCCCTAGTCTCCCAATGTCTCTGTGTCCCCATGTCTCCTAGTGTCTCAGTGTCCCCTAGTATAAAAGAAAAAATCTCAGGCACTCAATGTGATAGATTTAGGCAGGTTTATTGGACACCGCAACGTTTCGACCTGTACCCAGGTCTTTATCAAGTCTCCAATGTCCCCTATGTATCAGTGTCCCCTATGTATCAGTGTCTCAGTGCCCCATGTCTCTAAGTGCCCATAGTGTCTCTGTGCCCGTAGTGTCTCTGTGCCCGTAGTGTCTCAGTGTCCCCTAGTATAAAAGAAAAAAATCTCAGGCACTCACTGTGATAGCTTTAAGCAGGTTTATTGGACACCACAACATTTTGACCTGTACCCAGGTTTTTATCAAGTCTCCAGTGTCCCCTATATATCACAGTATCTCAGTGCCCCATGTCTCCCTGTGTCCCCTCGTGTCTGTCACCCAGTGTCCCCAAGAGTCTCAGATTTCCCAGGTCTCCCAGTGTTCCCTAGTATCTGTGTCCCCATGTCTCCCAGTGTCCCAATGTCTCTCAATGTCCCCTAGTGACATGGGGACACTGGGAGACATGAGGACACAAACACTAAGGGACTGGGAGACATAGGGACACAGACATTCCCCCTTTTTGTGTATGTTCGCCCTTCAGGACGTTCTGGTTATGTGATTTGTGTCAGTAGCCCACCCTTTTACCGCATCCATAGACTTCCTGCTTTACTGGACACTGCTGTTAGGGGGTATGGGTTTACTTGAAAGATGAAAGCATGAGATTAGCAAAGGGTATGTGTTTTCTCATAGTTGCATCCTATGAGTTTCCCTACAGCATCATCTCCATCAGATACATGACGCTTAGGAGGTAGGACTGTTTTAGTGTTTTTGGTCAATAAGATTTTGTAATTAGGCCCATCATAATTATCAGCACCAGGCCCACTGGGCTCTTAATCCGGCCCTGATAATAATAATACACTGCAACATATAATAATAATAATACACTGTAACAAGTAATAATAATAATACACTGCAACATGTATAATAATAATAATACACTGCAACATGAATAATAATAATAATAATAATACACTGTAACATGTATAATAATAATAATACACTGTAACATGTATAATAATAATAATACACTGTAACATGTATAATAATAATAATACACTGTAACATGTATAATAATAATAATAATACACTGTAACATGTATAATAATAATACACTGCAACATATATAGTAATAACATACTGCAATATATTGTAATATACTACAAGTCTGCAACATGTATAATACACTGCAACTTATAGAATAATAATCAGCAAAATGTATATTAATACACTGCAACATATATAATAACAATGCAACATGTATATCCTCATAATACTGATCCTCCTCTTTCGCTCTCCCTCCCAGTTGATGGTATTTGTATCAGCCTGTCTTTGCAAGCTCTCAGTCTTTGTGTTATCTTTGACTCTGACCTCACCTTTGAGCCTTACGTCCAATCTGCTACCAAATTCGTTCAACTCCACCTTAAAAACATTGCCTGCCACTTTCTTACGCAAGATGCTGCTAAGGATAAAATGAACATGTTGAAAAGGCCAAATCGCAGCACATAAAATACCCTGAACTGTTTGCTTTCTTTGGGGTAATATGAATAAGTTACTTTCAAAATCGCTCAAAATGAAACAAAGGCCTATTAAACCAGTCTCAAAGAGTTCAGAAATTAAAAAACTGAATCCATTTGTTTTGTAAAAGTCTGACAGTCCTGGTTTGAATTATATTTATGTACAGGTGGTCCTCATTTATCGACCTACCTGTTTTACGACGGCTCGCACTTACGACCAGACGTAAGTGCAAACCGTATTGGGTATTCCTTGCTCTGGTGAGCATGTCTATGTTCTGGGCAACTTCAAAGAACATAGACGAACGCACCAGAGCAAGGAATCCCTTAACTCCTCACTTACCAACCAATTTGTTCTACGACAGGGTCGTAGGAACGGAACCCGGTCGGTGAGGAGTGTCTGTACTAAGAGGATGAAGCTAAATGGCATAACACAATACTGGGAGGTATGAAATTGGGATGGGAGGAGCCAGGGCATCATTAGTTTGCATTATGGGTGATGTCTATGATCTGTCAAGGTACTATGTAATTTCAGTATAAACACTAACCAGATTGACATTCAGGCCTACTAGGCTGTGGTTCAAGAATGCCCATAGGCAGCATACTGCTAAAGTGCTTGTGTATTGGCAGATTGCTTTAAAATTGACTAGATGTCATTACATTGAGTACTGAATGTAGTCTCCTGATGATGGCCCTGCAATAGGAGGTCAATTCTGGTGTCTCTGACAAAATGGTAGCACGGAGGTAATGCAGTGGAAGGCAGGATACAGGTATGAGGGAATAAGAAGCAGGACCATTTATCGGGTCCCTCCAGTTCAACCGTTTGAGTTTCAGATCCTTAAAACTGTACTTCCAGCAGATATGAAAGGCTAAAATATGTCCTGACTTCTGACAGTGCTTTCACCCATATGGTCTACTACTTATGACTGCGAATCTCTACAATGGTGTGATCTCTTAACACTCCGATATGATAGTTTTATTTAACAACTTTATATACCGATTCTCAGGTTATGCATTACGTAAGCTCGCTTTCATTGGTGTTTATACAAGCTTTTGTATTACTATCGTACTTATATTCCTTTGTATTTTCTTTCTCTGAAATGCCAAATTCAATAAAAAGAGATCGTCAAAATATATATATATCTTTTGACTTCCCACAAATTGAAATTAAAACGGTCTGAAGGGAGTGTTAACCATTCTGTGCCATTCACAAGAGGGCAGTGCTGGTTTCAGGAGCAAACAGAGAACTAAAGAGTGATCTCAAGCATGGTGTGTGCAAACAGAATACAACCTACAGTTGGTAAAACAACACATCATTTTATTATAAATATTCACATATATTTTACATTCCATTTTATAACAATTTGAAATTCTTGAGAATGTTCACAAGGGAGAAAGTTGTAAAGCATAAAGTAGTGTAATCGAGGTTTCCAGCAGCCATCCAGAACTGCCCTAATAATAACCAGAATGAGGCCATAAACAACCCAACAAAATCATTTTCAGCCATCCTGAACACTGCTCTTGGAACTGCTTATTGTAATGGGAAGAGAGGAGCATGATGCAGGGGGCTCGGTATTGTGTCATACACACAGCATTTTGTGTATCCAAACCTCCACTCAGAGCCACCGCTACACGTTTAAATGGTATATAGTTCTTCATCCATGGCTATAAACTCCAATTATATGACAATATTGAGCCTGTTACCTAATCATTTCAATTAGGGTTTGCACAGTTATTCACTACGGTGAGAATTCTAACTCAGTTCAAGATGAATTTCAAATTTATGGCAAAAAAACAAAACATACTGTGACCCTGTCGAAGTTTAACATGACCAGTGCCATTCACCCCTTCAGTAAATGTTTTTAGTTTAGGAAAGCGGGTTTAGTCACAGACACATAAAGAGTTCAATTCACTACACCAGGAATTATCTAGTACTGACAGGGAATAGCAAGCTTTAGGCGTAAATAGCTGCTCTGGTAAAATAGAGTTAAAGAATTTATATATTTCAGCTATTGTGTCCTAAGATTTATAATTACCATGTAAAATGTCAATAATTCCTGGTTTAATAAATATACTCTAATGTTGCATATGGTTTGCATTCTACATTCCCCAGCTATTGTTAGGGCATGTTTTCCCTAATTCTGGTATTCTTTAACATGCTGAGAATTATGGGAAATGTGTTACAACAATTGTTGAAGGGCAAAGTGTGGTCACTCTTATTCTACATAATCCCCGAACAGGCCTTTAAAATCCACGCAACAGAAAATAATCACAATGTTACCCCGAGGAATATCTTATTGATCATAATGATGCATAGGTTTTATTCTCCCAGAAGTGACTTAGTACATATTCCAGATGACCTTCTACATGACAAGTCAAACAAATCTGTTAGTTTTCAGCCTTTGTTGAGAATAGCCAGGTTGTTTCTCTTAGTCCTGTATCCTGTATAACTATGACCCAGGTTTCCTAATACATGATGAAGTGGACTATGTTACATAGGATTTTGATCTATAATCCCACACTAACACAGTAGTGTGACAGTTGTTACATTAATATATTGCTTATTAGAACATTACTGGGGTTTATTTAATAAACAGTTTAATGCTGCAAATTTAAAATCATATTTAGGTCAAGATAGTCAGGCTGGTAATATTCCGGAATTGAAGAATTACTTTTTCTAATAAAGTTATTTTGGCTTTAATGTTAGAAATTCATTTTTTAATTCACTGTTTAGTAAATAAGCCAAACCTATTTTAAAGGAACACATATAGGGTGGGGAACACAAACATGTACTCCTGACCCAATAGTGTTAAAATCACCATCTTGCCCCCCCCCCTTAATGTAGCAACATTTTAATTTATTCCAGTGTGCTGCTGCTGCCTCTGCACTTGAACTGCCTGCTTAGATGGCATGAATAATTAATCAAAAGCCAATGACACTGCTTTCACATAGAAAAGCATTGGATTAGCTGAGCTTATCAAGGAGGCTTATCTGGGGCAGAGCCAGCACAAACCAAACACAGTCCTGGACAATCAGCATCTCCCTATAGAGATGCATTCAATCAAAGCATCTCTATGAGGAAAGTTCAGTGTCTCCGTGCAGAGGGTGGAGACACTGAATGTCAGTGCTGCACAGTGTGCAGCACTGCCCCAGGAAACACCTCTGGTAGCCATCTGAGGAGTGGCCAGTGGTGGTATCTATAGGCTGTAATGGAAAGACGGTATTTACTGCAAAAAGCCTGAAGGAAATGATTACACCCACCATAACAAATACAATAAGCTGTAGTTGTTCTGGTGACTATAATGTTCCTTTAAATGAACAAATAAACACTAGAGAAAGAGCTTTTTAGCCCCAAATGTTTGTGTTCATTTGAATGCACAAATGCTCAAAAATTATATATACATATATGATGGTAACAAGTGCATAGTACAGTGTTGGAAAGCCCTGCCTGTTCAACTACATCTCTAGTCCCTTACTAATCTATAGTCTGAACAACTTAAAGGGGCACTTCAAGCACCATAACCACTACAGCTCATTGTAATGATTCCGATTTTATAATCTTATGGGCACTGTCCTCAGTCTACACTAATCATAATGTCCCTTTGCTGGCTGCTCAATGACTGCAACTTGCCTTTAGGTTTCTGTCAAACTACTAATGTTACAGAGAACCAGGGGGCAGTGCCTAGAGATTCATAGCATCTAACCAATAAAATGAGCTTTAATCTTTGGAGTGCTCACAGTGTCCTTTAATACTAATGGACATATAAGAAAGTATTTTTGTCTAGCTTGTACAATCAGTATAAACAATATATAAATTAATATGGCGCTCTTCTATTAAAAAAGTGTAATTTCTGAAAAAATTTTAAGCAAGGGGGATTAAATTGCACCTTTCACAGTGCATGTTTATCTCCGTGCAATAAAATCAATGCAGCTCTGCATGAAGTATTTTATACATCCCCTGTTCAAGGGGGAATCTGATGTTTGAATGTTTAAAGCACAACATGTAGCATAATCCAGAGTTATGATATCAGGGTATGGCATAGAGGACAGAAGCTGTAGGAAGTGATCTCTCGCTCCTGCGCACAATGCTTGCACACGCTGCACATCCAGAACTGGTACTCCGTAATGGGCTTTCCTGATGCAATGCATATTGGGAGTTTTCCATCACCACTGCAGGAAACAAAAAGCATTTTTATTACACACTCTGATGTATAGCTAAACAGGTTTTTTTTTATTACATTTGAGAAAATAAAAGATACTATATAAGACGGTTACACAGTCTGGAACCTCCCTTTAAAGGGACACTATAGTCACCAGAACAACTACAGCTTATTGAATTTGTTCTGGTGAGTAGAATCATTACCTTCAGGCTTTTTGCTGTAAACACTGTCTTTTCAGAGAAAATGCAGTGTTTACATTACAGCCTAGTGATAACTTCACTGGCCACTCCTCAGATGGCTGTTAGAGATCCTTCCTGGGTCATGGCTGCCTAAAATGCATCCATGTAAAATGTCAATAATTCCTGGTTTAATAAATATACTCTAATATTATTGGGTAATGGGTAATATTCTGGGTATTAATGCCTGAATGGTGGGAGATGTGGTTGACCTCCATAAGCCAAGTAACTACCATTTTGGCTGCTGTCAGTATAAAGTATTTCCTCCCTCTGCATGCAAACACTGAACTTTCCTCATAGAGATTCATTGATTCAATTCATCTCTATGAGGAGATGCTGATTGGCCAGGGCTGTGTTTGAATCATGGTGGCTCTGCCCCTGATCTGCCTCTTTGTCAGTCTCAGCCAATCCTATGGGGAAGCACTGTGATTGGATCAGGCTACCACTTCTGCTGATGTCAGCAAACTGCTTGTTTTTTTTTTTGAGGCAAACAGCATGCAGAGTTACAGCTTCTGGCTTGAATACAGTAAGATTTTACTATATTTATGGAGGCAAGAGGGGCTCAGGGGGGCTAGATGGTGGTTTTAACACTATAGGGTCAGGAATACATGTTTGTGTTGCTGACCCTATAGTGATCCTTTAACATTCCTCTCTAAAAGAGAAAAAACGTCAAACAATGTACAAGAGGACTCGGGCAGCCATTTTTGCTGTGGGAAACACCTTGACTCAAAAAGTTAACTGCAATGAAGTAGGCCATGTGCATGAAAAATACATCGTCGCCTGACTGTGACTTACCTTTAAGGGTATGTCTTAATTTAGTAGACCCTAATGATCTAATGGGGGATCATTAGGTCTATGATCTAATTTTGCAGGAACAATGATTGCTCACCTCCATTCATTGTTCTCCCTTTTCTACTCACTCTGCCTTAATAAACAGTTGGGTCTCCAGGATAGAGTGCAAAACACTCTGTGCAACAGAGTCAAACAACAGACATCACCAAAGAGATTTCTTATCACTAGGTAAGCATTGATCTATCAAAATAAATGTGCAATCTTGCACAGATGCAAGACAGATATGGCGAGTGGCAATATATTCTAGCAACATCGTCCATTTTGGACGTTTAAAGAGTGATACACCAAATCATTTTGCTTTGTTTGCACATAAATGTTAACCTGCAGAGCTCTAAAGCCCACTGGGACTGCGACTTGATTCTAGTAGAATATAATATAAACCATATGTATACATTTTAAACCTAAAGTTTAAACCAGGAGTGGCCACTAGGTAGATCCCCAACCTTTGTAGAAATGCACCTCCCATGAGATAGCTTGGCCATCTACTTCTGGCCACCTCTGGTTTCAATATTGCCTCATGTTACACAACAATACGTTAACATACCCTTCAGGGAAATTGTCAGGTTCGGATTTCGAGTCGTCTTTAGGACTGTGTTTGGTGAAAATTTCCAGAGCAAGATCTTCGTATTGCTGCCTCTGTTCAGCGTTTAAACTCTCCAATGACTCAAGTTTGATAAAGGCCTTGGAACATGTACCAAACGCTCTGTTAGCACAGGCACACAGGGCCAAAAGGGAATAGATTTCTACTGCCGGAATGATGTCTTCGTAATCTCTCAGATAAAGAGCTACAAATGAAAAAGCAAAGAATTAATGCAAAGAGAAGGCTATCCCATTAGGAAGAGCTTCCTCTATTAGTCTATCCAACTTGCAACCTCAAAATCGGTTTCACAGCGTTCAGCCTATGTGTTACATTATGTAACACAACCAAATAAAGAGCATTGTCATTTCACTGTCACCGTTTCACAATGATCTAGGCATGCTGATATAACTGCTTTTATTTCTTTATATTACTTCACAATCTATTATATGCAGTTTATATTTCAATAATGTATTTTCAGTTGTTGTATGTAACACCTGGAAGGTTATTCACTAAAGTGTCAAATTGAATTCCAAATATTGGGCCACAGTAGCTGAAATTGTTCGGTTGAAGGAAAAAAACTGCACTTTGCTGCATTTGGGAAGGAAAACAAAGTAAAAACGTATGTATAGATTTAGCTAATCATAAGATCACATAAAAAAAAATATAAAAAAATATATATATATATATATATTTCAACCAAAAAACAAGCTTGTGCTAAACATAAACGACTTATTTTCAGTACAGCGTGAGCAACACAAAGATTTTCACTTGTATTTGTTTTAAAATACGCAGTCCCTTGATCTCACCTGTCCTCATAGCGACAGACACATAGCCTTTATACAGCATCCTCTGAGTGAGCAAAAAGAAATGATAAGCTTCGGCTCCACGCCAAGGGTTGTCAATAATTCGACTGTCTGATAACATGCTGTCGCCTTCCAACAACCCAGCCAAGGAAGATGTAGCCTGAAAAACAGAATATCAATGGTGATTTATATCGTGGGAAGCACCTGTTTTGCATCGGTGGTTCTCCCACACAGATTTTTGGGTGCTATATTCAGATTTACAATTTCCGCCTACCAAATCAATGATTCTAAATTCATACAATTTTTCTTTAAACCAGAAAACGTAGAGAATTAAAAAGGGAGATATATATGTAAGTATGAAACAGCCAAACTGAAAAGTTATCCAATTGTGCAGCTCTGCTTTTTCAGCCAAAAATGTGCAATCCCTCTGTCATTTTGTCCCAATCCCAGTGATAAAGCTACAATTGTACAAAGTTGAAGATATTTCACTAGTACAAAAAAGAAACAGTGAACTAATTTCAATATTTCTAGGAAGAACATGGGGGGAGGGGGGAGGAGAGGGGGTTACCCATGTTAAAGTGGAAGCAAAATTCCTATAGGAAAGCATTGTGATTGGCTGAGATCATCAATTCTAATGATGTCAGCCAAGGAGGCAGATCAGGGGTGGAGCCAGTGCCAGCAGACCTGCGCAGACTGGCAGAATTACATCTAAAAGGGACAATTACAGCTTCTCAGATGGCTACTAGAGATGCTTCCTGTGGCAGTGCTGCACAATGTACTGCATGGAGATACTGAACTTCCCCCATTGAGATGCATTGATTCAATGCATCTCTATGAGGAGATGCTGATTGGCTCTGCCGCCCGTCTCACTTCCTTGGTTGAGACCATCAGGAAGAGCTCACTCTATTCGTCTTTTTATCAGCGCAATAAAAATAAATATTAATGATGTATTGTGTGTGGCTGCAGGCAATGTGTTTCTGTAGATGTATGGGACATCAACACAATGCTAAGGAAAAGAAAAGTGCATCCAAATATTGTTTGACCAATACATGTGCTAGCAGACTCGGTACCAGGGCCATTATAAACCAGTGTGCCACTTTTAGATGTCCAATTTAGGCTTTAATTTAACAAGCTATCCAAATGTTTCAATACTGTTAGAAAAACTACCCAAATTATTTAACTACAAAAGTCTCTATTAAGGTTTATAGATAGACCAACAAATATGAAGGAACTGCACTTATTCAAGAGAGTAGAATAATTGGGTGCAACCAGACCAGGGGCTAGAAAAATCGCTATACAATATTAAATCCAAGGAAGAGAAAACAGCAACGTTTCGGCTTGACAAAGACCCATTCTGAAGTTGACATTTTGCAGTTTTATTGGTTCCAATAAAATTTCCTTATTGAGCTTTGGAAAGCCCGCATATTTTTCTCTTTTTTGCATCTACCATTAAAGTTTTTGGATATTTTTGTAGTTAAAGAATTTGAAATATTTGGAATCTAACATTATTGATTAATTCTGAAAGTTTGATTAATTTTAAAAGTGTATTAAATCAAGGCCTTAGGTAGCTCATAGCCACTAGGGTGAAATATATAAATGTATTTATATATGATCTACCTATATGGGCAGCTACTGATGTGAAAAGGTGACTGATGCACACAGAGCATTGCCAGCAATAGTACACATATTCAGCTAGGAAAAAACACCTCCCACTCATGAAAACACAAGGATTTTCATACCTCTGTTTGCTTCCCTTTAAGTTTCGTTTTTTGCGTGTTCTTCATCTGATCCTGGTATTGTTCCACTAGGAGAGCTGCCAGGACATAAAGCTTTTTAACACGTAGGGGTTTTGTCCTCTTTTTTGCCTCGTCTTCTGCTATCTAGAAAAAGGCATTAATGTGAATATCAGATCGAAATCATTGTAGCTGCTGTAATGGGGCTATCACACATCTTTTTCCACTGTAAATTCTCCAGCAGTTTATTATTTTAATTATACATTTTTATCACAAACAGAGGGTTGGTATATGACATTCATGACATTTGTACATCCAATATCTCCCATATTTGTAGAACATGCAATACATGGTGAAAAATAATATGATATGGGTATACATCTATATATGAGACGCCTGTTAATTTATGGACTTTATTTCCACTGTTTCTACACATCGAATTTGTGTCCCTAAGCATGACATGGTAAAGATTTGGAGAGAGTTCGATTTAATGTTTACATCTTGTTGCTATTTAGGGGAAATACTCAGTGTTATCTAAGGGGGGTTTGTAGTCCTGCTCCCTTGTATTGGATGTTTAACAATTCTGATAATGAACCAGCCCCTCCGTGAGGGTGGGGAGTGAAGATAACAGGGTGAATAACTGTGGATAGTGGGGGGAGGTAACATAACAAGGAGAACATGCCACTAGTATATATATTATTTAATCCAATCTTGCCCTTGTCCCGCATATTTTCCATTTAGAAAGTAGGCATTGGTAGTTGGTCTGTCAGTAGGTCTGAGTGGTTATTGTATGTTATGCCAGCCCTCACCATGTCGTGCTTTGGCTAGGACACATGGCTTTGACTTGTTTAATCCTCAGGGTTGATTGTCCTGTATATGGTCCATGGCTGCCATATGGATCCATACTTGTTTGGGCGTCCCAATTTGGACCATCTCAGTTCCTCCATTATACGTAGGCCTTCTATTCTGGGTATTAATGCCTGAATGGTGGGAGATCTGGTTGACCTCCATAAGCCTGTAACTACCATTTTGGCTGCTGTCAGTATAAAGTATGGTAATGATGCCTTGTATTTGTGGTGTGGTATCTTTATGTCATGGAAGAGCATTGTAGGTATGTCTAGTGATAGCTGGAGACCTGTAACCCTTTTGAGCATGGCTCCCACTTCCCTCCAGTACCGAGTTATGAGGTCGCATTGCCACCAAAGGTGTTTGAGTGTGCCGGTGTCCTTCTCGCAGCGCCGGCAAAGGCCTGTGCTTTCTGGAGCGAAGTTTAGGGTGTCTAAGTGTGTAATATAACACCTCGCGAGCAATTTATAGTTTGCCTCCACTAATGGAATGCTAGTATGGGCAGAGGCGCACCTTTGGAAAATGCGGTACCAGTCTTCCTCTGACAGCTGAGGGGGAGATGTGGTCATTCCAGCTTTGGGTATAGGATGGAGGTCTTGGGTAGAGTAGTGGCGTTAGTAGTTCGTAGCATTTGGATAGTTTTTTGGGGATGGGGTTGCCTATCGAGAACACGTGTTCAAATTTTGTTTCCTCTCTTAGACCTAGGTCTGGGATTGGTAGCGTTTGTAGGAAATGTTGCAAGCGTGCGTAGTGAAACATTTGTAATTTGTGTGGCATGGTGCTTGCTATGAGGTCAGAAATTGGTTTCAATTTGTTGACCTGAAGGAGGGTATGTATATACGTGTTGGTCATCCCGTGAGGTCTTGGGAAAACGCCGGTTGTGGGATATCGGATATTTGGGGGATGAACCGGTTTCTTCAGCAGTTTTATGTCATATAATATTTACTGTTTGTACATACAATAACAATACCATCTACTCAGGACCAGGAACTTCCCATGCTATCACCTTTAAAACACAGTGTTAAAAATGTTCCTACTTATTTGCCATCAACAAATCAAAACACATATCAACTGTTCCTGCGGGTGCACGCATTACACCATTGTTTACATTTTTCAATCCAAAAAGATCCACACTTCCCCACACCTGAAGATATGGACATGCATTCACTAGTTCTGTGCATCAGTTGCTAAATTCCAGTATAGTTCTTTGCAGTGTGTAAGAGTTTCACTAGAGGGCAGCACTACTTCACAGACGTTAAACTAGTAAACCGTTATCACACATTTATTTAGCCATATTCATGTTGATTTTTTTTTAACTCAAATTATCTATGTATGTTTTAAAAAAAATGCATGGATTTAGGAATTTATTTTAACAGTTATGGCTGATAAATTCTTGATATTTGTCCTCTGTACTCTTATTAAGCACTAACCGGATTTATCATTTTGTTTTCTTTATATTTATAATATTTAGTCACCTAATTTTAATGCTTTTAGCTGCTTATCAATTTATGTGTTTAAAAAGACCAAAAAACTAGTTTCTTACTTTTTTATTATATTTTTAATTTTACATTGATCTATTTTAAAGCTTGATGTGTAGCAGAGAGAGTGGAGTGGGGGTAGAGGAGACATAAGTAGTAAGATAATTGACAAAGTAGGGTGAGACAGTGATAGGAGACAATGGATGATGGTAAAAAGAGGTATACATGTATGTAAGGTAGAGTGTGGCTATGACTGTGTGCATGAATGTATGTAAGGTAGAGTGTGGCTAGGACTGTGTGCATGAATGTATGCAAGGTAGAGTGTGGTTATGACTGTGTGCATGAATGTATGCAAGGTAGAGTGTGGTTATGACTGTGTGCATGAATGTATGTAAGGTAGAGTGTGGTTATGACTGTGTGCATGAATGTATGTAAGGTAGAGTGTGGTTATGACTGTGTGCATGAATGTATGTAAGGTAGAGTGTGGTTATGACTGTGTGCATGAATGTATGTAAGGTAGAGTGTGGTTATGACTGTGTGCATGAATGTATGCAAGGTAGAGTGTGGTTATGACTGTGTGCATGAATGTATGTAAGGTAGAGTGTGGCTATGACTGTGTGCATGAATGTATGTAAGGTAGAGTGTGGCTATGACTGTGTGCATGAATGTATGTAAGGTAGAGTGTGGTTATGACTGTGTGCATGAATGTATGTAAGGTAGAGTGTGGTTATGACTGTGTGCATGAATGTATGTAAGGTAGAGTGTGGTTATGACTGTGTGCATGAATGTATGTAAGGTAGAGTGTGGTTATGACTGTGTGCATGAATGTATGTAAGGTAGAGTGTGGTTATGACTGTGTGCATGAATGTATGTAAGGTAGAGTGTGGTTATGACTGTGTGCATGAATGTATGTAAGGTAGAGTGTGGTTATGACTGTGTGCATGAATGTATGTATGGGAGACTGTGGCTATGACTGTGTGCATGAATGTATGTAAGGTAGAGTGTGGTTATGACTGTGTGCATGTGTATGTATGGAAGACTGTGGGTATGACTGTGTGCATGTGTGTATATATGGGAAAGTAGATATGACTGTATGTATGGGAGAGTGCAGGTCTGACTGAGAATGAGACTTGTGTGTTATATATTAAGGGACTGTGGAGTAAGGGCATATATGCACTGTGAAATATGCTGGTACTTTATAAATACCACTTACAATATTAATATGTAATTCATACTAGGGGCTGTTCTATATATGTGTGCTGCAATACAGGCTGCTACTAACAGCATAAATGACACAGCCTCTTCCCCAGCACCACTTCTGATTTGGTGGTAGATCATGTTATCCTGGCTAACAAAAAAAGAACCCACTACAGACTGGGCTCCCCTGATGAACAATGTCGACAGAGTCCTTCATGCCAGGCACTGTATACATCATCTGACAGAGTCCTTCACGCCAGGCACTGTAAACTTCCTGTGACAGATTCCTTCACACCAGGCACAGTATATAACGTCTGACAGAGGCCAACACACCAGGCGCTGTATACATCGTCTGACAGAGGCCATCACACCAGGCACTGTATACATCCTCTGACAGAGTCCTTCACGCCAGGCACTGTAACCTTCCTGTGACAGAGTGTTTCACACCAGGCACTGTATACATCGTCTGACAGAGTGCTTCACACCAGGCACTGTATACATCCTCTGACAGAGTGCTTCACGCCAGGCACTATATACATCTTCTGACAGAGTCATTCACACCAGGCACAGTATATATCGTCTGACAGAGGCCATCACACCAGGCACTGTATACATCTTCTGACAGAGTCATTCACGCCAGGCACTGTATACATCGTCTGACAGTCCTTCATGCCAGGCACTGTATACATCATCTGACAGTCCTTCATGCCAGGCACTGTATACATCGTCTGACAGTCCTTCATGCCAGGCACTGTATACATCATCTGACAGAGTCCTTCATGCCAGGCACTGTATACATCATCTGACAGTCCTTCATGCCAGGCACTGTATACATCATCTGACAGTCCTTCATGCCAGGCACTGTATACATCGTCTGACAGTCCTTCATGCCAGGCACTGTATACATCATCTGACAGAGTCCTTCATGCCAGGCACTGTATACATCATCTGACAGAGTCCTTCATGCCAGGCACTGTATACATCCCCTGACAGTCCTTCATGCCAGGCACTGTATACATCGTCTGACAGTCCTTCATGCCAGGTACTGTATACATCCTCTGACAGAGTCCTTCATGCCAGGCACTGTATACATCTTCTGACAGTCCTTCACACCAGGCACTGTATACATTGTCTGACAGAGTCCTTAATGCCAGGCACTGTATACATCATCTGACAGTCCTTCATGCCAGGCACTGTATACATTGTCTGACAGTCCTTCATGCCAGGCACTGTATACATTGTCTGACAGTCCTTCATGCCAGGCACTGTATACATTGTCTGACAGTCCTTCATGCCAGGCACTGTATACATTGTCTGACAGTCCTTCATGCCAGGCACTGTATACATCGTCTGACAGTCCTTCATGCCAGGCACTGTATACATCTTCTGACAGTCCTTCATGCCAGGCACTGTATACATCGTCTGACAGTCCTTCATGCCAGGCACTGTATACATCGTCTGACAGTCCTTCATGCCAGGCACTGTATACATTGTCTGACAGAGTCCTTCACGCCAGGCACTGTATACATTGTCTGACAGAGTCCTTCATGCCAGGCCTGTGTACAAATTCAAGTGAAATAAAATAAAAAGCTCACTATCTCAAGTTATTTAAAATCTTTTTTCCATTTAGTTTATTATATACAGGTTGCTATTAGAACAACCATAGCATGAAGTATAATCTTACAGATATCTGTACCTTAAACATGAGCTTTGCAGCATCAAGGAAGTGGTTGGCTTTTCGGTAAAGTTCAATGGCGTCCAGCGTTTTATTCTTTTCTAACAGATGAGAGGCATATTTGGCAAGCAGCGACCCAATTTCTTTCATATTGTGATTTTTAGCCAGTTCTACAGCTTTATTCCACTAAAGTAAAACAAAATTGATTGACCGTTATGAAGTCACAAATACTTGGGAATATATAAAAGTATCGTGTTGTCATAAACTACAGTCCACTTATGCAAATTCTATCCATACAGGTGGCTTTTAGGTCATGATCAAAACTACATTGTTAATAAAATATATATATATATATACACACACAACCAGGAGTGATTTATTCAATATTTTCAAATAGGAACTATATGTCAAAGTTTAAACCAGTGGAAACAAAGATGAAAAAAAAATTAGTAAATAGCAGTTTAAAAACACAAATTGCCATTTATTGAATATGTAAGGCCAGAAAATGTCAGGGAGCAAAACAAAATGCCCACAGTCCACTGAGAGCTGTTACTATGCTATGGAAACAATAAATAAGATAGTTTGTTAAAAGGAAACAATGGGGGGTAGGGGGAATAAACTATGCTGGAGTGAATGCCTTTAGATTGTACGCTCACGGGCTACTTACCCTATGCACTTTGTATACAGGCCCTCTCTACCTTGTATTTGTCTGTGTATATTGTATGTTCTCCACTAATTGTACAGAGCTGCGGAATCTGTGTATATTGTATGTTCTCCACTAATTGTACAGCGCTGCGGAATCTGTGTATATTGTATGTTCTCCACTAATTGTACAGCGCTGCGGAATCTGTGTATATTGTATGTTCTCCACTAATTGTACAGCGCTGCGGAATCTGTGTATATTGTATGTTCTCCACTAATTGTACAGCGCTGCAGAATCTGTGTATATTGTATGTTCCCCACTAATTGTACAGAGCTGCAGAATCTGTGTATATTGTATGTTCTCCACTAATTGTACAGCGCTGCGGAATCTGTTGGCGCTTTATAAATACCAGTAATAAATAATAATAATAATAATAATAATAATAATAATAATAAGTGCTCTCCCAGGATAAGTAGTCAGAATAGTTAAAGTTAGGAATGGAAGCCGGAAGCTCTCTGCATCAAGCTAGTCCAGTGATGCAGCACAGAGCTCATTGTCTGAGAGAGCTTAACTGACGCTCTCAGCAAATGAGCTGGCTCTGGACTGTAGGTCATAATAAATAAACTTCTAATCAGGAGCATATCATTGTGGTCTATTCTTATCACATAATTCCCAGTCTCCTAGCGTGTGCATCCATGTCAGGGCCGGCCCGTCCATAGACCACGCTGGAGCCACGGCTCCAGACGGCACTCTGACAGAGGTGGCATTTTGCCACCACGGTCATAATCTAAAACAGGATTTCCCAACCCTTGGCGGCAGTGCAGCAGCACTGCACGGGTTGGGAACCTGTGTGCGGGTCCATCGGGTGACCCATGCCCTTAGGGCCACCCGATGGACATGTGCACGCATTTCATACTTGGATCCAGGCAGCACAATGTCTTGGGCCGGCCCTGATCCATGTCAAACTCTTTTTATGAATGAAGCTAATGGTGAGGCCTAAATAATAAATGCTGTACATCTCCACTGCAACAAACACAGATGAATATCTTTTTTACAGTTGATACGGTTACTTTAATATTTTCATCATGGTGAGATGTGGTGATCAAATTTAGGCTGCAGGCTCCCTTTAAAAGAAAGTCTGCCTTTTGACGTTGTCTTTATTTCAAACTTAAGACCATATTTCCAACAAATTAATATGTTTGTGCCCTAAACAAGCTAAAGCTAACATATCTGAAGATAGAAAAGTGTAGGCGGCCATGTTGGAACATCACCACAATCTTGAAGCCCTCAGAGTTTGCCACAATTTTAAGAAAAGCTGTTGGCCAGCCATTGCAAGTGTTGCAAGTGTTGTGAACTTGCCATTTTACTGTTCACGGAATTGGCATCTTAGGTCACCAAAGTATGAGGTTGTAGTACTTATTATTTTATCCACACACCTGAAGCTTTTACAGATAATAATTAGATTGAAGACACACTGGTGTCTACAAACCGATAACATACAGTTAAACAAGTATACTTTATAAGAAGATGCATTTTGATCTCTAGTTCTTTGACTATCACAACAAACTGAAGATACAGAGCTACTTTAAGTCGATCAGTATTTCTGTATATTGATAAACCTGCCTACCTGGTTTAAATGTACACAGGCATCCACTGCAGCTTTGGGTAAGTTGCATTTAAGAAATGCTGCCACTGCTTGCTCACACATGCCCACGGTCACAAACATGCGGGCGATATCCTGTTGAGCACATGAAAAACAAAACCACAAACTGTTGCATGCAGTATATGATTACGGAATCCATTGTGTTGTCTGTGAGCATTCTCTACCCATGCAAGCGACTGCTGATACAGTGTCTTTATGAAATCGAGATATGATTACACAGAAGGGTTTTTGTCTTAAAGTAAGAATTGTTCTGAATTCAAAATGAATTTCACAATTTAGTCTAAAATAGCTGTATTGGAAACCATTTCCAAATTAGCAATGTTTTCAGCTTGGCAACTTTGGCCTAAAACGTTAAAGGGACACTATAGTCACCAGAACAACTACAGCTTATTGAATTTATTCTGGTGAGTAGAATCATTACCTTCAGGCTTTTTGCTGTAAACACTGTCTTTTCAGAGAAAATGCAGTGTTTACATTACAGCCTAGTGATAACTTCACTGGCCACTCCTCAGATGGCTGTTAGAGATCCTTCCTGGGTCATGGCTGCCTAAAATGCATCCAAACATTCAGTATCTCCACCCTCTGCATGCAGACACTGAACATTCCTCATAGAGATTCATTGATTCAATTAATCTCTATGAGGAGATGCTGATTGGCCAGGGCTGTGTTTAAATCATGTTGGCTCTGCCCCTGATCTGCCTCCTTGTCAGTCTCAGCCAATCCTATGGGGAAGCATTGTAATTGTCTCAGACCACCACTTCTGATGATGTCAGCAGGCAGTGGGTAGGTCTAAAGGAAACAGGGACAAAGTAAGCAGCTGCAGACTTGAATACAAGTAAGATTTTACTATATTTAGACAGGCATGAGGGGGATAGGGTGGCCAGATGGTGGTTTCAACCCTATAGTGCTCCTTTAAATTAATTTTAAATTTCTGATAAATAAAACTTTAGAGAGTAACTATTTTAGTTGATTTTAAATATGTTTTAGATGTGGATAATAATAGTGTGATATTGGTGAGGCCAATACCATTCTCTCTTGCACCATAAAATATAATCAATCCATTAAAAAAGCAATCCAGCTCTGCAGCCTCCTTTCCATACAGAAATCACAATATAACAGGAAGTCATAGAACTCTCTGAGTAATAGCCATTAGCAGTGCACTGATACTGGGCAATGATGCATTAGATAAACTGTCAAAGCGCTGCTCTAAGTGAACTACCGCTAATCTCTAACTAGGCCCCAGTTTGCACTTAATCCCTCCGGGACAAGCACATACCTAATATTAAGCACCCACCTTGGCTAGGTCTAAAGTAGGTCAACTAGAGGAACATACTAAAGCACCGCCTTGTCACTAGATCCTAATCCTAAAATGCATTAAAATTTTCACTGCGTAGGTGATGATCTCTTATTAAACAGAGTCTACTGGGCCTTTTCCCTGGCATGAAACATATGTACAGATCATGATAAAATAGTCAGCCCAATAAAGATTGTCACTAATTTACCATTCTTCCCAGCCATCGATATAATCTCTCTGAAATAAACACTGTATAAACTCTAGAATTTCCCTGATGTAGTGATCGCTAGGGTCAGTCATTAACCCAACTAGCAGTGGCTATTCTCTGGTAGAACTTTGTGACTTACAGGAAGAAGTTTGTTGTTCTCTGGAAGTGAGTTGGTTAACGTTTCCAAGCCATCGTAATCTTCCAGCATATAGTAACACTCTGCCAGGCGTTCCTGATTCCTGCCCTGTACATAGTATTGTACGGCATTTAACCTGCAATCCAAAAGCAAGCAGTGGAATTTAGACTATCCAGAGTTTAACAATTCAAATTTCATTACAAATAAACAACGTACTGTTCAGAAAGCTCTAATCTCCATTTATGGTAAATCATGTAGGTGTTTAAAAATTTTATTTGATCTATTTTGGTAAGGAATACCTGCATTTAGAATTATTTTATGTAACCTCTAATCGAACCACAAGTCAGGTAAGCATACAATTTATTCTAGAAATTGTGCTAAGACATTCAGCAGCAAATATATCTAAATGTTTTAACTTCCCAGCAATTAAACTGTATTATTTTTCTTACCATTTCTGCCGGTCTGCAAAATAGTCACCGATGGCGTTATACGCCTGTTCCAGCAGCGCGTCATCTGAATCACCAGAACCAGTGCGCAGCAGCTGTAATACCCTGAACCAGTCTCCCAATTTTATTCGAAGGCCGATGGCCAGATCTCTGAAAATATATAAATGTTCTTATTAGAGAAAGTCATTTCCAGAGTTCCTGAAATCTACATTCGGAGAAAGAAATTTCCTTTTACGCAAAGTCTCTGTGAGGCTTCTTCAAGGCAGGTTCCTTTAACCACTAACGCCCCTTGATGGTGAAATGATTAATGGTCAATAGCCCTCCTGCATTTTTCACACTATAGATGTGCATATAGGTCATATGATAAGGAAAAATATATATTTTTGCATTAATCATTCAAAGAGCAAAGCGGACAGGGGCAGAGATGATGGATTTCTGCTTGAACATACCATCAGTTCCATTATAATTATAAGAGCCCAAACTTTTGCTTTGCTTCCTCATCATAAAGACAGGGGATCTGGGTGGTACCTTAATAACCTCCCCATTAAATATACACATTGCTGACCACATTTACCACGGTTTCCAATTTCCATACGTACAAATAATTACAACATCAGCAGCCCCAGAGAACCAACATCTCACTGGCAGACATTCCCCTCCTTAACATATTCATACCTCCTGTCCATGTCCAAGTACATTCGTTCCGCCTCTTCAAACTTGCCGAAATAGGCAGAAACCTCAGCTCGTTTCATGGACTCACTCTGCAGGTTACCCAGTCGTTTAACAAACTCGATGCCCTGGTAATCTTTACAGCGTACAAACGCCTGTTCAGCAGTTGGAAGGTCTAGCTTCTGCAGAGCCGCCTCGGCTAGTAAACGCCTATTTGTGAATATTCAAAACGGCAACAAATATTGAGATTTACCAAAATTGAGAAATTAGCTTACTCACCAATTCCAGTTACATTAATGAAAAAAAAGTCAGTAAAATGTCAAAAGAGGTGAGCTTTATACCATGAAATGAAAATTTTAACATTATGTTAATTTCAAAATAAAACTTATCTGTTTTACACACCTGTCACATGTCATGATTAAGCCATATTTCTCGGCAATAACATTATGGCCTGTGCTGCACATGGGTTTAAGCAGTTTTTCCTACAATGAGGACTTTGTTGTATTGTTTATTTTCTGTATGTATGTAAAGCTCTGTACTATTTCCATAAGCAATGCTTGACATGCCATCCTTCCTGTAGTCTAGACCGTTCTGTAAAAAAGCTGAATGTCCTTCACATTCCACATGGAACTGCTGGAAGTAACACAAAAAAAGGAACAGATCCTCTCTCTGTGTAAGCCCTGGATAGTCTAAAGTCAATCACTCCAATAATCCTAAAAAGACTCCACTATATATTACTCTGTAAATATTCTATTATCCCTCCTCCAATAAAATGTGTAACACGCACAGGCAGAGCTTAAAGAGAAAAGCAAAACATGGGGAAAACCATTGTTGAATGGCTAAGGCATCATCAAAACAATCAGGCCAATTTAGCTTTGGTAGCAAAAAGCAGGCATGAGGATTTTCGATATAGTAATTCTTACGATATTACAGTATTTGCACCAACAAGGCAACTGCAACTTCTTCAGCGTACTTTTTACGAGTTTTGAAATAACATTGATCAAAAGAATGTTGTACGCATTTCACATTCTTACTGAGGCTGCACAAAGAACATAAACCTATTTCATAGTCAAACGCAAAAATGCAATCTCCTACCGAGCTGTAGGATAATGTGATGATCTATAGCTAACCCTTACAAAGATGCAACAAAACCCTTTGCTTAGTGTGTTTCCTGACCTTGGCAAGGTTATTTAATTGAACACTGTCCGTTTGTATTGCACTGTTGCAGTATTTAGATGGCTAAATTGGGAAGACAGACTTCACCTTTTGACTTATGTATGATGGGAAGTGGAACTTCGATGCCAGCTATCAAGCCAAAAATAAAGAAAATGTGAGGAAAGTAAAAGCCAAGTTTGTAGAGACAGCTTTCTAGTACCACAAACATTACAATAAGCAGTAAAGATTATAGTTACTTGGCGTGCCATTTAACAACAATCTCCAGGGAGTCACCCCATATTCTTCCTAGAAAGAAATGATTTACCAAAGACGAGGATGAGGATTGTCCTCAATAAACTGAGAAGCATCTTCAATCCCGACCTTCTCGATCAGAGCCCGGCTGTCTCGGAGGGAGCGGATTTCGAAGTTTATGATGTAATCTTTGTTTGGGTGTTCAGGATCCTGCAAGGAAGGAAACACAGGCAAGGTCTTTTTTTTTTATGTTCACGTTGATAGATTTGCATCAGATTTTGAATACAGGGCATTGAATGAACATACCTTTAACAATTCATCTAAGAGAACAGACTTTATTTCCAGGTCTTCAAAATTGCAAATATATCCTGATGTTTGGATTGGCTCCTGGGGATTTAAAAAAAAAACATTAAATATTATGAACATATATTATTGACATAAAAAAAACGTATAATACACAAACAAATACAGCATAAAATAAATTATATTTAGGTACCCCTCCTCAATTATTAAATAGAACTTTTACAGAAGCTTAGATCACCGACAAATACTAATCACATGACATGTATAGTCAGGGGCGGACTGACCAGTCGGGCACTTCGGACATGGTCCGAGGGCCCGGCTGGGAGGGGGGCCCGCCGCCAGAGCCGCCATCAGGGGGCCCGGCGGCAGGGCCGGATTGCCCCACCGCGGCCTCGGCATCTGTGCATGTAAGTGCCACCGGGTGGCCGGTCCGGTGGCACACTGAAGGGGCCGGCCGCGGTACATGCTGGAGCCGCCGGGCCGGGTGGCAGCCTCGCCGGTCCGGGTGGCAGCCTCGCCGGTCCGGCGGCACTCCTGTCAGGCTGTCAGTAACGCTGAGGACGGAAGGAGGGGAGGAGCATGTCTCTCTCACATGCTCCTTTGCGGTTCCCACAATTCCCAGCACAGGATGTGGGAACCGCAAAGGAACATGTGAGAGAGACATGCTCCTCCCCTCCTTCCGTCCTCAGCGTTACTGACAGCCTGACAGGAGTGCCGCCGGACCGGCGAGGCTGCCACCCGGCCCGGCGGCTCCAGCATGTACCCGGCCCCATCAGTCTTCTCTTGGTAAATGGGAGGGGGGGAAATAAAACAGAGAGGGGGGAAAGATAGAGGCAGGGGAAGAAACAGACAGTGGGAAAATAGAGAGACAGGGGGAGGGGGAAGGAAAGAGAAGGGGGGGGAGAGTGACACAGGGAAAGGAGGGAGAAATAGACAGGGGGGAGAGTGAGACACAGGGGGAGAAAGAAGGGCAATAGAGAGATAGTGGAGGGGGGAGAAAGAGACAGAGGGGAAGAGAGATGTGGGGTAGGGAGAGACACAGGGAAAGGGGGGAGAAAGAGACAGAGGGGACGAGAGATGTGGGGTAGAGAGAGAGACACAGGGAAAGGGGGGAGAAAGAGACAGGGTGTGGTGGAATCTCGGTAAAAATAAATTTAGTAGGCCGAGATTACCACGTGGCATGTGTACGTGCATATGCTGACGTATCGATCAGTTGGTTGCACGAGGCAAGATACGATCAGTAGTGTACGGAGCATGTGCAAGAATACAGGATATAGTATTCCCCCTCCTCCATTGTGCTGGACAAGCCATGCGGTCAAACAGGAAGTTAATTCTTATATTGTATTGATTGGTCAAGAGAATGTGCGGGTGGAGCTTAATATGGGAGGAGTTATATGCCTATATAAGGAGCCTGCACTATTGTCCGGGGCTCAGAATTTGCTGTATTTTGGTGACATTAGTCCCTCTGAGTCCCGATCGGTGATCCAATAAAGAATCTCTTCCTTCCTGAAGAAACCTGTGTCCATCTCTCTGTGCTTGGCTTCCGTCAGTTTCTCCGGTATCATTTGGTGCATTGGCCGGGAAGCTCATCGTTCAACGGTAGCTGAGAGGCAGAGGCGTGAGACGGTCTATCTTTGCCCACGTTCTCTACGGCTGCACCCCTGAACTTCTGCGTGGACCTCCCTTCGTCTCGGCGCCACTGGTCTGTTGTCCAGGAGATCATCGGCCTCTACGTGAGAAGTGCTGGGGTGTCCCCGTCGATGAGTGTGAACTCAGGTTCAGGAACGAGGAGGTAAGACAACTGCTGTTTTAGACGGCAGGACCCGCTAGGGGTATACCGATTGTGCGGTAGGCCCAAAGGGGTTTTTGAATCTGTATCTGCCCCCTCTGTCGGAGGGAAGGAGCGAAGGCGCACCGCTCGATCGAACGCTCTTTAGTCAGACCGTTTGATTCTGTTAGTCAGGCAGGGCGCTCTGGTGTAAAATAAGCCCTAGCCGGACACCGGTGTCTTGTCTAGACTAGCGTTCTAGGGTGTACATTTTGTTCGCTAGGTCGGAGGGACCGGGAGACTAAGCGGCGTCTGTGTAAATTCGGTTCGCTAGTTCTCATCCTATCTGGGCTAAGTGGGAAGGCGTGTAAATTTGGAACCCACTAGACTTTTGATAGTACGACTAAGAGGCGTCTGTGTAAATTCGGTCCTCTAGCTCGCTATATATGTGGTGATTGGGCAGTGTGGCTAACCAAAACGTATGTAGATTGTTTTTAGGTAGTCCATTCAAGGTACTGGCCAATAGTTTAGTTGGGAATTGTAAATGTGTTAACGATTGTTTTAGTAAAGTGTATATCTTGTTAGATAGCGCGAGCTCAGCCGTCTAGCGAGAGTGTTAATAGTGTGTTGCTGTATCATAGTGCACGGTACCATAACCCTGTATATTTACTGACATTGCATAATAAGTACTAATCATTGTCGTCCATTGCATGTTTAACACCATAACCACTAATAATTGTATTGTGACCTTAACTTGTGCTTTGACCTATGCTAACCGTACTGTAACCGCTATTTGTAAAAGACGATGTTACTGGGGTGTGTTATAGACGGGTAATTCATATATAGAGAATTATAGCGTGGGTGACTGTATAGTTACGCCAAAGGGCATAATATTGATTATATAGTGACTGGTGTAGCAGCTGTGTGTGTACGGGAATTCCCTGAGTGTTTATTGTGTTATTGTGTACGTTTCACTTGGTAACCGTACCACGTGGTGCTGTTGCCAAAGGAAACGGGTGTGACTGTTGAATAGTACGCGTGTATAGTAATCGTTGTCGACGACGTTCCATTGTTAAAAATGGGTGCGTCGCAGTCAACGATTCCGGATCCCTTAGGATGTATGGTTAAGAATTTTAAAAAGGGATTCAAAACCTGTGATTTTGGGGTTAAGATGTCTTCTGTGCGTTTAGTTACTTTGTGCACTAGGGAGTGGCCTACTTTGGTTGCGGCATGGCCGCCACGTGGCAGTTTGGATCTAACTCTGGTACAGCGCTTACACGTGGCTGTATCAGGTAGGCCTGAACTTTACGGCCAGTTTCCTTATATTGACCGTTGGAGACAGGCCGTAAATGACTCGCCAAAATGGCTCCAGACATGCCACGAGGAGCAGTGTCGCCTCATGGTAGCTAGGACTTGTTCGTCCACTAGGACTGGTGTTAGGCCCATTTTGGACACGCCCCCTGAGTCCGAGATCCCTTTGCCGCCCCCTTACTTTCCGTTAAGAGGAAGTGACGCAAACGCAGGAAGTCCTGCACCCCTCCCCTCATTACCCCCATCCACTTCCGCTTCCTCCTCCAGTACAGGATCCACCCCCCCTCGTACTAAATCTCCCCTTCCGGAACCAGAACCCACCCCCATTAGAAACGAATATCCTGATTTGGCGCCACTTCAGACTTCCGGTCAAGCTTCATCTAGCTCGGCTCGAAGTGTTCTATTTACGACCTTTTCCCAAAACCAACCTCCCACATCCCCATACCCTATCTCTCCCCGACCGGAACCCATGACTGACGCCTCCCTACGTAGCCCCATCCAAACCCGACAGTTGACTGGTGCCCAACAATTAAAGCATTATCAGATGCCTCTTCGCCTAAATCCCGGGTCAGCTTATATCGATGCCGCAGGTCAAATGGCACACGCTGACCCAGTCTTCGTATATGTCCCATTTACCACTACCGACCTTTTAAACTGGAAGACCCATAATTCCTCGTATACTGAGAAACCACAAGCTATGACTGATCTGTTCACCTCAATAGTACAGACGCATAATCCGACATGGGCTGATTGCCAGCAGTTACTAATGACTTTATTTAACAATGAGGAAAGGACAAGAATAAATCAAGCAGCCATTAAAGCATTAGAAGATAGAGCCCGTGCTTTGAACCAAGCTAATCCAGCAGCATGGGCCGCAACACACTATCCCAACACTGATCCCGATTGGAACGTAAATGGTGCTGATATGGTTCAACTCAGAGCCTATAGAGACGCTATAATTGCTGGCATGAAAGCAGGAGGAAAGAAAGCCATTAACATGTCGAAGACAGTTGAGGTGATTCAGAAAAGCGATGAAGCGCCCAGTGTCTTTTATGACCGATTATTGGAGGCATACCGCTTGTATACCCCCTTTAATCCGGAAGACGCAGACAATTCCCGAATGGTTAACTCCGCCTTTGTCAGCCAAGCATACGGAGATATTAAGCGCAAGCTACAAAAGTTAGAAGGGTTTGCAGGTATGTCCATCACCCAACTAATGGAGGTAGCAAATAAGGTCTATATAAACAGGGATACAGAAAGTAAGAAAGAGGAGGAGCGCAAGATGCGTAAAAAGGCTGATATGCTAGCGGTAGCGATCGCAGGCGTAGATAGACGGGGCCCAGATAGAGGCGATAGTAAGTGGAATGAGGAACCTCTAAGTAGAAATCAGTGCGCTTACTGTAGGGAAGAAGGGCATTGGAGAAATGAGTGTCCGCGAAGAGAACAGTCTGAGAAAGACAGACCTAGGACAGGTTATGGAAATTTTAGAGGCAGAGCGAGAGGTAGAGGAGGCCCCGGAGGGAGTAATGGTTATAGAGGGAGTAATGGGAACAGAGGAAGTGTTAGGGAAGATAGATATATTCCAGCAGCGCAAAGGTCCCGCGATAGAGAAGGTAGGGACTTCGTAGGATTGGCTGACACGGTCATGGAGGACTATTGATACCGACCGGGCTCCATCCCCCTTGGTCGAGCGGAGCCTATGGTCGATGTATCAATAGGGGGGAAAAGGAGTGCGTTCATGATCGACACTGGTGCCGAACATTCAGTGGTGACTAATCTAGTTGCTCCTCCATCTGGAAGGACTATTACTGTGATAGGAGCAACTGGAAGAAGTGCTGAAAGACCGGTTCTTAAAAGTCGACTCTGTACATTGGGAGGCCACGTAGTAAAACACCAATTCCTTTATATGCCTGAATGTCCAGTCCAATTGCTGGGACGTGATATGCTATCAAAATTACAAGCGCAGATTACGTTCCTACCAAATGGAACAACATCTTTAAAGTTTAATGGACCTTCAGGTATTATGACTTTATCCGTACCAAAGGAAGAAGAGTGGCGACTTTATACAGTGTTGACTAGCCAAAACCCTAGGAGTGATGAGACATTGTTTAACATACCAGGAGTTTGGGCAGAGAACAACCCACCAGGACTGGCCTGCAATATTCCACCTATAAAAATTGAACTGAAACTTGGGGTTTATCCAGTGAGCCTAAGACAATACCACATCCCACAGAAGGCTAAGAAGAACATCCAATCCTATCTGGATAAGTTCATACGGTATGGTATCCTAAAATTCTGTACTTCCCCCTGGAACACCCCATTGCTGCCTGTTCAAAAGCCCGGTACAGATGAGTATCGACCTGTGCAGGACTTGAGAGCAGTCAATGATGCGGTTGTTAGTATACATCCAGTTGTACCCAATCCATATAACCTGCTTGCTTTAATTCCGGGCGGGGCTACTTACTTCACAGTCTTAGATCTCAAAGATGCCTTCTTTTGCCTCCGAATTGCCGCAGAAAGTCAATGTATTTTCGCTTTCCAATGGGAGAACGCTGTAACGGGCTCAAAACGCCAAATGACTTGGACAAGACTGCCCCAAGGGTTTAAAAATTCACCTACCCTATTTGGTTCAGCCCTAAGTCAAGATTTATTGGATTTCGAGTCTATCCCAGGAGAATGTGTATTGTTACAATATGTAGATGACTTGTTGATAGCAGCAGTTACAAAAGAAAAATGTCAGCAAGCAACGCACGATCTACTACATATTCTCTGGAAGGCAGGATACAAGGTGTCTAGAAAGAAGGCTCAGTTGTGTTTGCCAACTGTCAAGTATCTGGGATTCCATATCTCTGAAGGTCAAAGGATTATGGGGCCAGAGAGAAAAGAAGCTGTCTGCCAAATACCAATACCCAAGAATAGAAGACAAGTGCGAGAATTCTTGGGGGCAGCAGGCTTCTGTAGGATATGGATTCCCAGCTATGCGATACTAGCAAAACCTCTGTACGCAGCTATCAAAGGTACAGAGCACGACCCCTTCTTATGGACCCAAGAACAGCAAACGGCATTTGAAGATGTGAAGAAGGCTTTGATGAGTGCCCCAGCATTAGGTCTACCTGATCACACACGACCATTCTACTTATATGTACACGAGCAAAGAAGAATGGCTGTGGGAGTATTGACACAGTACTTGGGATCATGGCAAAGACCTGTTGCCTACATGTCTAAGCAATTGGATGCAGTGGCCAGCGGACTTCCACCTTGTCTAAGAGCCGTAGCTGCAGCCGCCCTGCTAGTAGCTGAAGCCGATAAACTCACTCTGGGTCAAGAACTTTATGTACGAGTTCCACATGCAGTACAGACGTTGTTGGATTACAAAGGAAATCATTGGTTTAGTAACAGCCGTATGACCAAGTATCAAGCAATGTTGTGTGAAAACCCAAGAGTGCATTTAGAGACTGTAAACACCTTAAATCCAGCTACCCTTTTGCCACAACCTACTGAAAGTCAACATGATTGTTTGGAAGTAATGGATGAAGTATTCTCAAGTAGACCAGATCTTCGTGATTTTCCCATCCAGAACCCCGATGTTCAATATTATACCGACGGCAGTAGTTATGTGAAAGAAGGGATCCGCTATGCAGGATATGCAGTAACAACAATAGACAAGGTGATAGAAGCCCGGCCACTGGCGAAAGGAACATCAGCACAAAAGGCAGAATTAATAGCACTAACACGAGCGTTACAATTGGCTGAAGGTTTAAGAGTAAATATCTATACGGACTCTAAGTATGCGTTTTTAACCACTCATGCCCACGGAGCTCTGTATAAAGAAAGAGGACTACTGAATTCAGAAGGCAAAGAAATCAAGTACGCAGCTGAAATCCTACAACTATTGGAAGCAGTGTGGGAGCCGAAAGAAGTCGGTATTATACATTGTCGAGCGCATCTGAGAGGAGATGGTGATGTAACTAAGGGAAATCGGATGGCAGATAGTGCAGCTAAGCGTGCTGCTGAATCAGGAAGACAGGAGTATGTGGGGCATATAGCTGCTCTAATACCAACCCCACTGTCTCAATGGACTCCAGTTTATACAACTCAAGAAGAGGAGTGGTTAAAGACTGAACCGGGAAAGTATTTGGAGAACAAGTGGTATCAGCTAGAAGATGGAAGAATAGTTATACCAGCATCGCTAGCGGTAGAAATTGTCCAAAATTATCATAACGGGACACATTCTGGGAGAGACAGTACTGAAGAATCTCTCCGGAAACATTTCTACATACCAAGATTGTCCAACTTGACTCAGGCCATTGTACGCAGATGTGTAACGTGTGCTAAGAATAATGCAAGACAAGGACCAGTAAAGCCACCAGGAGTCCAGTTTATGGGGGGACTCCCCATGTCCGATCTACAAATAGACTTTACAGTGATGCCTAAATCGGGTGGACATCGTTACCTGCTGGTAATTGTGTGCACCTATTCAGGCTGGGTAGAAGCATGTCCTACTCGTACAGAGAAAGCAGGAGAAGTTGTGAGATTCCTGCTACGAGAAATAATACCCCGATATGGACTACCCTGTTCTATAGGATCGGACAATGGTCCAGCTTTTGTTCACCAGTGCCTACAACAACTGACTCATATGCTTGGTATAAAGTGGAGGCTTCATACTGCATATAGACCCCAGAGTTCTGGTAAGGTAGAGAGAATGAATAGAACTATTAAGAACCAGTTGGCTAAAATGTGTCAGGAAACCCAACTTAAGTGGAACGTTCTCTTACCTATAGCTCTATTGCGAATCCGCAGTACCCCTACCAGAAGGATGGGCCTCTCTCCTTTTGAAATTATGTATGGGCGACCACCTCCCGTACTTGGTAACTTAAGGGGGGATTTGAGTCAGTTGGGAGAAGGAATTACCCGGCAGCAGGTTGTAGAGTTGGGTAAGACTATGGAGGAGGTACAGAAATGGGTACAAGATAGATTACCTGTGAATATTTATCCCCCTGTTCATAATTATCATCCAGGAGACCAAGTGTGGATTAAAGAGTGGAATAATGTACCGTTAGGGCCCAAGTGGAGAGGTCCTTATGTTGTTCTTTTGTCTACCCCTACAGCGATAAAAGTAGCAGAAGTGACTCCGTGGATACATCACTCCAGGGTTAAACCAGCAGCAGTCGATTCTTGGCAAGTTACAGCAGATCCAGAGAATCCCTGCAAGATCCGGTTGAAACGCACTACTCAGTCGGAGTAACGAGGAATTATTGTGGATTACAAATTTTATTGTTACAGGTGTAAGTGAGAAGGCCATAATAAAGCCTGTCCTCTTACCATCACATAGTGTATAAGCCAGGAAAGTCCCGAAGGGACACCTGTGAAGACGAGCAGAACTCCATTCCCTGCAGCCCTCACATCCTGGAAGCTGAGGTTCCATCGCACGGACGAAGACTGAGGATGACGGCGAAAGATGTGCTTTTGATTGTGTTTATTTACATGTGTTTTTATATTCAGGAAGGTAGAGGTACCGACACTCCTAGCTGTGAGGTATGCATTAAGACTACGAGAACAGGTAACCATATTTCCCAAACCCTAATTTGGCATTCACAATACGAATGTAAAGGAGATGTATCAAGATGTAGATACTTAAATATAGACTATAGTGTATGCCATTTAGGAGTAGGAGAACCTAAGTGCTTCAGTCCGGAGTATCAGCCTCGTACAATTTGGTTGACTCTCAGGAATGGAGATCCTCAGGGGACCCTAATTAATAAGACGGTGTTAGAATCCGTATATTCTTCGGGTGTTCTGCTATTTGATGCATGTAAGGCGATATCAAGTGGTAGAAAGCCGTGGAATGTATGTGGGGATCTTAGATGGGAGAGGACGTATGGATCTAACGATAAATATATTTGTCCCAGTAGTAAAAATAAATATGTGAGTCCTAGATGCCCAAATAAAGACTATAACTTTTGCCCATATTGGTCTTGTGTGGGGTGGGCGACTTGGGGACAGACAGTAGATAAAGACATGATAGTGACTAAGTTGCCGACTAGCCCTTATTGTAAGTCTATGGAATGCAACCCAGTCCATATACTTATTAATAATCCCGACAAGTTCCTAGATAAGTATGGCAATTTATTTGGGTTTCAGATATACGGGACGGGTTTAGATCCTGGGACATTATTGTTTATAGGGATAGAGACTGATACGGTATCCTCCCAGACTCATCAAGTATACCACTCCTTTTATGAAGAGATGAGTATAGATAATAAGATCCCCCATAGCGCTAAAAACCTGTTCATCGATTTAGCTGAAAGTATTGCCGGTAGTCTTAATGTTACCAACTGCTATGTGTGTGGAGGTACTAACATGGGAGACCAATGGCCTTGGGAAGCAAAGGAGGTAATGTCCGGTTCTGAGGCAGTTGACCAACTAATATCTGCACCAGCCGATTATCATTTGAGTGTTAGAGGTAAATCTGAGTGGAGATTAAAGACCTCCATCATAGGTTATGTTTGCATAGCAAGGAAAGGAATAATGTATAATACTTCTGTAGGAGAATTAACTTGTCTAGGGCAAAAAGCTTATGATGATGATACAAAGAATACAACTTGGTGGTCGGCTTCAAATGTCTCAGAACCATCTAACCCGTTTGCTAGATACGCCAATTTAAAGGATGTGTGGTTTGATTTATCCATCACATCTACCTGGAGAGCCCCAGCAAATTTGTACTGGATCTGTGGTAAGAAAGCCTATTCGGAGCTGCCACAGGACTGGGAAGGGGCATGTGTGTTGGGTATGCTCAAACCATCCTTCTTCTTGTTACCGATTGAAACAGGTGAGACTTTAGGTGTTAAAGTGTATGATGTGAATCATAGGAAGAAAAGGGGACCCTTAGAGATAGGTACCTGGGAAGATAATGAATGGCCTCCCCAGCGTATCATAGATTATTATGGGCCAGCCACGTGGGCTGAGGATGGTACCTTTGGTTATAGAACCCCTATTTATATGCTCAACCGTATTATAAGATTACAGGCGGTGGTTGAGATTATCACTAATGAAACATCACAAGCGCTCAATCTCCTAGTGAAACATAATACCAGAATGAGGACAGCAGTATACCAGAATAGATTAGCCTTGGATTACCTTTTGGCAGTAGAGGGAGGTGTATGTGGGAAGTTTAACCTAAGCAATTGCTGTCTTCAAATAGATGACGAAGGGCAAGCAATAGCTGAGCTTACTAGCCATATGGTTAAACTAGCGCATGTGCCTACTCAGGTATGGAAAGGGTACAATCCAAGTAGTTGGTTTGGTAGCTGGTATGAGTGGTTTGGAGGGCTTAAGGCAGTGGTAGGTGGAGTCCTACTGATTTTACTGTTGTGTCTACTCCTGCCGTGTCTTATACCCTTAGTAGTTAGGTCTGTGCAAAGCCTGATAGGAAGTATAGCAGAGAGGAAGGCTGCTGCACAGATAATGGCGATATATAAATATAAGGCTCTAGATCAGGGAGAACCAATGCAAGAAGATGAATGTTGAAGATTCACATCATAAGATAAGTCTGGTCTGGTTCAAGGTAATTTGCGGTGTAAGCAAAACCAAGGTTATGTGATGCCTCAAGTAATTGTAAAATATCAAGAGGCATCAAAGGGGGGAATGTGGTGGAATCTCGGTAAAAATAAATTTAGTAGGCCGAGATTACCACGTGGCATGTGTACGTGCATATGCTGACGTATCGATCAGTTGGTTGCACGAGGCAAGATACGATCAGTAGTGTACGGAGCATGTGCAAGAATACAGGATATAGTATTCCCCCTCCTCCATTGTGCTGGACAAGCCATGCGGTCAAACAGGAAGTTAATTCTTATATTGTATTGATTGGTCAAGAGAATGTGCGGGTGGAGCTTAATATGGGAGGAGTTATATGCCTATATAAGGAGCCTGCACTATTGTCCGGGGCTCAGAATTTGCTGTATTTTGGTGACATTAGTCCCTCTGAGTCCCGATCGGTGATCCAATAAAGAATCTCTTCCTTCCTGAAGAAACCTGTGTCCATCTCTCTGTGCTTGGCTTCCGTCAGTTTCTCCGGTATCAAGGGGACGAGAGATGTGGGGTAGAGAGAGACACAGGGAAAGGGGGGAGAAAAAGACAGGGGATGAGAGATGTGGGGTAGAGAGAGACACAGGGAAAGGGGGGAGAAAGAGACAGAGGGGAAGAGATATGTGGGGTAGAGAGAGAGACACAGGGAAAAGGGGGAGAAAGAGACAGGGGACGAGAGATGTGGGGTAGAGAGAGACACAGGGAAAGGGGGGAGAAAAAGACAGGGGATGAGAGATGTGGGGTAGAGAGAGACACAGGGAAAGGGGGGAGAAAGAGACAGAGGGGAAGAGATATGTGGGGTAGAGAGAGACACAGGGAAAGGGGGAGAAAGAGACAGGGGACGAGAGATGTGGGGTAGAGAGAGACACAGGGAAAGGGGGGAGAAAGAGACAGGGGATGAGAGATGTGGGGTAGAGAGAGACGCAGGGAAAGGGGGGAGAAAGAGACAGAGGGGACGAGAGACACAGGAAGAAAGGAGAGAGACCCACAAGGGGAGGGGGAGAAAGAGGCAGAGGGGGAAGAGAGACTGGGAAGGAGAGGGGAGACATGGACACAGAGGAGCAGTGAGGGGGAGAAAGAAACATACAGAGGGACTGGGGGAGACAAAAAGGCACACAGTAGGGCTGTATATATAATTGGTGGATCGCCCCAGCCGATCTCTCTCCCCGGTCTGCAGGCACCGTGCGGGCAGCTGGCAGGGAGGGAAGAAGAGAGGACCCGGGAGCTTAGCCTGCAGCTTCTCTGGGTCCTTCTCACGCAAGCACAGAGCGTTGCCGCAGTTACCACGGCAACGCTCCGGCTCTCGCAAGAGTGAACTCTAGCCCTGGAGCTACGGGCTAGAGTTCACTCTCAACACTGCGACCACCAGGGATTCCTGGTGGTCGCAGTAGTGAGAGTGAACTCTAGCCCCATACACACACTGCCCCCCCACACACACCATACACATTCACTCACTGCCCCCCCATACACACACACTGTCCCCACACACACCCTACACATTTACACACATTGCCTCACACACACACATACACAGACCCCCATACACAGCCCCCCATACTAACATTGCCACACACACCCTATATGTTCACACACACACACACACACACACACACACACACACACTGAACCTTTCACACACACTGCACCCCTCACACATTGCACCACTGCTCCTATACCCTACTACAGCCCCATATCCCAGCAGACCCCAGGTAAGTTTTCAAACTGTTCTTAAACGGTTTGACTACTTACTCTGGGAGGGGGTCCTGGCCCTCCTGGCACCATAACCACTACACAGAGCAGCAGTGGTTATTGTGCATGGATTATTTCTTTAAATAATCTACAAGTGCCCCCGTAGCCAGCCCACAGGCCAGCCAGCCAGCCCACAAGCCAACCAAGCCGCCAGTTAGCCAGCCCACAGGCCAGCCAGGCCAGCAGCCAGCCACAGGCCAGTAGCCAGCCCACAGACTTACAACAAGCCACAGGCTTACAGCCAGCAAGCCCACAGCCTGCCGGCAGTAGCCAGCAAGCCCACAGCCTGCCGGCAGTAGCCAGCAAGCCCACAGCCTGCCGGCAGTAGCCAGCAAGCCCACAGCCTGCCGGGAAGCCACAGCCTGCCAGCCGCAGCCAGCAAGCCCACAGCCTTCCAGCAACAGTAATTAAGGTAGGAGGAGCCAACTTGGCCTAGGTATCAGCAAGCTATGTTGTGTTGCTATATTGTAAATAGGAACCAGAGTGTTGGAGAGACCCCCCCTCCAGGCCCCCATTAGACTCCATTGTAGTCTCTAATGGGGCTCGAGTAGATTCTTTCTAACACTCTCTAAATAACACTGAGATAGCCTCTGCTAGAAAGACCCCCCCTCCATGGCCCATTAGCCCTCAATTGTAGTCTCTACTGGGGCCTTGAGGGGATTATTGCACTTTTGTTCCTTGTGTCTAAAGATTGTGTAGGGTGTGGCTGGAGGCGGGACAAGGGTGGGGCTTGCTACGGAGCATGGGTGGGGCCTGTAAGGGGGCCCTTGATTTATTTTGCCCGTGGGCCCTGAGGGTTCTCAGTCCGCCCCTGTGTATAGTTTTATAGGCAAATGCCAAAAATCCATATGAATACACCCTAAATAAATGTAAATGTAGTATATAGTAAACTTCCTGCCATCGTAGACCTGTAGAAATGTAGAACACGTCATTATAGATAATGAAATACAATATTCTAATACATACGCACGTATTATTATTATTTATATAGCGCCAGCAAATTCCGTAGCGCTGTACAATGGGTGGACTAACAGACATGTAATTGTAACCAGACAAATGGACACACAGGAACAGAGGGGTTGAGGACCCTGCTCAATGAGCTTACATGCTAGAGGGAGTGGGGTAAAATGACACAAAGGGTATAAGTAGGGGCAGGACCGGTGCTAGGATTTTTAGTTACACAGGCGAAGATGCATTTTGGTGCCCCCCACCCTCGTTTAAAATAAGGTTCATACAAACACAGAAATAATCATACAGAGACATACAGACACAGACAGAGACATACATGCAGGCATATAGACATACATACAGAGGCATACCGTCATACAGACACATACAGACATACAGAAACATACATACAGAGACATCCAGGCATACAGACACATACATACATACAGGCATACAAAGACATACACGCATACAGAGACATACAGACACATACATATATACAGGTATACAGAGACATACAGGCATACAGACACATACATTTGTACATACAGAGACATACAGGCATACGGACACATACATTTGTATATACAGAGACATACAGGCATACAGAAACATACAGACACATACATGCATACAGAAACATACATACAAAGACATACAGGCATACAGAGACCTACATACATACATACAGAGACATACACACATACAGAGACATACACAATTACATACTAGTTCAATCTTGTCCCCTGGATGCATGCTGTCTGGCTCCTTGGAGTCCTGTCCTGCAGCCCAGCCCCATCACAGGGCGCCAGCCGCGCTGTGTGGTACACAGGGAGCAGGGATATGATGTCATTCATATCCTCGCCCCCTCCAACACATGGCGGCGGGCACCTGGTCGCAGGGGTTGCAGGGCTGTGACCCCTGCGACCGCGGTATTTACGCCAGTGCATGCAGATGCACACACAATTAAAGGACCACTACAGACACCCAGATCACATCAGCTCAATGAAGTGGTCTGGGTGTCAGGTCCCTCTAGTTTTAACCCTGCAGCTGAAAACATAGCAGTTTCAGAGAAACTGCTATGTTTCACCGAGGGTTAATCCAGCCTCTAGTGGATGTCTCACTGACAGCCGCTAGAGGAGCTTCCGCTATTCGAAAACACTGAACGTCCATAGGAAAGCATTGAGTAATGCTTTCCTATGGGCGGTTTGAATGCATGCGCGGCAAGAGCATTCGGAGCTGAGAGGCGGAGGGATCCCCAGCGCCAAGGGAGTCCGGCGCTAGAGAAAGGTAAGTGCTGAAGACACACACACACTCTCACGAACAGATGCATACACACCAGCTAACAGACACACACATTTACTGACAGACAAACTCAGCGACAGACATACATACACACTCACTTACAAAACATACACTCTCACTGACAAACACTCACTAACAGACATCAAACAGACTCACTAATACACACACAAACACACTCAGTAAGAGACACACAGTAACACACTGACACTCACTAGCAGACACACTCACTGACACTCACTAGCAAACACACACACTGACACTAGCAGACACACTCACTGACACTAGCAGACACACTCACTGACACTAGCAGACACACTCACTGACACTAGCAGACACACTCACTGACACTCACTAGCAGACACACACACTGACACTCACTAGCAGACACACACACTGTCACTCACTGACACTCACTAGCAGACACACACACTAACACTCACACTAACACATGTTTTTTTTTTTTATTTAATCCCTCAGCCTCCTTACCTTTTTGGAGTGCTGAAGGGATTCCCTGGGGTCCAGTGGTGCTGCTGGGCTCCTTGGCTGGCTGGCTCCCTCCCTGGCTGGCTGGCTGGCTTTTTCCCTTGCTGGCTGGCTGGCTGGCTCCCTCCCTGGCTGGCTGGCTCCCGGGCGGGTGCGAGGGAGCACTCTCCCATGTGTGCTTCCTCTTCAGCTCCCTCGCGCACCGCGTAGGGATGCTGGCGCCGGAAGATGACGTCATCTTCCGGCTCCGGTATCAGTATGCGGCGCGCGAGGGAGCTGAAGAGGAAGCACACATGGGAGAGTGCTCCCTCGCGCGCCCGCAGAACCGGGCGCTCGGCCACGCTACAACAGGTCGTCGGTTGGAGGGGAGCGCAGTGCGCTTCCCTCCTTCCGGTCAGCCTGATTTTGCGCCCCCACGGCCGGTGCGCCCTAAGGCGGCCACCTGTGCCGCCTTATGGTAGCGCCGGCCCTGAGTAGGGGTAATGAAATAGTTTGCTAGAAAAGTAATCACTGAGAACCTAGTAGGTTATTTTTGACAGTTGCAGGAGAGGAGTCATGGGGGGAGGGGTGAATGAAAACCTGCTAACAGTTTAAATGATATGTTTTCCAGAAGAAGTGTGTTTTCAAAGATTTTTTTGAAGGAGTGGAGACTAACGGAGCAGGGAAGGGAGTTCCACAGAAAAGGTGCAGCCCTGGAGAAGTCTTGGAGGCGAGCGTCAGATGTGGGAGTACAGACAGAGGCTAGGCATAGGCAGGGCCGGTGCAAGGATTTTTGCCGCCCTAGGCAAAAAATTTTTTGCCGCCCCCCCATATGTCCTGCCCACCATGTGACATCACAATGCCCCGCCGATATGCCCCGCCGATATGCCCCGCCGATATGCTCTGCCATATGGGCCACCGCCAGTCTTCTATCTGAAAAGACAGTGTGTTTACATTAAAAAGCCTACAGGCACAGGCTATAGACACCAGAACCACTACATTATGCTGTAGTGCTTCTGGTGACTATAGTATCCATTTAATGTGAGGTAAATTAGAGATTAGTGCCACTAATAATATATTGGATTGCCTACTTACCACCAGATGAGGACAAGAGGCTGATGATGGGCTCAGTCTGGCTCCACAGGTCTGGTGTAGAAGAGGCTCTCTGGAGACTGTTTTTAACAGTGCTCACAACAATTAACGAACAGGAAGCAGCTCCATTTTTTAGGGCCCCTTACACAGCTCAAGGTCTGGGCCCCCAGGGGGCATACGCCTACAATGCCCACCCATAAATCCACCTACATGGCCCATCCATGAGTTGGGGATTTTTTATGTGTGCAATTTGTGTAAGGGATGTAGTGTGTTTATATGGGATGTAGTGTGTGTTTGCGTGTAAGGAATGCATTGTATGTTTCTGTGTGTGTGTGTGTCACTTAGTGCTCTCCCTTGGCCCCCTGTCCCTCTGCAGTCCCCCCTTGGTGGTCTTCTCACTCCCCTCTCCCCCCCTTAGTGGTCCTCCCTCTCCCAAACCCCTTAGTAGACCTTCCCCTACTCCCACCACCCCCTTAGTGGTAATCTCCCCCCCCCCCCTTAGTGGTCCTTACCCTCCTTCCCTCTCCTTAGTAGTCCTCCCTCCTTACCCCCCTTAGTGGTCCTCCCTCTCCCAAATACCTAGTGGACCTCCCCTCCTCCTCCCTCGGTGGTCCTTCACCCCCCTCCCCCAGTGGTCCTGACTCACCCCTCCCCTAGTGGTCCTTACCCCTCCCCTAGTGGTCCTTGGTCCTTACCCTCCCCTCCCCTCCCCTAGTGGTCCTTGCTCCCCCCCTCCCCTCCCCTCCCCTCCCCTACTGGTCCTTACCTTCCCCTCCCCTAGTGGTCCTTCCTCCCTCCCTCCTCCCCTCCCCTAGTAGTCCTTACCCTCCCCTCCCCTCCCCTACTGGTCCTTACCTTCCCCTCCCCTACTGGTCCTTCCTCCCTCCCTCCTCCCCTCCCCTAGTAGTCCTTACCCTCCCCTCCCCTAGTGGTCCTTGCTTCCCCCCCTCCCCTCCCCTACTGGTCCTTACCCCCTCCTCCCCTCCCCTAGTAGTCCTTACCCTCCCCTCCCCTAGTGGTCCTTGCTTCCCCCCCTCCCCTCCCCTACTGGTCCTTACCTTCCCCTCCCCTAGTGGTCCTCCCTCGCTCCTCCCCTCCCCTAGTAGTCCTTACCCTCCCCTAGTGGTCCTTCCTCCCCCTCCTCTAGTGGTCCTTACTCTCCCCTCCGTTATTCCCCCCCCTCCCCTAGTGGTCCGTTATTCCCCCCCCTCCCCCCCCTCCCCTAGTGGTCCGTTATTCCTCCCCCCTCCCCCCCCTCCCCTAGTGGTCCGTTATTCCCCCCCTCCCCTAGTGGTCCGTTATCCCCCACCCCCCTCCCCTCCCCTCCCATAGTGGTCCTTACCCTCCCCTCCTGCCCATGTAGCGTGGCCGGGCGGCGCGGAACCCGGGACAGGAACCTCTGTTTCCTGTACCCGGCCGCCGGCGGACTGACAGGAAGTGCTCACTCAGTGAGCGCTTCCCTTCAGTCCGCCGGCGGCCGGGTACAGGAAACAAAGGTTCCTGTCCCGGGTTCCGCGCCGCCCGGCCACGCTACATGGAGAGACCGGCAGGAGGAGGGAGCGCTCTGCGCTTCCCTCCTGCCGGTCACTGAAATCCGGCCGCCCTCCATGCAGCAGTGCTGCGCCGCCTGGGGCTTGTTAAAGCGCTCAGGCGGCGCAGCATGAGGAGGCGCAGCGGGGACAGGGATCCGGCGCCCCCTGGTAAGTTGCGCCAATGTAGGGACTGACAGAGGGGGAAGGCGTGGGAGGTGCGGGCGGACAGAAAAGTGAGCCTTGCTGCCGCATTCAATATAGAGAACAGTGGTGCAATCTGGGAACACCTAAGACCACTAAGACCTAAGACCACTGAGAAAGGCATTGCAGTAGTCAAGGCAAGAAAGAACAAAGGCATGGACTAGCACCATAGCCGCATCTGGTGTTAAAAAAGGGCGAATCCGAGCTATGTTTTTGAGATGGAAGCAGCAGGATTTGGCGATCGACTGGACATGAGGGGTGAAAAAGAGGTCAGATTCAAAGAGAACACCTAGGCAGCGAGCCTGCGAGGTGATGGTGGCTTGGAGGGAGACAGACACGGGAGTAGCAACTGGGAGGAAAGACCAGATGTTCTGTTTTGGACAGGCTGAGTTTAAGAAAGTGAGCAGCCATCCAGTTGGAAATCGCAGAGAGGCAGTTAGAGACACGAGTCAAGATGGGCGTAGAGAGATCAGGAGAGGACAGGTAGATTAGCATGTCATATGCATATAAATTATAATGGCAGCCAAAGGAGCTGATGTGTTTACCAAGGGAGGCAGTATAGATAGAGAACAGTAGGGGACCAAGGACAGAACCTTGGGGGACGCCGACAGAGAGGGGTTGGGGAGAAGAGGCAGAGCCAGAGAAAGAAACACTGAAAGAGCGCTGGGAAAGGTAGGAGGAGCACCAGGAGAGAGCAGTATCCCGTAGACAGAGATTACAGAGAATGTGAAGAAAGTGTTAATGATCAACAGTGTCAAATGCAGCAGAAAGATCAAGGAGAATTAGGATAGAGTAAAGGTTGCAAGATTTAGCAGCAATTAAATAGTTTGATACTTTGGTCACAGCTGTTTCAACGAGTGACGAGTGCGGAATCCAGACTGAAGCGGTTTAAGCAGAGCGTTGGATTTGAGGACGTCTGTCAATCTCACATACACAACTCTCTCAAGGATCTTGAAGGCAAACGGCAGTAGCGAAATAAGGCGGTAGTTGGATGGGGAGTTGGGGTCAAGGTTGGGCTTTTTCAAAATCGGCATTATGGTTTCATGCTTGAAGGGTGAAGGAAATGTGCCGGAGAAAAGGGAGAGATTAAACATTTTAGTGAGAGGAAGAGCAAGAGAGGAAGATAGAGTGCAGATGAGATATGAGGGAATAGGATCGAGGGAACATGTGGTGGGACGGGAGGACCGGAGCAGAGCAGAAACCTCTTCCGCTGTGGAAGGTGTGAATGAGCATAGAACAGCAGAGGGAGTGGGATTGGGTGATGAATTGGAAGGGAAGGGAGAGAGGTTAGAGATCTCTTCCCCGATTGTAGAAATCTTCTCAGTGAGGTAAGTTGCAAAGTTTGAGGAGGACAGGATGGTAGGAGGGGGAGCAACAGGGCGAAGGAGTATTTACCTCAGGATCCAAATTTCGGAAGACATACATCCTTGTTTTCTCCATCACTGCAAATAGATCAGGATTATCATTAGCCCATTGCATGTCCCACACATCCTTGCGTTCAAAATTAAGCTTCTCTCCAGTCAACTGTTGCCCTGCATCATCTGTGTATCTGGCTTCCAAGTCCACAAGGGTTAACACTCCAGAAATATCTATGATAGCCAGGCGACTGAACATTGGGGAAAAAAGACAAATAGTCAAATAAAAACACAGCCATCAAAGTAAAAACAATGCGTCACATGTGTTAAAATTATAAGACATTTAAAATGAATGAGTAGGTTTATGCAGGAATTTATTGCACATCTACACTTGGCTTATTATCAATAGTTTATTTATTAGGAAATGTTATGCAAAACAATATAAGCTGAGCAAGTAAAAGCAACAACACAGATTTACACAGAATACATACTTGGAATTGCAGTTCAGACTCATTTGATATGCACGGTAGCTCAGGCTATATTTCTGTACCAAAGCTACATTAGGCAAGCTGTATCTGTGCACAATTCCTGATTCACGCGACTGTAGGAAAAAAAGCAAATAATTCCAAAATACTGATTATGCTTGGAAGAGGAATTTAGAGCAGACAGAAACATCACAAACATGGGGACACTCATGTTCATTATGTAAAGTAATCATTTTTATTGATTAGAAATATATTATGTACTAGTGATAAATCAAAGCTACAAGTATTTCTGAAGGATTTAACACAAGAGTTGAATTGTACATATAAATGGCCAAATCATAGAGCTGGCTGTAGTGATTATGGTGCTAAGCATCTTTGGGTGACATTTACATATTTTTTTGTCAAAGCTGATAATAGAAAATGTGGCTCTCCGTGCACCTTAATTCGATCATTTTTCCCCTAATTATTCGAGGGGAAGGCAAGTGTTTGGTTTCAGGCTCCAGTAAAACTCCATTTATCATCAAATTGCCTAAAATGGTTTGACGCAAACCTGTCTCACCCGGGACTTAAGGCATTTAGCCCAGCCCCTTCCCCGCTGTTGCAACCTTGGATGACAATGACAGGCTGCAAAAGCTTAGCTCGTAGACTTTCTAAGCTGTCAGAGGTAGACAGAAAAGAAGGAAATCAGCAAACCCAAGCACAAAACAGAGCTGAAATGGTATAATGCTTAGTGTCCCTTTAAAGTGTAAAACGAAAAAAAATGATCAAAAGTCAGCGAATGTACAGAAATCAAAAGTATTGCTGTAACATCTGCTACACCATTTATTTAAAATTACTATAGTTTTATATTGCATCTATATGCATAATGTTTTATTTTTTTTTTAGGTATTTATGATTTTTGATATTTCAAAAATATTAATCAAGATTTTTCTGTCTTTTTTTATTGCCATTAATTAAATTATTAACTCAGTGTGTTCATTTTGCCACATGATCACTTTTTGTAGCTATATATGATTGGAGTGAAATATTCAGACCTATGCTTGACGAAAACCTTAATTAATCTAAGCATTAATGGTGGAAAACAAGTCACATACTAACGCTGCAGCAATTCGAAACTGTGGACCTAGAAAGGGGACCGCACTGCTGCACCCTTCTCCCCACTAGCTAAAGTGCCAAATGCCTGTTTTCCATTGATCCATAATAAAGGCAGAGTGTTAAACATATCATTATTACCACAGTGAAGAATAACTAGGGCAATGCAGAGGTTTGCAGAATTTATTTAATTTTATTCCATGATGCTCTGTCACTGCACCCCAAGGAATAAACTCCACGCACATCTGCAGTGCCACAGTTAGCCATTACAGTAATAAGTGCCCCAGCCACACTTTAACCAATACACACACACAATACTACTGAAGAAGCAGTGTGTAACTACACTGTTCTAATGACCACTTACCACAATGAGGACTTTATCAGATGCAGTGATGCAACAGACTGGATCTCTTGTTACCTGAAAAAGAAAACTGAAACATTAAAATCCTAATGTGAGTCAATCCAACTCATAAAGGTTTCTTCCAGCAGCCTATCCCATTGGGAAGCTTTTTGTGAAATATTAATGAGATAGTATCTGGTTCCTTCCAGAATTGCCCAAAAATACCCCAATGCCTCCCAGATGCTTTGGAGATGTAACCAAGCCACAGGAACCCTTAAACACATATTTTGGGACTGTCCCTTGCTGACAGGTTTGTGGAGACGGGTTGAAAGAATTATCCTGGACCTGACTTTGGTTAAACTCCCCTTCTGCCCAGAAATACTTGTTGCATATGGCACCAGAAATTCATGCATCCCCCCACAAAGTGGTAATCACGCACCTCTTACTGGCTGCCAAGATAAGCATTATAAACCATTGGAAAGACACTATGCCTCCTCACTACAGGAGGTTCTGCAACGGGTGGAGGGGACCTACCTAACTGAGGGAATAGCATCTAGATTAAGGGGACAAACTTGAGCCCACGCCACTAATTGGAGTTGTTGGGTGTCTCTGCCACATAATACCTTGTAACTGTAGCTAGGCGAAGCGTGCGACCAAATTTAGAATTGGCAGTTTCGGTGATGAGAAGTCCAATCGAGGCCACACAAATCAGCACCAGCTTCTATAATGTCGGTACCACAACTGAGGGCAACTTCCCACCCCTTACTGGTTCTTCACCATTCCCAGCTTTCCCCGTCCCCCAAGTTACTATACGGGTTCAACAAAGGATATATTCCATGAACGAAACTATCGCAGTACTCCGTCAACAGAAAGGGCCCAAAGACCATGAGGTCATGATCACCTCGGTATACACTAAGTGATATAGGTAGTCCCAGGGCAGAATAACGAATGCAGTTATCTATCTCGCCAACACTGTACCAATATGAAAACTAATGTAAGCACCTACCTAGGTGTCTATACCGTATCCTTATATGTCTAACGAACCAGTTTATCTTCTGTAAGCACCAGTTATGCACCAGTGATGTAGCTTAAGCCACTGCAAGATAATAATCTTATGCATATTATGTCAATACTCATGGATTTCAGGTTGCTCACACTTGTATAATGAACATAATTTTTAGTCGTGTTAAACTAGTCATGCATTCATGTTTCCATTCATTTATGTTTCTTTATCTGTGACAAAACTCAAAAATGATATATTGAAAAATAAAATCTTAATGTGACTAAATTATCAATTGGCATAATGAGAAATAGTTACTTTGTCCTACGCATTTCTATAAAATGGTTTAAAGACACATACTTGGTCATTTTGGAATTATGATGATGATAATGACACTTCCATATCCACTCTCAGCCCAGTTTGTCTAGGTAGTTTATGTTGGCTCATGACAAGACCACATACCTACAGGATTTATTTTTGTAAATGTTTCCTTCTGGATTCAAAATAAATTTTATTATTGTGAGTTGGGCCACCTCCCCCAGATGTCAATCAGCCAGCTGCAATACTCCAGTCCTAGCTGGCAGTATCTCTGTGTCTGGTGTCAGCACACACAGCATGGTCATCCCAGACAGTTTGACCATGGCTAGGTGAGGTGCACATAGTGTGTGTTGAAGTGTATCTAACTTTACAAACAAATAAAAAAAAATAAAAAAAAAACATACTGATGCCGTTTTTTGACCTCAGCCCTTCCTAGGTGTATCGGTCAGAATAATAATAATAATAAAAAAAAAAAAAAAAAACACCTCTGTTGCGACTTTGTGCCCCATCCAAAATAGCTTTATACAGGAAAACACAATATTAATCGACATATAAATATTAAAACAGCACTAAAACAGAGAGTTTTAACATATTCATTTGTATTACATTGAATCTTAAAGCTTAAGGAAGCCAGCCATCTATCACAGGCTTCGTCCTCAATACTTCTCTATGAGACGCAGTTGACTGGACAGTGACCAGCACATACAAAGAAGTGACTATCCCCTGGATCTTGGCAAAGTTGGAAATTTAGAACACAGGTTTTGGATTTACTCTTCCAGACTTTGGAGTCCGGAGGGCCTAAAAATTAGTATTTCCCTCTGACAGGTTCTGCAGTACCACTAATAGAGTAAAACAGGCAAACATCAAAGGAAAATAATAACGGGTGCCCCTCAAGACTATACACAAGTAAAAGTATATTCTATTAGCAGAAAGAATGTGTTTGCTCACTCTTTAAAAAAAAAAAAACACATTGAGATGAGGTCCATAGTACTCCTCCTTATAACCAGTGAGCTCGGCCTCCATAAAAAACTATGTGCACCGTTCGTTAATGGTTTACCCATTGAGGTAAGAGTGCCTCCAGGGGTCTCCTGGCACCATAACAACTTTATTTATATGTACGTTCCTTCATGAAGATGTGTCTTTTAGATGCAGTGTCCTTTTAGATTTGAAATTCATTTTTATATTCTCAGATTTCATTAAGATTCTACTTACTGCTGTGGCTTTGGTGTAATCCAATGTCCCTTCTACAGTCCCCGATGGAGCATCATCAATGTGAAATATCCTACAAGAAAGCATCAGGATTCCAGAAAACAGCCAACAAATATCATACTATGATAGCATAACTACCCTCCTAAACCCTCCTGATAGAAAATGGTGTAAAAAAAAAAAAAACCCCAGCAATTTATGCATTGACAGTACTTACCGTTCTCGACCTTCCTTTCTGGTCCGGGACACCTGATTAATCTCCATTGCCGTAAGCCTCTTTGCCACTCGATATTGCCAGATATAAAATGCTTCCTTAGAGGCCGCTATAACATGGGTCTTGGTTACTGTGACAAACATTGGGACTGTGAAGATAAAATTGAAGGATATCCGAATATGATACTGTGACCAAGATTATTCAATTGGAAATTAAAGATAATTCATACTACACATAATATAGAGATATTTAACCTCTGTCACCATGTGAGATTTTTGCTGGATTGAGTAGAAATCCCAAGCCCCTTGCCACGTGTCTAAATGATTTTTTTTAAATGAATCATGTCAGTCAATTTCACTAGCTAAAATGTTGAGTGTCCGTAATGGTGCTGCATTCATTAAAGTTCAGACGTGTTAGTGTCCAGAAATAATGGTACATGTTATTACAATGGTACATTCATTGATGTGGCCCTAGTTTCAGAGAGACAACAGAGATGCCGAGAACTATTTTTATTATTATTACTGGTATTTATATAGCGACACCATATTACAATATTATAAGAGGGGGAGATTCAGCTATAAATAGGACAATTACAAGAAAACTTACAGGAACAATAGGTTGAAGAGGACCCTGCTCAAATGAGCTTAACTATAAATTCTTGATCCTCTTTAAGGAGTAGGAATGATGGCAGGTAAAATCCAAATGTGTACCCTCTAAACCAACATGCATGGTCCATTAACTCTAAAAGTGGAACCTGAGGTTACGCAGTATCTTAATCCTGATGGTAACAATACATATAGCTCTCTAATAATGTGTTACAGCATTACGTAATGAAGAACATTATATTGTATAAATCCAGTGTGGGCAACAGCGATCTAGAAGCTGTTGTGGATCAGTTAATCTCTACCAGCAAAAAATGTAAGTGTCTTTCTATCAGACATCCTAATCAATGACCCAATGTCATCTCTTAAATTAGCATTATTGGGCTTTTACAATTTTTTTATTTTATTATGTATGATAGAACGGGTAAATTCAAGCAACATACTCCGATGACATACTTTCAATGTTGCGATGCATTATTTTCTATACTATACCAAAGCAATGCTAAGCACTCTCATACTCAAAGAGTTAAACTGAAAATACCCGCTGTGGACAAGTGATTTATTTGTCCGTGAAGCCATTGGATTGATGGTGTGCTGCATATACAGGACAGAGCTTTAGAATGGAACAAGGTAATGTAAATAAAGCATAGAAACACCTTCCCCTGCAGGTAACACTAAATCGAAACTTTCAGTACTATTTCAAATGAAGTGATGCGCAGTAGACGAGAGAGAAAAACAAACACATCCAAATTTGCATTCCACAATGGCACAAAAAGCTTATTTTCTCTGTCCTGGGAATGATCTTCTGGAGCTGGCTTCTCAAAGTTAAAAAGGAATTTTGCAGGAGAAGTATAAAGTAGACAAATGCTAACATTTGGCTGGGTTTACCACGGAGCGATGAAAGGTCCATTTGTTAAATGTGGCCAGAGAACTAGAAGCCCCTTTTGGGTGTCCGAGAATGTACACAGTGCTGCTATTTGCTTTCAAACAACTGAAAGACTTTTCTTCTTTCAGGCTATTATGTAATAACAGATCACATGCTGGAACGGTTCAAAATATTCGGCTGATTTATTACAAATCCCTCCCTGCTTTATAATCGCAGTATGTAAAGTAACTTCATTTCATCAGCGTCTATATGTTACACCGAAAACTTTAACTCAACCGTTTTCAGTGACAGAGAAAATAAATGTACATTTGAGACAGAGGTTTTGAAAGAGTTTTGGGTAGCTATTAACCCCTTAAGGACACAGCTTCAGAAGCTGGACATACCCTTAAGGACACAAGCAATTTTTGCATTCTTTGCTGTTTGTGTTCAACTGCAATTTGCAACTCTCTCATTTACTGTACCAACACATATTATATACATATTACATATTATATACCATTTTTTATACAACAAAAAGGGCTTTAATTTGATGTGACATATACATATATAAATTCTCATTTATAAAAAAAAAAAATGCAAAATAATGTGGAAAAAAAAAACGCTTTTTTCCCCACGTTTTGGCAATAATAATGTGTACATAAAATGTACAGCTTAGGAAAAGTAATTCAAAATCAATTAATTTATGTGTCTTGATTTACAAAGTACAGAATATGTGTAGGATTTCAGTTCATTTTGAAAGTTACAGGTCACAAACTACAAGGTCTAAAATAAAATTTCAATGTGAAACAATTTTAGAAGTTGGTATGTTTGTCTTGGAAGTTTAATACCCATTACAGGAAACAAAATTGCCACACAAAAGTTTATATTTATATAAAGTAGACATCACAGGCTATTTACCTAAGGTTAGTTTGACACTTTTTGCGTAGCCATTTCACCGCCAATCTCTGCTAAATATTGGAGTAAAATTGTGTTTTGGAGTAAAAATGTGTATTTCGTAAATCTGGTGTGTGCTATCCCTGTACAGAACCCCATATTGTGTTCAGCTACATCTGCTCAGTACAACGATACCCCCATTGTATACCTTTGCCCCTGTTCTGTGAAGCTACAGTGCCATATAGGAGACCATTCAGTTTCTATAGTTGGAATTTTCATAGATGGTCATATGTCTGAATTTGTGGCATTATAGCCATTTGACTGTTCAAATAACCCCATAAAGGCCTTCCATTTGAGAAAGCAGACACCCAAGGGTATGTTATTAGGCATATATTATACCTTAACTTGCCACCATGTTTTCACCAATTTATTTCAAATTTTGTGGTGAGAAATTTTTTTTTAATTTTTTTACATACATGTTGCATTTTCGCTGGGTATTTCTTACATTTGATAGGTGCCTGTAATAAATTCCCCCTAAGTATGCTCAGTTACCTCTTCTGAGTAAAACAATATGCCCAATGTATGACCCAGACACTATTTTGTGAAGTTACAGTGCTGTGAAAGAGATGTGATAAGTTCAGGTTTTTAAGAGTGAATTTACATGGAGAGTTTTAATGGGTCCGTATTCTATTTTTAAATATGTTAGCAGGCTGCTTTTTCCAATTACCCCAAAAAGGCATACTATTTCTTAAAGAAGACGCCCAAGGGTATTTCAAATGGCAAATTTTGAACCTTAGCGTGGGATAATTTTTCCGTTCGCTTGTATCAAGTGCAGTGGTAAAAAGCATTTTTTTCTGCCTTTTTGACACACAGTGAGTTTGTACTGTATATTTTGCAAACCTGTGTGCTACGGCTTTATAATACCTTATATGTTGCTCAGCTATGTTGTCTGAGTACAGCAATACCCCCGTATGTACCTTTGCCAGTTATATGGGGACGTTGAAGGGGCACATTTCAGACACAGCCATTGCAGGTTTTGTCAAACTTTGAATTTTTACGCTGTGTTGTTACCCCACTTTGAAGTTTTTTTAGCAGGCTATATATTCCAACTATCCCATAAAAGCATACTATTTCTTAAAGAAGACATCCCAGGGTATTTCAAAAGGCATAATTTGAACCTTAGTGGGGGATCATTTTTCTGCTAGCTTGTACCAAGTGTAGTGGTAATAAGCATTTTTTCTGCTTTTTTGACACACACTGTGAGTTTGTACTGTGTATTTTGCAAACCTTATGTGTGCTACAGCTATATAATACTTCCTATCTTGCTCAGGTGTGTCATCTGAGCACAGCAATACCCCCATATGTACCTTTGCCAGGTATATGCGGACATTGAAGGGGCACATTTGAGACACAACCATTTAAGTTTTTTCAAACGTTACATTTTTACGCTGTGTCCACTTTGGAGGTTTGTTTGTAGGTTAATTATTCCAGCTACCCCATAAAGGCATACCATTTCCTAAAGAAGACACCCCAGGGTGTTTCAAAAGGCATATTTGAAACCTTACCGTGGTATCATTTTTTCGCTAGCCTGTACCAAATGTAGCGGTAATACGCATTTTCCCCCTTTTTAAACATTTTTTTAACTTTTTAAAAGTTTTATTTAGCCTTTAACAACTTATTTTACTATTTTAAAACTTTGTTTAAACTTTTCAAAAGTTTTTTTAACTTTTTATTGTTTTTTTTTTTTACTTTTAACCCCTAACTAGCCTAACCGTAAATCCCCAAATTTCCCCACTAACTTCTACCCACCTTAGCTAAATAAATAAATATTTTTAAATATTTAAAAGAATTAAATACATTTAACCCCTGAGGATTAAAAAAAATAAAAGTTAACCCTCAGGGGTTAAAAGAAAAAAATCAGATCACAGTGAAATACTGTGATCTGTATTTTGATCACTGCAGGCAGTGATCAAAGGGCAGGGAAGGGGTTAAATTTTATTTGAAAGAGGTGAGGGGGAGGGGGGGGGATTTTGCTACAAACACTTTTTTTTTTACAGCCAGAGACAGATCAGCACCGATCTGTCTCTCTGCTGTTCACAGCTCACACGGAGCTGCAGGGAAACAGATCGGGTTTCACTGCAGCATGTGTGATCACTCTGACTCCCGGTCAGAGCGATCACATGGGCTGTGAAAGTGAAACTGCCCATGGTAGTGTGCCTCCGATAGGGAGACACACTACAGGAAGATTAACCCCACGATTGCCGCGATTGTGGCAATCAGGGGTTAATTTTCATTTATGACGGAAATTTTCCGTCATGCGTCCTTAATTAAGGACAGACGACAGATATATTCCGTCATGATTCCCTTTTATTCCAGAAGTTGTGTCATTAAGGGGTTAAGGGGAGTGCTGCAATGACGGAAAATTTCTGTCATGCGTCCTTAAGGGGTTAAACATGTCATTCTTCAGTATGCAATATGCAGTGTAAACTTTAATTAGCATGAAATTCCGTCTGTATACAATGAGCTGTATCACCTTTAATCAGGGGGTTGTAAACATACAAAAAAAAATATACGGTTTGTTATGGAACATTTCAGTAATGATTCAATAATAAGCAATACAATAATTCTTTTTTTTAGCTATTTTTTTAGTTAGCATTATTTTTTATCTATTTACAACAAATTACACTTAATCAACAACATTCAGTGATCATTTCCCTTGCTTTATCTTACCTATGTCAATGTATTTTGAATCCAGTGGTGTTCCGATAGAATTGCACAAAACCAAAACATACTAAATAAAAAAAATAAAAAGATAGTAAGACAAACGTTTCCCGAGAGATTATCCTGCCTGGTTCTACTTACTCTGTCACAATAAAGAATTATTGTCACATTTGGCTTAATTTAGAAAGTAGATCAGTAAATTATGTTTGTAGAACATCAGACAGTAGTCACACTCAAATCATACAACTTCTTCAAAAATGTTCTGTGCTATACTAGAGCAAATAATTACGCCATCTGGTTCTAGTACATAACTTTCAATACAAAATGTTTCCACCTATTATTTTATTTAAGTCTATAATGCATTTGAAAATATCAGTGTCTCTTCTTTGAAAATTCTCTAAACTCAATTTTTAAATATGGTAAGAGCAAAGGCGAGTTTGATTTGGCAAATATTTAAAGGGACATTCCAGGCACCAACCCAACTTTAATACATTTTGCTGCTTTTGGCTTAAATAGTTCTCTGTAGTTCCTGACAGTCACCAGGTGTTTCTGTGTTGAGAACTGGATCAAAATCGGACCTCAATCAAATACCGCTCTAGGAGTGGTGCAGCACAGATATTTGCAGCTCATGCGCAGTAGCCTCAAAATGTTTCTCTCATTGGATTGGCTGAGATCATCAAGATTGATGACCTCAGCAAAGGAGAGCAGGTGGCCATGGTGAGAACAGTGCGCTGGGGGATATAAGATAAGCAAATTGCATATTTTAACCATTAAAGAGGGGTCCAACAGTCTAAATAGTTAGGACACCATAGAGTTAGGAATACACGTTTCTATTCCTAATGCTATAGTGTTCATTTAATTGCCAAGTTAGCCTGAACATAGTTCTTGAGTTTTCTCAAGCCAATATAGAGAAATAATTCAGATTACTGAATAGCCTTTGTGGAGTTTAATGCAAAACTTATTGAAATTCTCTTGTTGGCAGACTTTCCAAACTAGTTACTGAATGGGTAGTTGCCTGGCTGGGAACTTAAAGGGAAACTATAGTGCCAAGAAAACAAACTTGTTTTCCTGGCACTATAGCTCACCTCCCTGCTCTCTCCCCACCGCCCTGTAGTGCAGAAGGGGTTAAAAACAATGGCCATTTTTGCATTAGGATTTCCACATAGGAAAACATTATGCAATGCTTTCCTATGGGGTTTTGGGTGATGCTGGACGTCCACATGCATAGCGTCAGTTAGGCGACCAAAAATCCCTCTAGTTAGAGGTGGCGTTAACTCTGAAAGGTAATTATTGCAGTTTATTAAAAACTGCAATAATTACCTTTGCTGGGTTAAGGGACCTGGAACTTTGCACCCAGATTACTTCAATGAGCTAAAGTGGGTCCGGGTAGCTATAGTGTCCCTTTAAAGCAGATTTGCATCTAATAGGATAAAAATTAATATGACTCACACTGGCTTTCACCTACACAATGTAGCAGCAAAAATGTGGCTGTTAAAGCTCTGCTATCTCTTCACAAAAAAACATTTACCTCATACCCACCATGCACCCAATATTAAATGTATTGTATGCATCTCTTTTCAGATAGAAAATTGTCAATCCTCAAAGGGTAGTTTACAAAATGGGGCATGTTAAAACGAATACCAGATTAATAATACAAAGGGATTTACCGTTGCTCCATTTGGCTCAGTCTCATTTTCTTCCTGTAAGAAGAAACAAACAAATACAAAATGTATTCTTACATAAATTAATGTATTTCTGCACACATACATTACTAGTGGTATACCCACCTATGGCTTTATATAATGCAAGGGAAAGACAAAACTCGCAAGTACGAGATACAGGCAGAGATTCTTAGTATATGGTCATAACGCATTGTTTTATTAAGTTTAGATAAACAAAATACAAACCTGTTGATGATTTTCATCCACTTTGGTAGCTAAAATGCAGAAATCTCCACACGTAGAAACAGAAATCAGACTCTTGACGTATTTCACATACTTTTCATTGTTTTTCGTGTCCCAGAAGACAACGCAGTATTCTGGCCGATCAGGTCTTGTGTAGGCGTATATCACAGTATTGGAACAATACCCCCACTGCATAAAACAAATACCAAACATTTAATGCATAAATAAAGGAAAACAAATACTTTTTGGGTGCACATGCTACAGTCCTCCATGGCATATCTCACTTTAAATATCATATCAAAGCATATTGAGGTCTCCCTTATAGTGGGCAGAGGCTGGAATATAAAAACAAAAGGATGGCAAATTGTTCATTAAAATGTAAACCCACTAACCCATAAAAAGGAACACGAGCTTACTGTCATGATCCTATCCTGACAACCAAGTCATTATTCTTATTATTTCATGCAATACTTGTTTGTGGCCTCCCTAGCCACTAGCCACCTTATCATCCTCACCCGCCTGGACTAATGAAGAGGCTTCATAAGGTTCCACCCTGCTCACAGCAGGGCCTTTACATTGAGAGAGAGAAGCTGTGCTCTGCTCCTGGCTCATACTGAGATTTATTTATAACGTGATGCTGAGAAAGACCTGTTCCTGAATCCTGACAGCCTCCTCCACCTCTACTTATCTACAAGCAGTCTGATTCATCCCATCTTGCTTCATCCGATTTCTAAACTGGACTTTGGGTTCATATTGTTTTCCTCCCAACCTGCCTGGATATTATGGGCATTATCATTTGCAAGTATCCTCAAACACCTTAAATCTACAGTTTTGTTTATAATCCAAAGAGGCTGATCACCTCCATTACTTTGCTTCAACCTGTTATACTTTATCCCTTTATATTCCGGTTTCGTTTTTTACTAATTGCTTTTCTATTTCCTGTATGCCTGTTTTGGGGCATTTTGCCTAAACCTCTATTATTTAACATTCTACCTACTCCCCTGTAATTCTGTTTTCCCCCTTTATCTTTATTATTCCTTTACTCTGTTTAACTTATTATTTCATATTGTTACCTTTGTCTGAACCATGCCTGAAAAAGCAAAAAAACGACCTGAAGGAAACCCTGGCATAAGTCTCCTGTCTGACCTGCGCAGAATCATGACACTTACTAAGCCAATATTCCACAAAAAGGCAAAACATAACTCCTTCACCATAGACCATAGCAACACTATAGGCACCCAGACCACATCATATGATTGAAGTGGTCTGGGTGCAGTGTCCCTGTCCCCCTTAAATTGCAATTTTAGAGAAACTGCACTGTTTTCATTGCAGAATTAAGACTGCCTCTTGTGGGCGTCTAACCAGACAGCCACTAGAGGCAGTGCATGCTTTTCACAGGGTTTAACTAGTAGAGAATAACCCAAAGCACACCAGAGTAAATTTGAGATAAACATAAGTTATACAAAGAAAGTGCGGACAACAGTACAGGCATGTAAACAGTAGATAACAAACCCAGAACCACTATAGATACAATAGTAAGTCCTCAAAGTTGAAACCCATAACAATGCAGGCATACTGACCTAGACCAGGAGATAATACAACCCTAACGTTTCGGCGTCTAGCCTTCCTCAGACTGCCTCTTGTGGGCGTCTACCAGACAGACACTAGAGGCAGTTCATACTGTTTCACCGAGTTTAACGACATGGAACGACGCTGGACGTCCTCACACTTTGAATGAGGATGCCCAGTGTCTTCTAAATCCCCTTTCCTAAGGGGAGGCCTAACGTGCGCATGGTGCTTGCCACACGTGTGCATTAGGTTCCCCCTCGCGATGACGTCAGACCTCAGCACTGGAATAAGGGAAGTGTTAAAAGGGGTTTGTATTCCTGATGCTATTGTGTTTTTTAACACAGATGTCCATTTAAAGAATTAACATTTTTGTTGACTAATCAAATAATATTTTGAGTAGCTGACTGGACACACATATGTACAACAGCTATCAGACGAAAGTAAGGACTAGGAGTCCAGTAATACGGTGTAGCTTATACTATTTTATTCCTTTCAAAACACTTGACAAAAGAGCTAATTTATTAAAATATTAAAATGACCACCAGTCTTTGTTAGGTTCCTGCATCCATTTCCTAAACACATTGAAGGATCTTCTGACCTTATAATCTGGCCGAATGTTGGCAAAGTAAATGAATGAATCCACAGCCAGCCCAATTCTTAGTCCTCCACCTTCCCATGACACTGCTGCAATCTGCTTTCCAGGGACATTCAAAGTACGCAAGTGCTGGGGAAGCAAACGGAAAAAGAGTAACTGAATAAGTGAACAAGCACATGTAGAAATAATAAATGCAAATGCCACAATGTGTAACTTGAAAATGTAATGTGCAGATAGTTAAATTTTTAATTTTTTTTCAAATTCAGACACGAAACATACAGACACAGGGTATACAGCATTATATATACATTGCAATCAGGTTCATAAATTGTAACAATGGTTATAAAATCCCATGGCGCTATATAAATAATAAAATAATAATACCATCTGATAGACATGCAATACGCTCTAACCCTCGGGAGGGATTGCAGTTACATAACTGCATACATGTCCGGTTGCCACCCAGTGAGAAGTGAGAGCCTGCTGTCAGTATACCTGATGTGAATAACAGTTAGGGATGGTTTCCCTAATGTTACATACAGAAGGATTTATTTTAACAATTTCGTTTTAACAATCTAAAGAAGATTACATGCAGTCACCACAATATTTTATAACCAGTATACAAAATTCTCACTGTTTACAAAGAAAGAGCCCTGCAGACACCTGCTGGTACTGAAAGAATAGAGCATTTCATGCTGAAATAGGACAAGTGATATTCCAGCTGTCATGAACTACAGTTCCCATGAGCCAAACACAAGTAGAATTAGCCCATACTATAATACATTACCTCGCCAAATGGAGTATAGAACTGCACAATATTCACATCCTTATCCTGGTTTGCAGCTTTCTGGGACCCGGCCACAGCCAGCACACTGCCGCAGTGATTCCACTGGATGCCGACCACACACATCCCAGTGTCAATCAGAACTGGGTCTACACGTTTAACAGAAAAAAAATATTGGTTTTAGGGGAAAAAAAAAAAAGCTGTATTATTTGATAAGTTAACAGTGTGGCATAATAAAGCTGCTTAGTGTAACCCACTAATAATGCAATAGCACTCTGGTAAGGCTGATATTGGAATCATCACTATTAATGAATTGGACGTGCAAAGAAATGGATATTCACAATTGCATTTAAATAATTGCAACATTCCTCATTTTTAAGTCCAAATGATAACTGTTCATCCTAGCCCTGCCAGAATGAAAAGCTGCCCTTTATCGTGTGTGTGTAATGGGTATAAATTGATAAACCACCTACAGATCCCTGCCTATGTGAACCAAGAAGGCCTGGTTCAATGGCTTGTGGTAACTCAGTTGAGAAGCACATTTCTCCCACAGATATTGAAACCCCTGCTGAATATGTGCCTCTCACTCTGCAAGCTGAAACAAAACAGGTAAATATGATTTATGTTTATCCTTTCTTATGCTTTCCACAACCACCGAAGGGGGCACTGATCTAACCAATCAGAGTTCTATCACTAGGAATGATAAAAAAAAAAAGTGCACTGGGCATGCATGACAGATTTACGTACATGCAATTGGAAGATCTCTTCACCTTGCAACCTCCTGATAGTGGGAGAAGAGTGAATCATGCAGAGCAGTGTCCGGTTGTGGGGTTTCTATATCCCTGCTGTGTCAGGGCGAATGATGAGCTTATTGCTACTACACAATCACGTCCTGTTTCTGTCATTAGTAGACTGGTCGGGACCTAGCTGAGAGGTCTACCCAACAATGTAATCTGACCAAGTTTCTAGGAAGTTTATAAAAGTTTATGATGTACTTTTTTTCTTGCTTTATTTTGGTTTGCACATTTGCTACAAAGTGTATATTTTGTTCCTATACATTTGGTTTGACTTCTAGAGGCTTTGTCCAACTCCCAGGAGTCTCTGATTTCTTACTTTCCCAATTGCTTATAACATGTGTAACCTAAAAGATGTGTCTCATTCCAACATATTGCAGGGAGAAAAACTTTACTTACTTTCATCGTTTTCATGTCTCATTATTTGGCATCTCCCATTGTCAAAACAGATTGCAAGGCAGGGGCAATCTGGCTCCACATAACCCTTGGTTCCTGGGTACCAATCCATGCCAGCAATGCTGAGAGCACCAGTCACATTCACTAAACAGCTTAAGACCATTTTCACCTAGAAAACAGAAATTTTTACTTACCGTAAATTCTTTTTTTCTTAATATGGTGGCAGTCACATATGGGTTTTGCTCCTCCCTGTGGACAAGACTTTTAACAAGCTTATTAAAAAGGATCCTCCCCCTTTGGGTATAAAGGCTCAGACCGCAAAACCTAGCCCAGTACGTGACAAGTAAAGAAATCAGACAAATCCAATATCCAATGCAAAATTACTTTAATAAAGAGGGAGGGTTATAATACTGCCACCATATTAAGAAAAAAAGAATTTACGGTAAGTAAAAATTTCTGTTTTTTCTGTCATATGGTGGCAGTCACATATGGGATATAGCAAGAATCCCTCTGGGCGGGACCTATGCCACGACGGCTTGTAACACCTTACGCCCAAAGGCAGCTTCAGAGGCAGAGAAAATGTCTAGCCGGTAGTGCTTGATAAAGGTGTTGTAAGATGACCAGCATGCTGCCTTGCAAATGATTTCTGGAGATGCAAGTGCTCTTTCTGCCCATGAGGTAGCCATAGCTCGAGTAGAATGGGCCTTGATAGCAGCAGGCGACTGAAGACCTGAGGAAGAATATGCCAAATCGATAGCCTGAATAAGCCAACGAGATAAAGTACCACGGGAAGATACCTTACCCTTTAAGTGACCCTGAAAATTAACAAACAGGTGATCCGACACTCTGAATTCCTTTGTTCTGTTTAAATATATACGTAACGCTCTTCTTACGTCCAACTTTTGCCATCTGTGTTCTTGAAGGGATGAGGGCGCACTAAAAAAGGAAGGTAAAATAATAGGTTGATTCACATTCTTTGAAGATAAAACCTTAGGAAGAAAAGATGGTCTCGGGTAAAGAACCACCTTGTCCTCATGGAAAATAGTGAATTCGTCTGAGGAGGATAGGGCGTGAAGTTCTCCCACTCTTTTGGCTGAGGTGATGGCCACCAGAAACAAAACCTTAAGAGATAAAATTTTTAAAGGAACTTCCTCCAAAGGTTCAAACGGGGTAGCACTAAGGGCTTGAAGGACTAGGGCTAAGTCCCATGATGGAAACACTGATCGTTTAGGAGGCCTCCTGAGGCTGATAGACCTAAAAAACCTTCTGATAAAAACATTTGCTGCCAGATCCTTTAGAAGAAAAAAATTCAAAGCAGATATTTGGACCTTGAGAGTTGAGACTCCCAGGCCAGCGTCAAAGCCTTCTTGTAAAAACTGAAGAATGTTATCAATTGATGGTTGTAAGATCGGAAACCGGTGATCCCTACACCAGTGCAGAAACTTGGACCAAATTCTAAAGTATATCCTAGAAGTCGATACTCTAGTGGCGCGGAGTAAGACAGCTATTCTCTCATCCTGTAATCCCTTGTTTCGAAGGATCAGCCTTGCAGTAGCCAAGCCGTCAATCTGAACATCTCTAGTACCTTCAAGGGTAGGTTCCTGTTCACAATGAGATGAGCTGACACTGGAAGTTCCCAATAGCTGATGGTCATCTCTTTTAGGGCGGCAAACCAGGCTCTGTTTGGCCAATAAGGAATTATTGCCAATATCCTTGCCCTGTCTGTTCGTATCTTGAGGAGAACCTTTGGGATCAGGGGCAGAGGTGGGAAGATGTAAGCCAGCTGAAAATCCCACCTTATTGATAGAGCGTCTATCCAACTGGGTCGATCCGTTCTGAATAGGGAGGCGAAGTGGTAAACCTTCTTGTTTGATCTTCTTGCCATCAAATCTACTTCTGGTACGTCGAATTTCACAGTTAGGATTCTGAATACGTCCGGGTTTAGCGACCATTCCTTTTGGTCCCACTTTCCCCTGCTCAAATCGTCGGCTATAACATTGTCGCTGCCTCTTATGTAGACCGCCGTAATGTCTTCCAGATTTCTCTGCGCCCATTCCATAACGGCTGTACAAAGACTGTAAAGCCTTCTCGCTCTGGTTCCTCCCTGTCGATTGATATAAGAGACTACCGTACGATTGTCTGACTGTATCTTGACCGCTCTTTGAAGTAACCAAGGTCTGAGGTGATGAAGAGCATACAGAACCGCCAACAATTCTTTGAAATTTGTGGATTCCTCTGCTTCTTTGGAAGACCATTTTCCTTGGAACATGGTGGAACCCAAGTGGGCTCCCCAACCTGAGTTTGAAGCGTCTGTGGTGACTATCAGCCAGACCTTTGGTAGAAAGGACAAGCCTTTTAACAGGCACTCTGAGGTTATCCACCAATCTAGCTGCTTTTTCACCTGAGGGGACAGTAGGAATCTTTCGTCTAGATCTTCCTCCTTCTTTGACCAAGACGTCAGGATGTTCCACTGTAAAGATCTGACCTTTGATCTTGCCCATTTGACTGCGGGAAAAGTGGCCGTAAGAAGCCCTAACACACTCATGGCCTCTCTGAATGAACAACTTTTCATTCTCTGGAGGTTGGAAATCGATCTTCGGATCTTTATTCTCTTCCGTCTGGGCAGAAAAATAGACATGGTGGTTGAATCGATCTTGAACCCGAGAAACTCTATTACTCTTGTTGGAATGCAAACTGATTTTTTTAGATTCAAAATCCAACCATGGTCCTGAAGAAACTTTATAGTGATCCGCAGATCCTCGTGCAGTTGATCTTCGGTATGTGCCACCAGTAGCCAGTCGTCTAAATATGGGACAATAGAAACACCCTTTTCCCTTAAATGAGCAGTTAGAGGAGACAGGATTTTGGTAAAGATTCTTGGAGCGGAGGACAGACCAAAAGGTAGAGCCCTGAACTGGAAATGAACGGTGTGACTTCTTCTTCTTATTGCAAATCTTAGATATTTCCTTGAAGTAGTGGCTATCGGAACATGTAGATAGGCATCCTTTAAGTCGATTTTTACCATAACGTCTCCGTTTTGCAATAGGGGAAAAAATTGATGCGATTGATTCCATACGGAATCTGTGATAAGGGATAAACTGATTTATCCTCTTCAGATCCAGAATGGGCCGAAATGAGTGGTCTGGTTTTGGAACGAGAAACAGTCTTGAATAGACTCCTCGAAATTCCCGTTTCTGTGGCACTCTTTCTATTACCCTTTTGTGAAGAAGCATCCTGGTCTGACAATCTAGAGCTCGAGATTTCTTTCTGGACTGGTAGGATGAAAGTAGAAACCTTGATCTTGGCTTTTCCAGAAAAACAATCTTGTGTCCCTTTCGGATAATCCTTAGAACCCAAGGATCCTTTGTGGTCTGTTCCCATGTCGGTAAAAAATATTGGAGTCGTCCTCCTACACCTCTGGCGTCAAAAACGCTTCCCTTTGACTCTGAAGCTTCTCTTGACTTCGTTACTCTGTTCAAATTTTCGGTTTTTCTCTTTTCTTTGAAAATAGTGTGGTCTTTCCTGAAAGGGTCGTCTACCCCTGGATTGATAATTCCTGTAGCCTGCTCTCCAGGAAATTTTTCGATCCTGAGGAAGTGCCTTCTTGGTTTCAGACATCTGACGTATGATTTCCTCTAAGGGAGCGCCGAACAATTTAGCCTTTTCCAGAGGAAGTTCACAAAGGACTGCCTTGGACGCCGTATCTGCCGACCAAGACCTCAACCATAGGGCACGTCTTGCCACCGAAGTCAAACCCATGATCCTGGAGGCCAATTTTATCACTTCCACTGACATATCCAAAAGGAATTCATTCGCTAAATGCATGTTCTGAAACATGTGACTAAGATCAACGACCTGGCCAGATGAAAAATTTTCTTGTACTAGATTTAGCCAAACTTAATTCGCTCTGGCTGCTGCTGCCCCTGCCAGCAGGGCTTTACATTGGAAACCGGCTGTCTGATAAGCTCGCCTACACGAGGTTTCGGCTCTCTTATCCATGGGATTTTTTAATGCTGCAGTTTCTCCAATAGGGATCGTGGTTCTCTTGGCAATCTGTGCCACCTGAACATCAACTTTTGGGAGATCTTCCCACATAACGTCGCTAGCCAGCTTAAAGATGTCCTTGAAGTGTCTGGAAATAAAGGCACGTTTTTCCGGGTTTTTCCATTCCCTAAAAATAGAATCAACTAGGCTCTGTTGTACAAAAAAACCTCTCTTAGGATTTTCTGCTCCCTGAGGTAGGATGGTCAGATTCACTTCTTTAACAAATTTACGGATTGCCTCTGATGGAAAACCCACTGGTTCACTGGATGAGGAACCCGAATCTTCTGATTCGACAGAAGAAGAACATTCCCCTGAAGATGATCCAGATGAGGAATCTCTTTTTCTTTTATTGATCTTTCGTTGACTGGGGGCTTCTACCCTCTTAGAATCCTTAATCGTGTCCAAGGTCTGGGACAAACTCTCCTGGAACCAGGATAGGAAAGATTGCATATCCTTTTGCTTCTCTCTTTCCAACGAGTTTGCAGTACACAGACTGCATATTTTCTTCCTAGACCCGTCTGGGAGGGGAGTTGCACATTCGCTGCAAACAATATGTTTGGACTTCACTGTAGCCTTTCTAGGCGTGGGAGTTAGTTTCTCTTTATCCATCTCAGGTGGACTAGACATATCTGAAAAATTTAAACGGATACTCCTTAGAAAGTATTATCTCCTTCAGAAAGTATTTCAAAGTAAAGATCTATTTTCTGTAAATCTTACCTCAAAATACCTCTGAGCCGTGTGGGGGGGCAGGTGACACGGCGTACCTCTTCTGATCTGCATCATGCTGTCAGTGGGTACTAGCACAGCTTTTAAATTCAAATGTTCGCGTTTTTTTTTTTTTTTTTTTTTTGCAATATCTCTTTAAGCTTCCGTTTGCGCATGCGTCTTTGCGCACCCGGAAGCTTAGGTGGAACGCAAACACCACCCGGGCGTGCGTTCCACCGCTGTGCGCTTGCTCAGAGCGAGCTCCGCCTCCCGGAAGTATTTGCCGGAAACTTTCTCGGCATAAATTACAGACCTCAGTATGCTCCGTAACGATTAAGAAAACGGAGCATGGGCCACTCAGCTTACCACCCGGGCAGCTCTCGGACCGGATCCCCCAGACAGCAACCTGTGTGTCTCACCAACGACGAAGTCCTGTCCATCCCTATCGGGACAAGAAAGAAGACTGGGGTAGGTTTTGCGGTCTGAGCCTTTATACCCAAAGGGGGAGGATCCTTTTTAATAAGCTTGTTAAAAGTCTTGTCCACAGGGAGGAGCAAAACCCATATGTGACTGCCACCATATGACAGAAAAATCAATGTTAATACAATACATTACAGAGCCTGAAGATTATTCTAAATATACAGATACCCAATAAAGAACATGACATCCTAATGAATCACTACCTGTATGTCCTCACTGATTAGTGATCAGTGGATTAACTGTGTGATGTGTGTAATAACACTATACACCTTTCTCACAGCGATTTTAATTAAATGCGCGGCATAATTGTCACCTACCTCTAACAGCAACAGCAACACTATATACCTATAGTCACCTGAATTACTTTAGATAAATAAAGCAGTTTTCGTGTATAGATCATTCCCCTGCAATTTCACTGCTCAATTCACTATCATTTAGGAGTTAAATCACTTTGTTTCTGTTTATGCAGCCCTAGCCACACCTCCCCTGGCTATGATTGACAGAGCCTGCATGAAAAAAAAAAAAACTGGTTTCACTTTCAAACAGATGTAATTTACCTTAAATAATTGTATCTCAATCTCTAAATTGAACTTTAATCACATACAGGAGGCTCTTGTAGGGTCTAGCAAGCTATTAACATAGCAGGGGATAAGAACATCTTAATTAAACAGAACTTGCAATAAAGAAAGCCTAAATAGGTCTCTCTTTACAGGAAGTGTTTATAGAAGGCTGTGCAAGTCACATGCAGGGAGGTGTGACTAGGGTTCATAAAAAAGGAATTTAACTCCTAAATGGCAGAGGATTGAGCAGTGAGCATGTTCTATACACCAAAACTGCTTCATTAGGCTAAAGTTGTTCAGGTGACTATAGTGTCCCTTTAAAAATGTCACCATATTTAACCTATACGGACACAGCACTGCTCGTCATGCAGGAAATCAGAAAACAGCTCAGTGATGCCGACACTTCAAACTCGACAACCTTTTGTTGTGATTATTATATTTTATGGTTACACACAATTGTGAGTACAAAAGTTATTTTTATTCGACCCGACATTACACAACTTACAATAAAATTTCCCTGGTTGTCATATATGTGGATTTCCCCATTCGCCATCCCAAAGAGGAGGATTTTGCTGTCAGGTGACCATACAACATGGCACAACTGGATTCCTTTCAGTTCTTTACCCCAAATGCGATTGCCTGTCGGCACAGATACAAATAGTTACAGGATTTATATAATGAAAAACGTATATTACAGTATAAAAAATAATGTATTTCCAAAACCTGGAAGAAATATATATAAATGTCACAATATTACTAAGGAAAATGACGCTGTTTAGCATTTATATCTTAAGGGCTACTGCAGAAATATAGATATTACGGTATATGTATTAGTCTGATTATAAAGCAATTTACTGTCATACAAGGCTTTTAATTCTCAAAGCAGACCAAAAATAGAAAGAATTGTCTAATCCGTGAATGTTGAACTATCAGTAGCCCTCATGACCAATGTAAATATTGATTAGAAATATTGTATGTAATATTTGAATAGAGAATGAATGTTAATGTTATTGGTAAAGAATTGGGTGATCCCTGATTCTTAGCTATTGGTGGATCTTCATAACTTTTTCAAATGTGGTTTGCAATAGCCACATATAAAGCCAGCCTAGTGATCGCTAAATTCAATTTCTGAACCAAGTTTCCAAAGATGAAGAGCCAATCTACAACTGATTATTCAGCAGTTGGCAAGCTTCATCACAAACGCAATCATAATATAAGAAGATAAAGGTGCATTACGATAAACTTTGTCATTGTAGCTACCAGGTTTTTGAGCTTTTATATAAGAATTAGCACCTTCTAGAGTGGCTGCTGTGTACATTTACTTGATATTAAAAAATGTCCTCTTTTTTTATTTACTTACCAGTAGTAGACAATATTACATAAAAATTTTACTTTTGAGCAAATGTCACTAATAATAGGATTTAAAAATGGAAATTAAAAAAAAAAAAACTAAAGAAATCCCAACACAGAATACGTACCTTCCACAGAGCCTACAATGACTGCTCCATCTTCATATACAATACAGATCTTCTGTCCATCAGCATTCCAACTCATTCCACGTACAACTGATTTATTTCTGTTATTAATCATCTCTTCATACCAGGACCCTAGAGAAATGACACTGACTTTAGTCACAAACTGAAATGAATGGGTGATGTCTTAAGATCTATGTCTTATGTCCTTCTCAAGTTTGAGATAAAAAGACTTGCTATATGCATTTATTTTTTTTAATGTATTATTTTATAAGAAGCCTTTTAAAGATGAGGATAATTAGTTTTAATGCGTTCTAGCAGTGGTGCACAGGACACTGCTTCTGTTTTAGAGACATTAATGCTTAAAAGCAATGTACAGTCCATGGTTGTTTTCTGATCATTGGTCCTTGTGGCTTACAACCCATTGTTAAGGGTTACTGCAGAATTCCAATATGAAGTCTAAAAATCAAAGCCTGTCTCATTTGCATGGCAAACCGGGAATTCTGGATCAATTACAGAAGAAGTTTGAGGTATGTAGCTGATGAGCAAAGGAAAATTTTTATTATATATAGATGATGCACAACAGTAATTTATATCATGGATATGAATAGTGTTGATCTATATTTACCTTTGTACAGCATCCACACAATGATTAAACCACTCTGATCACTTGTAGTTAATTTTTGAAAATGTTCATTCCATGTCACCACCTGAACAGAGCCTGCAGATCCAAATCATAAACACAGAAAGTGTTAATCACATAAAAATTAGTCAACAAATATTTAAAAGAACTCCCAAGCACCATACCACTGTAGTGGGTATCGTGCAAGGAGTGTCCCCCAGTGTAAGTAGTCCAACAGTCTACAAACAGGTTGACAATTTATCCACCTGGCATCTCCTCCATTGAGAGCCAGAAGCGCAACTCATTGACGGAGATCGATCAGGTGACACTCTCAAGCATTGCGTTAACTCAGCACAGCAGAGCCAAGGTAAGCTGCATAAAGGAGTTTCTGGCTCTCAAGGGAGAAAGTGAGCTGTGCCAGGGAGACCCCAGATAAATTGTCAAACTGCTAGCAAATGCTTTGACCACTTACATGGGGGAGGCACCTGGGCAGTCTGGGTACCATAATCATTATCACACAGTGTAGTGTTTATAGTGCTTGGTGTGTTCCTTTAAAAACAGGCCAATCAATCTACTTACAATTTTTAATGTTATAATGTTATACAATGACATGTTTTTACTCCCATGAGATCGAATAACAATGCACTACAAAAATAAAGAATTATAAAATAAAAACAGGCCAATCCCGAGTGCCACACAACTAAAGATGGTGTTTGCGGCTTGTCAAGCACTTATGTTGGGGGAGCTTGACAGCGGAGTTACCACGATTTAATTTATTGCAGCACATGTTGTTTATAAGAGACTAATGATAAATTAAACACCCACTCTGGCTTTGATTAGATTCGTTTGGATAAGCTTTTCAAATGTTCACAAGCTGTTGGAATTTTTTTTTTAAATGACTTATCTACAGAAGTCTAACAGATTGTAATCATTTATAAATCGTATTTAAACAGATTAAATCAAGGCCTCTCGCTTTAGCTAAATGGTTGGTTCAGTGACAGTGTCCCCCACACCCCAGAATATGTGATCATTCTAATGGCAGCACTAGTCACCCAGAAGAGCAGAGGAAGAAAGTATGTTCTATATTTACTTCTGTCGCACAAATCAACCAACACATTCGTCAACATAGTTTATTGAGAGTGAAGTCAACTAAAAGGTGATAGTTGCTCTTCCAATAAAGGTCTTCTCATTTGAATTAAGCATTCCATAGTTTTTGGTGTTTTTGTTTTTACAAATAACTTACTTGTATGTCCTTCTAGAGCCTGATTCATGGAAAGATTACTTGGAGCTGCAAGTCCTTTTAACTTTGCATCATCTGAAAAAAAATGAACAAAACAGAAAATAAAGCCATATTAACAATTGTAAAGGTTTTTGAATCTATAAAACATTAATGTATAATTGTATTTGCTATGGTTTTCGGATAGTGCAACCTATGGTAGCTGAGCAGAGTTTTTAAGTAATTCCTTAAAGGACCAGTGTTTAGGCAAACCCCCTCTATAACAAGACATGTCTGGAATTCCATTGTTAGGTTAAACATGGGAGTACTATGGGGAAATGGTTTACAGTAAAATCTACATAAAAACCGTACCATAAAGCTAATTATTAAACTAGAGCATGAGCTGTCCTAGACTAAGAAAGACAGAAAACTGGAAAGGTCAGGCCCTATACCTAAATATTTGCAAAACGTTTGTTTATTTTTTACTGACGGAAGTATGATAATTTGCAAATGGGATGTTCTGTGGATTAATGTATATGTGTCTACAGGTGTACGCTTAGGCTGACCTTCCATTCAGCATTAAACCGGTTTTAATATTTTAATGCTAAACATGATTACCCAGCAATTCATCCCCGCTGTGCGGATTGGGCTCATCACAATGCTATTGCTGGTATGAATTGGTATGGGTAAAAGGAAGTGTTTAATCCTGGCCTTAGCCATACCTCCACGGGTGGGGCTATGGGAAGACATGGATCCTCATTCAGTGCTAAATTATTGCTCAAAAACGGTTTAACACTGAATGGAGGCAAAGTGACAGAACTCCAGGGCACTATAACCAAGTCAATGAGATTAAATGGTAATAGTGCCTACAGTGTCCCTTTAATGCTTGAAAGTGTGCAGTGTTCATAGTAATTAGGTGCTGAAGAAGGCAGAAGAGAGTGATTAGACAGAGAAATATGTAAAGAAATTCAGGACTGTGAATGATCTTTATATAGTCATAAACACTGCCACTCATTGAAAAATTGGAAATTAAGGAACTGGAGATAATCTCCAAACAAAGAAGTGGTTGGTAGAGAATTCTGGGAACTGTAGTTCAACAATACATGACAGGACACATTAAAATATATACATACAGAGCTCAATGAATTGTGGTCAGCACCTTCTGCTCCTGAGGAGCCTGAACAGAGCTAACTGGCAGCACAGAATGTACAGAATCCTAAATCAGGAAATGATGAATAGAAAATATTGACTTTTCGCATGCTAGCTACGTTCTAATATACAGGTTTGACTTTTCTTCCTTTCACTTCTGGATAATAATCAGCATTCACGGAAAAAGCTATATATAATCAAGTGCAGGATCTAGGACTCACTGCTTAGCCTTGTTTGTATTCCAAAATTACTGAGTATGTCCCAAAACAAGCAGTTATCAGTTTTCCTAAAATCAGTAAATACAGAGAGGTCCAAAAATACAACTAAAATGTCAATATATTTTTATTTACCAGTTTGCATTTCCAGTTTTAGAACTTTGAGCAGCCCTGATTCCCCTCCACAAGCGATGTAGCCTTGGTCCTTGTTCCAGGATATGCATTTTAGCCGGATATTATTAGGGATGGCAATCTAAAAAAACAAAACAAAAAATAAATTGTATTTCCAAATCTTGATTTTACATGCTATTAACAATTATATAATTCCCTCAAACAAATTTGAGCTTGTCCTTGGACCCCTCACAGCTGTATTTGCATCATCGAAACCCAAGATGCCCAAAGTTTTTGATGAAAGCACCCAATGAACATTGCACTTCCGAGAGTTTCAAATATCATGGGAATCATTATAAACACTGACTTTTTCCAAGGTTAAACTTGAGTGTATGATGCAGGATCCGGAACTGTTGGTGCCTACGGTGTCCCTTTCATTCTTTGAAGATGTCAGAAGAAGTATGTCAGTGAATGTGATATTTTTGGATTTTGGTAAAGCACTGGATATGTATGTATTTGGATCACACAATGATTTAAAGACCGCTTGCAAAGAGTAGTTGTTAATGGAAATTTTTCAAGTTGTACAAATGTGGTAAATTGAGTCCACTCCGGGATCTGTTTTGGGTCCATTTCTGTTTATTAATGAGCTTGCAATGGCTAATGAAAGTCAAGCCAGTGCTACAGAAAGCACAAAACCGGTCAAGGCAATACAAAGTAAGCAAAGGAACACTCCCAAGCACTATTACCACTATATGCTTCTCTAAGAGAAGCATCGGATTGGCCCAAGAACATCCATCAGGATGATCGCAGAATTGGAGTTGAGGCTGTACGGTCAAGATCGGGATGGCGCTGTTAATATTATTGTTAACAGAGTGTCCAGCAACCTAAGCACAAAGAGGAACACTACGATTTTAAGAATTCTTATTTGATCACTGATTGCTGATCATTGACTCCTCTAACAGCTCTCCTAAGAGCTTAACATGGCCGATTCACTAAACAGTGAAGTGTGCTATGTGAATAGCAACTGCAGTATGTCTTTCCAGTTTACTGAGCAGTTCCAGTTCCAAAGTGACGAGTGAAATTACGTCTGGGGAAACTACTACTCACAAACTTCTGCAGTGAACAGAGGGAAGCTAAACAGATGTGTATCTTTTTTGTTTATTTTTTTTAATGCTTTATCTTTATAATATATCATAAATAGGGGGTAATTGATCACTGGAGACTATGGTAAGATATTGCAATTAGTGTTTAGGGTTAAGCGATTGTCTAGCAACCAGGGTTACTGTACCACCATCAGCTGCTCGAACAAGCATCATGATAGGACAAAGCATTCTAACAGAAGAATAGGAAGGATGTACAGGCATGCCCCGCTTTACATACATTCACTTTAAGTACACTCGCGAGTACAGACATTCCCGCGAGTGTACTTGAAGGTGCCTTGCGAGTACAGACATTCCCGCTCCTCTTCTGTCTGCGAGTGAACAGGAAATGGAAGGTTCTATTCTCGCCCGGAGCAGCTCAGTTTAGTGTCATTGGGGCAAGAACTTTTCACACCTTCTGACATGGCACTGGTTAATCATCTCAAATTCATAATGTCTACTCCTAGCTGAACATACATATTTTTTATTCTGCCCCTACATTGTCCATATTCTGCAGTCAGCTGCCATCCAGTGAAAGGGTTTACCCTGCCATTTTCTATAACTATTACGTAGCAGCTTAGCTGCATTAGCCACAATTCTGAGGATTCAAAGTTAAACCATAAATGCTTAATGTGATGAAGAAGTGTTTCTAAACAAAGTGTGCAACTAAGCTGCTAACAAATACAAATTGGCACTGTATTGGCAGAAAATGGCCCAGTGGGCAGGTTTATTTTACTTTTCCTCCCAGTTTAAAGGACCACTATAGGCACCCAGACCACTTCAGCTTAATGAAGTGGTCTGGGTACCAGGTCCATCTAGGATTAACCCTTTCTGCTGTAAACATAGCAGTTTCAGAGAAAATTGCCGCGCATGCGCATTAGGTCTCCTCAGCCGGTGGGCGAGATCAGTCTCCCCCGCCGGCTGACATGAGGAAGGGGAGGAGCGGTGGTGAACCGAAACCACCGCCGAGGGACATCGGCAGGGGTCTCAGGTAAGTCACTGAAGGGGTTTTCACCCCTTCAGAAACCGGGGATGGGTGGTGGGAGGGAGAGGGGACCTGCAGTGCCAGGAAAACTGATTGCTTTCCTGGCACTGGAGAGCCCCTTTAAGAGAATGATGGGAGAACAGGCTAAGAGAATTATTGGAGATGTAGTCCACAACATTTGGAGTGCCAAAGTTTGCCTACCACTTTACAAATTACAGGAACAGAGTTTGAGGTGCAAGCACATTCCTGGTAGACCGTTTTAAAATTCCGCTAAGGGAATTAATGGAGGCAATTATTGCATTGGAGAAACAGGACAAAAATGAAAGATGCCATTCTTGGGTAAAACAAGGATTGTTAACTTGCCAACCTTAAGCAACAAGTGCCTTGCTCCAATGAATGCATGCACAATAACATTATCACTGGTAGCCATGCATCAAGTATGTTCTGTCAAGGACAAACACTAACACAAACAGTGAGGCATGTAGAACCCTATACCCAGAAAAGACGTATTTTTGCACTTGACCAGGCTTAACGTATATAGAAAGTATAGTACATGAGAACAAGGATAGGGCAATGAATAGAGGACAAAAGAGCTGTTGCCTCTGATTGGCCTGCATCTCATGTGACACCAAAATAAACAGAACCCACATTGTGTGGACAAGTGGTACTGGCAGTGCACCCACACAAGCGTCGTTGATGAGGTTGGAACAAGTTAAGACGTCATCGTCTGGTGTGGGAATCGCTGGATTGGGAAAGAGCGCCTTGGATTATCGGAGAATGTCTTGCTCGATGAACAGGTATGACATGTTACCAGTGGCCATTCTCTGGAAAGGGCAAAACAATGCCACTAGCAAAACTGTCTATCACGAGGAAAACTGGACAACTGAGAATAATGAAGCTTGCTTTCCTGCAGAATGTAATTATATTTTTCTGAATATCCATAAATTAAACAATAATGATATTTGCACCCTATCTCCCATGCCATTTTATTTATTGCTGTTTGCAACAGCTGTATGCTGCATTAACATCACTTGTTTGTTTCTGAAACATCACTTTTTCTACATTTTATATTTTCCACATCTTCCAGTGACAGTCAGACACACAACCACTAGACTAGGACTCTTCCAACACAAATAAATTTAGTTAATGAATCGATTTTACTTCCGGCATCACCATGCAAAGTATCGGACTGGAGGATTTCGGAGATTGTCACACATGTAACGTGAGTCTACAATGCCCCTCTATGAGAAGCATCTATTTGGAAAAAGAGACTTTTGGGCTGCAGTGAGGAGTTTGTCCCAGTGCTGTAACAAACATAAAATCTATATTTCTATAGATCGATAGATAATTGATATATAGATGAATGATAGCGATTAGATAGATAGATATAGATTGATAGATAATTCATAGATATTAGATGATAGATAATTAATAGATTGATAGATAATTGATATATGGATGGATGGATAGATAGATAATTGATATATAGATGAATGATAGATGAATGATAGCTGATAGATATAGATTGATAGATAATTAATAGATTGATTGATAGATATAGATTGATTGATAATTGATACATAGATAGATGACAGATAGATAATTAATTGATAGATAGATGTTTTTTTTTCTCCTTAAGGCTGATGAACATTTGAGTTCAGAAACATCAGAGGTGCCCAGAAATAACGTAATAATAATAATTAATAATCAGAGTATGGGGAGAATGAGGCTTTTCACTGATGATGCCCACCAGACATGCCAGTGTGAATGGCACCCAGCGCAGTATCTCCCATTACCCACACACTGGGTGCCCACTGCCACCTACCTTCCCCAGTGCAGGATCTCTCATTACCCACACACTGGGCGGCCACTGCCACCTACCTTCCCCAGTGCAGGATCTCTCATTACCCACACACTGGGCGCCCACTGCCACCTACCTTCCCCAGTGCAGGATCTTTCATTACCCACACACTGGGCACCCACTGCCACCTACCTTCCCCAGCCCAGGATCTCCCATTACCCACACCCTGGGTACCCACTGCCACCTACCTTCCCCAGCGCAGGATCTCCCATTACCCACACACTGGGTACCCACTGCCACCTACCTTCCCCAGCGCAGGATCTCCCATTACCCACACACTGGGCACCCACTGCCACCTACCTTCCCCAGCGCAGGATCTCCCATTACCCACACACTGGGCACCCACTGCCACCTACCTTCCCCAACCCAGGATCTCCCATTACCCACACCCTGGGTACCCACTGCCACCTACCTTCCCCAGCGCAGGATCTCCCATTACCCACTACCACCTACCTTCCCCAGCGCAGTATCTCCCATTACCCACACACTGGGTGCCCACTGCCACCTACCTTCCCCAGCGCAGGATCTCCCAATACCCACACACTGGGCACCCACTGCCACCTACCATCCCCAGCACAGGATCTCCCATTACCCACACAGTGGGTACCCACTGCCACCTACCTTCCCCACCGCCACCTACCTTCCCCAGCCCAGAATCTCCCATTACCCACACACTGGGTACCCACTGCCACCTACCTTCCCCAGTGCAGGATCTCCCATTACCCACACACTGGGTACCCGCTGCCACCTACCTTCCCCAGCCCAGGATCTCCCATTACCCACACCCTGGGTACCCACTGCCACCTACCTTCCCCAGCGCATGATCTCCCATTACCCACACCCTGGGTACCCACTGCCACCTACCTTCCCCAGCGCATGATCTCCCATTACCCACACACTGGGTACCCACTGCCACCTACCTACCCCAGCGCAGGATCTCCCATTACCCACACACTGGGTACCCACCGCCACCTACCTTCCCCAGCCCGGGATCTCCCATTACCCACACACTGGACACCCACTGCCACCTACCTTCCCCAGCCCGGGATCTCCCATTACCCACACACTGGACACTCACTGCCACCTACCTTCCCCAGCGCAGGATCTCTCATTACTCACACACTGGGTACCCGCTGCCACCTACCTTCCCCAGCCCAGGATCTCCCATTACCCACACACTGGGTGCCGACTGCCACCTACCTTCCCCAGCCCAGGATCGCCCATTACCCACACACTGGGTGCTCACTGCCACCTACCTTCCCCAGCGCAGGATCTCCCATTACCCACACACTGGGTGCCCACTGCCACCTACCTTCCCCAGCCCGGGATCTCCCATTACCCACACACTGGGCACCCACTGCCACCTACCTTCCCCAGCGCAGGATCTCCCATTACCCACACACTAGGTACCCACTGCCACCTACCTTCCCCAGTGCAGGATCTCCCATTACCCGCACACTGGGTACCCGCTGCCACCTACCTTCCCCAGCCTAGGATCTCCCACTACCCACACCCTGGGTACCCACTGCCACCTACCTTCCCCAGCGCATGATCTCACATTACCCACACACTGGGTACCCACTGCCACCTATCTTCCCCAGCCCAGGATCTCCCATTACCCACACACTGGGTACCCACTGCCACCTACCTTCCCCAGCGCATGATCTCCCATTACCCACACACTGGGTACCCGCTGCCACCTACCTTCCCCAGCCCAGGATCTCCCATTACCCACACACTGGGTACCCGCTGCCACCTACCTTCCCCAGCCCAGGATCTCCCATTACCCACACACTGGGTACCCACTGCCACCTACCTTCCCCAGTGCAGGATCTCCCATTACCCACACCCTGGGTACCCACTGCCACCTACCTTCCCCAGCGCATGATCTCCCATTACCCACACCCTGGGTACCCACTGCCACCTACCTTCCCCAGCGCATGATCTCCCATTACCCACACACTGGGTACCCACTGCCACCTACCTACCCCAGCGCAGGATCTCCCATTACCCACACACTGGGTACCCACCGCCACCTACCTTCCCCAGCCCGGGATCTCCCATTACCCACACACTGGACACCCACTGCCACCTACCTTCCCCAGCCCGGGATCTCCCATTACCCACACACTGGACACTCACTGCCACCTACCTTCCCCAGCGCAGGATCTCTCATTACTCACACACTGGGTACCCGCTGCCACCTACCTTCCCCAGCCCAGGATCTCCCATTACCCACACACTGGGTGCCGACTGCCACCTACCTTCCCCAGCCCAGGATCGCCCATTACCCACACACTGGGTGCTCACTGCCACCTACCTTCCCCAGCGCAGGATCTCCCATTACCCACACACTGGGTGCCCACTGCCACCTACCTTCCCCAGCCCGGGATCTCCCATTACCCACACACTGGGCACCCACTGCCACCTACCTTCCCCAGCGCAGGATCTCCCATTACCCACACACTGGGTACCCACTGCCACCTACCTTCCCCAGTGCAGGATCTCCCATTACCCGCACACTGGGTACCCGCTGCCACCTACCTTCCCCAGCCTAGGATCTCCCACTACCCACACCCTGGGTACCCACTGCCACCTACCTTCCCCAGCGCATGATCTCACATTACCCACACACTGGGTACCCACTGCCACCTATCTTCCCCAGCCCAGGATCTCCCATTACCCACACACTGGGTACCCACTGCCACCTACCTTCCCCAGCGCATGATCTCCCATTACCCACACACTGGGTACCCGCTGCCACCTACCTTCCCCAGCCCAGGATCTCCCATTACCCACACACTGGGTACCCGCTGCCACCTACCTTCCCCAGCCCAGGATCTCCCATTACCCACACACTGGGTACCCGCTGCCACCTACCTTCCCCAGCCCAGGATCTCCCATTACCCACACACTGGGTACCCACTGCCACCTACCTTCCCCAGCGCATGATCTCCCATTACCCACACACTGGGTACCCACTGCCACCTACCTTCCCCAGCCCAGGATCTCCCATTACCCACACACTGGGTACCCACTGCCACCTACCTTCCCCAGCCCAGGATCTCCCATTACCCACACCCTGGGTACCCACTGCCACCTACCTTCCCCAGCGCAGGATCTCCCATTACCCACACACTGGGTACCCACTGCCACCTACCTTCCCCAGCGCATGATCTCCCATTACCCACACACTGGGTACCCACTGCCACCTACCTTCCCCAGCCCAGGATCTCCCATTACCCACACACTGGGTACCCACTGCCACCTACCTTCCCCAGCCCAGGATCTCCCATTACCCACACACTGGGTACCCACTGCCACCTACCTTCCCCAGCGCAGGATCTCCCATTACCCACACACTGGGTACCCACTGCCACCTACCTTCCCCAGCGCAGGATCTCCCATTACCCACACACTGGGCACCCACTGCCACCTACCTTCCCCAACCCAGGATCTCCCATTACCCACACACTGGGTGCCGACTGCCACCTACCTTCCCCAGCCCAGGATCGCCCATTACCCACACACTGGGTGCTCACTGCCACCTACCTTCCCCAGCGCAGGATCTCCCATTACCCACACACTGGGTGCCCACTGCCACCTACCTTCCCCAGCCCGGGATCTCCCATTACCCACACACTGGGCACCCACTGCCACCTACCTTCCCCAGCGCAGGATCTCCCATTACCCACACACTGGGTACCCACTGCCACCTACCTTCCCCAGTGCAGGATCTCCCATTACCCGCACACTGGGTACCCGCTGCCACCTACCTTCCCCAGCCTAGGATCTCCCACTACCCACACCCTGGGTACCCACTGCCACCTACCTTCCCCAGCGCATGATCTCACATTACCCACACACAGGGTACCCACTGCCACCTATCTTCCCCAGCCCAGGATCTCCCATTACCCACACACTGGGTACCCACTGCCACCTACCTTCCCCAGCGCATGATCTCCCATTACCCACACACTGGGTACCCGCTGCCACCTACCTTCCCCAGCCCAGGATCTCCCATTACCCACACACTGGGTACCCGCTGCCACCTACCTTCCCCAGCCCAGGATCTCCCATTACCCACACACTGGGTACCCACTGCCACCTACCTTCCCCAGCCCAGGATCTCCCATTACCCACACACTGGGTACCCACTGCCACCTACCTTCCCCAGCGCATGATCTCCCATTACCCACACACTGGGTACCCACTGCCACCTACCTTCCCCAGCCCAGGATCTCCCATTACCCACACACTGGGCACCCACTGCCACCTACCTTCCCCAGCGCATGATCTCCCATTACCCACACCCTGGGTACCCGCTGCCACCTACCTTCCCCAGCCCAGGATCTCCCATTACCCACACACTGGGTACCCACTGCCACCTACCTTCCCCAGCGCAGGATCTCCCATTACCCACACACTGGGTACCCACTGCCACCTACCTTCCCCAGCGCAGGATCTCCCATTACCCACACACTGGGTGCCAACTGCCACCTACCTTCCCCAGCCCAGGATCTCCCATTACCCACACACTGGGTACCCACTGCCACCTACCTTCTTGCTCAGGTAAATAAACATGGCGGCGGCGGGTGGGCTCCGCTAATTACCGATACTGGCAGACCCCCGGGAGCAGGTGAACGCTCTGAGATACTCCAAGATGTGGAGTTGTCCTGTCACTAGGTAACCAAGCACACAGGAAGTGACTCCCCGTGGCAGGAGTTACAGGAAGTAGCCGAACTGTCTGCGGCGGCCATCTTTGTTCCTGGCAAACGCCAGCTCTCCAATAAAGAAATGGCTAAATACAAGCTAAAAAATAATAACAATAACTCCATGTTGTTGTTTTGTTTTTTTTTGTAATGCAACCACTAGCCTAACGCAAATTAAAACAGTAATGGTAACTGGTAGATGCCAACAAATTAATTATGTGCAATATAAGTTTAGAAAGTCCAGGAACCTTTCAATGCTAATTTCTAGCCTTGTGCACCAACTCTCTTTAGCTGGTACGAACAACTCGAATGCCTTTTATTCTATTCCCAAACTAATCGATTTGTCAATGAATATGACTCCACCGGTAAATCCGGGACGATTGACACATTCGAGCGTAGATTAAAATTAATTTAATTTGTTTGTATCCGCTGAAATTTGTGCTCAACTCTACTTATTTAATTCATCTGAATGGGAATATTAGATACCATAATATTCAGTGACCAAGTGCTTAATATTATGTAAATGGTCACCAAGACACCAAGACCACTTCATCTCATTGTAATTACTTTACCCACCATTGTGACATGCTAAAAGAGCTAAACTGGCTGTCGCTGAAATCCAGACGCACCCTTCATCTTTCCAGCCTTGTGTTTAAGAGCTTTTCAGGGAAACTCTCACCCTACCTGAGCAGAATGCTCTCCCTGTCTGTTCCCACCCCCTATAACCTCCGATCCTGTTCAGCACTTTATTTAGTCTACCTCAATATAAAAAGAAAGCAGCCCGATCCTCCTTCTCCTACAGAGCACCGCAATTATGGAACGACCTCCCGCACAATTTAAAATCTTCCCCAAGCTTAAAGTCCTTTAAGAGATCCCTCTCTAAATACCTCAAAACAGAATGCACGTGTCATGGTTGATTATATATTTCCTACCTGTTCTATGTTCAATTTTGTATATATTGTGTATTAATATTGTTTTTGTATTTTATTGTACACTAACTGTAACAATGCAATGATTTGTGGACCCAGGACATACTTGAAAACGAGAGAAATCTCAATGAATCTTTCCTGGTAAAATATTTTATAAATAAATAAATAATAAGTGGTCTAAGTGCAATGTTACAATCCCACTTAGTCCTGCAATGTAAAACATTGCAGCTTTTTTTTTTTTTTATCATACAGCCACTAGAGGCTCTTCCGGGATTCTAACGGACTCTGAGTCCCTAAAACGATGCTGGGCGTCCTTACGCTCTGCATCCAGTGCCAGTAAAATTGAGGCAATGCTTTCCAATGGGGAGGACCTAAGGCGCTCGCTGTGCATGCGCACTAGGTCCCCCCTCAGATTATATTGGAGGAGGTGGAGCACCAAATCGGGTAAGTGACTAAAGGATTTCTTATTCCTTTATGTGAGGGGGGGGGCGTCATTAGGGAGGGGGGACCAGAGGGCACTATAGTGTTGGGAATACAGAATTATATTCCTAACACTATAAAATCCCTTTAATTAAAGATTCATGCACATTTACAAATACCTGTTGATATGAGTGTTTTATTTACTGTCTGGAATAGTCAATAACAAAATTGTGGTATTTTATGCCTACTGTACAGACATTGCATCATTTAAATACGAATTAGTAATTATTTGCATCAATTGATAGACATTTACATATTATTCAATTGTGCTATACATATTGTAAGTTATATCATCAAATGGCTGGAATGAAGCTACGTGTGAAAAGCTACACAAATAATCATAAATCAAAATTATTTTATTTTATCCTTTAAAGGGACACTATAGTCACCTGAACAACTTTAGCTTAATGAAGCAGTTTTGGTGTATAGAACATGCCCCTGCAGCCTCACTGCTCAATCCTCTGCAATTTAGGAGTTGAATCCCTTTGTTTATGAACCCTAGTCACACCTCCCTGCATGTGACTTGCACAGCCTTCCATAAACACTTCCTGTAAAGAGAGCCCTATTTAGGCTTTCTTTATTGCAAGTTCTGTTTAATTAAGATTTTCTTATACCCTGCTATGTTAATAGCTTGCTAGACCCTGCAAGAGCCTACTGTATGTGATTAAAGTTCAATTTAGAGATTGAGATACAATTATTTAAGGTAAATTACATCTGTTTGAAAGTGAAACCAGTTTTTTTTTCATGCAGGCTCTGTCAATCATAGCCAGGGGGAGGTGTGGTTAGGGCTGCATAAACAGAAACAAAGTGATTTAACTCCTAAATGACAGTGAATTGAGCAGTGAAATTGCAGGGGAATGATCTATACACTAAAACGGCTTTATTTAGCTAAAGTAATTTAGGTGACTATAGTGTTCCTTTAAGGTATTGATACCATATAATAAAAACACAGAAAAGGGGGGCGGGGCCTGACCGCTGAAGGGAGCAGACGCATGTCGCTGTTGCTCCCGGGTTTCAACTAACCTTCAGCCGATTCTCGTTAACCGGAGGCAGCTCGTTAAACCGATGACCCGGTGCTCCCAAACGATAGAGGACATCGGGCCCGACATGGTGACACCACGCAAGTGGCCCTGTGTTCCGGACCCGACCCACGCAGGTTTGCGGCCTACAAGCATGGTGGTAGTGGGAGAGACGGCCGCTCTCCCACTGCAGACAAACACGGCAAAGCAAAGCTGGAAACCCCGTTCCCCCCCCTATGGACCGGCGGGGGTTATCCCGGTCCCCACCGAAGCGACACACAAGGCTAAACGGATGGTATCTGCCCACACGGGCTTGGGCCATGGGCCTAGTGCCACTGCAGAAGCCTCTTGCCCTACAGAACCTATACCCGTACAAGCCACAAGCCTGGATCTAATCTTCCAACAATTCATAGAAAAGCTGAACAGACTCTTTGCAACACCCCGCGTGCAATACGGAGGTACAGCATGTGGACCGGGGAAACGGAGGCGGACCGGGCCTACTAAGGGCACTACAGACCCTTTAACGCTAAAGTTGAGCACTGACTGCCCACCCGGGCCGGGGGTCACCAGGAGGATAACTCCACAGCATCTGCCACATCGCCGGAAGCCTAACCGCCGCTGGCGGCGACGAAACACCAGGGCTCTCCGAAGCGCCCTCACAGGGAAGAACTGGGCCTCTTGTAGCACCCGAGTTCGTGGAGCAAAGATGCAGACCCCACACGGAACCTGGGGCCACGGGGAGACCCGGCCGCCCTCGCGCACCTCCCACACTCGACGACCACAGCCCCTCACCGGCAGCAGACAAGGACTAAGCTTCCTTCCAAGATCTGTCGGAAAGGACGACTCACAGAGGCAACGATCCGACCACGATGTTTGGCCCGTCCATCCAGCACTCAGAGCCGGCATAGGCTAAGCTCAATGGACTGCATGTACGTTACTCCTGCGGTCCTCACTGCGGAGGCAAGACCGGACCCCACCGTGCAAATTATCATTTGACAAATTGTGAGCAATGTAGTACCTAAGCAATATGTACTTGCCTTTTCTTGTATAACGCTAATAGACTCTCACTGTCCACACCGCTGAAAGGTTTTACGCTCCCGTCCACTAGAAAATGTTATTTACCCAGACTATCAGCTAGGACAGGTGATGTACGTAACATATGCCCTGACCGTTAGACACTAGGCATGATTTTAGCAATGTTTGAAGCACAACTTGTATTAGCTAAATTTTGTATGCCAATGTTATGTTCAGAATTTAGCCTGCTCCATTTGTTGCGTGAAATGTTACTTAACTAGACTACCTGCTAAGACAAGTGATGTACGTAGCCTATGTCCTAGCCGTTCGACACTAGGCCTGACTTTAGCACTGTTTGAAGCACTACCTGTATTAACTAAATTCGTATGCCAGTATTATGTTCGGCTTTTAGCCTGCTCCATTTGTTGCGTGACACTAGCGACCAAAACAGTTTGAGTACTCTCCCGCTATTAGTGTAGCCTGTTTATCTAGGCATCCCCTTTTACGATTAACTAAGCGGCGACACATTCTGTACACTTCTTGTAACACAGAACACACACTCACATCTTGACTAGTTGAAGTGACAAGTTACACCTGCATATTAACGAATAGATATAACTTGAGCTACTCACCAGACACAAAAAATACAAAAAAGAGGTATTATTGTCCAGGAAATGTAACTTTTCGAAATTGACGTTGTATTATCCTTATGCTATATATTACTCGTACATTCCCTCTTTTACTTTCTGTACCCCATCCTGCATACCTCAATAAAAGAAAGATTGACAAAAAAAAAAAAAACACAGAAAAGTAATTATACATCTCATTTTCCTGGCTAATCATGGCAGCATTTAACATATGGGTTTAGCTCCTCCCTCCAACCCTCAGGACAGGAAACACAAACAATTAAGCCTACCTTCCCCTAGTATATAAGGTACCCCAGTATCCTCCACACCTCAGTCTTTTCCTGTCCTCCTAGCCCTAGGACAGTTTATTTTTATTTTTTTTCAGTTTTGTCTGGATATATTTTTTTTTTTGCTCACCCCTGGGAGCCTGGGTGGTTAGTTCCACAGGCTGTGGGAATCCTCTGGCGTCCTGTGTGTGATTCAGACCTCGATCAGACGATCAGCATGATGGTAAGACGCTCGCGCATGCGCAATGCGTCCAACCGGACTCAGAGTGAATTTTGCCCATATCCAAAATGGCGCTTTCGCGATCTCGCGACCAAGTGCGCATGTGCGATCCTTTAAAGGGGCAGAGCGGGAAATTTGAAATGGCGGTATTTAGACTAAAAAACGCTCGTTTTCGTTCCCTTCAAAGATACAGTGCTCTAGTAGACTGTTATTAAAGCTCTGCAGGTAAGTGAATTACTTTTTTTTTTTACAAAGCTTCATAATATTGGGCTGGGAATACATTATCTTTTTTTTAATGTTCTTAGCCCTACAGTCAGTATGGATCCATCATCCCCTTCTGCAAAATCAACGAGATCTGCAATAGGTCATAGGTGAGCAATATTATTATTTTTTTTTTATATATATATAAATCTTTATTTTCATTTTTAAGAATTCATTCAAGTACAGATACAGCTTTCAACTATACATTTAAAACACAGTACAAAAATTTACATTGCAATAAAATAGTAAATGTAGATAACAGTAGGACCGTGCTTCGAATAAACATACCGGTATACCAGTTTCTGCTGTATCTACAGTCATACATACCATACAGTCAAACATACCATACATACAATTCATCTTATCCGAACATCTCACATTTTCACTACTGCCTAAGGGTAGCTATCTATAGGGGAGCGGGGGGGTTTGAGTTTTATGATTAATATATCTAACCCAAGGGACCCAGACTTCATTATATTTTTCTCTAGATATCTTGTTTAGAGCTATCCCAGCTTCCATGCTGCGTTGATAATCTATCTGTGTACATATATCATGCCAGTTTAACGCACCCATATTTCTCCAATTTCTAGCCATAACTATTTTTATTGCCATACAGATGTGAATCATAAGAATTTTTAGTTTTATATTGCTTTTTGGCAGATCTAGATGAAACAAAAACATTTGAGGCGTAATCACAGTCTGAATCTCAAACATAAAATCTACCAGTTCCGCTAAGATTAATTTCATAGGTTTCAACTCCTCACAGTCCCACCAGATGTGGGAGAATGAACCTAACTCCCTGCCACATCTCCAACAATCTGGTAGGAGTGTGGGTTGAAATCTATGGAGGCGAGTAGGCACCAAGTACCAATGGTATACTAGTTTGAAGTACACTTCCTGTATATTCACCCCATGTATATATCTTTTTACCGCTTGTAGATCCAACAACTAGTCCTCAACCGAGGATGAAAAATGAAGTTCTTGCTCCCATTTATTCATTGCTGGCGCTTTATCTATTTGCCTTTGACTTCTTAAAAATTGATTAAATCTGGATGCAATTTTTTTTTTATAATTGGATTCTATGAACTGGTCAATTGGAGAAGTTTCCGAAAGGACTTTTCCCATAGTAAAAGATTTTATTCTTAAATAGTTAAATATTTCCTTCGAAGGGAGGTTATATTTAGACTGTAATATTGGAAATGGCAGTATTTTATTATTGTTTAAAATAATAAATAAATACATTTTTTATTTTTATTTTTTAATTTTCTTCACGTTACTAAAAAGAGTGCATAGAGGGTACAGTCTTATGACTTCTGTATCTTACAGCCCTCGTGACTGGTCCTGTCCCAGATCCCCATCGAGGAGAAGGGAGAAACCGGCAGCCTGCCCTGGATGTGGAGCAAGGCCTATGGATAACTGAAGGCTCTGCAGAAGATGCTTAGCCATGGTCGCAGGAGAATCTGATCGCCAGAAGTCACCGCAAGCCTCTACCTCCTCAGCCAAAGATATGGCTTACTGGATTAAGCAAGCGATGGTGGAGGGAATTGCTGAATCTCACAAGAATAAGAGATCTAGAGGTGAGACCTTCGGCATGGATTCAGATCAGTCTGAAGATGAATACAGACAGCCTTCAGCTTACCTGGATTTAGAGCAAATCTCTTCCAGTGAAGAGGAGTATATGGAACAACCTTGCTCCTTGGACTCCAAAACTATGGAGCATTTGATTATGGCTGTTAGAAGAACATTGGACTTGCCGGAAGAGGCCAAAGAATGTTCAGCTTCTGACAGACACTTTGGAGATTTGCATAAGAAAAGACCTTCCTTCCCAGTTCACAGCTCTATTAAAGAACTGATAAAGAACGAGTGGAAAATTCCTAGTAAAAGGATTACTAGTCAAGGAAGGCTTTCGAAGTTATACCCGATCAAAGAGGAGGATTCCAGATTGTGGACTACAGTCCCTAAAGTTGATGCTCCTATCATTACGATCTACGCTTCCGATTGATAGCAATGCTTCCCTTAAGGAGCCCATGGATAAAAGGATTGACGCTGATTTATCTAAAGCATTCATGACAGCGGGTTTAGGTTGCCATCCGGCTGTATCCATTTCTGCTTTGTCTAGAGCCATGCGTTCCTGGTTGCTTGACTTGGAGGATGACATCGATAAAGGTGTTAGTAGACGTTAGATGGCTGAATCCTTAAGAGATATCAAACTCGCCAGTGACTGGCTTTTGGAATCCTCCACTGACCTCATTAGAATTCTTTCTAAGGTTATGGCTCATTCAGTCCCCACTAGAAGAGCGCTTTGGCTTAGGTCCTGGGGGGCAGACCTTTCCGCTAAGAATAATTTATGCTCACTTCCCTTTATGGCAGAAGTGCTTTTTGGAAAACCGCTGGATGAAGCTATTAAAAAAGCGGCCGAGGTTAAACAGGTCATGCTGCCACAAGATAGACGTCCTAAGAGACCTCATTTGGACCGCAGACCTTTTAGGGATCAAGGCTACTTTAGGGAAAGTAAGACCTACAGACCGGGCAGAGAATTCTCGAGGCATTCCAATTGGAAGAGCGGCCAGAATGTAAAATCCTCTAGGGGCAAGACACAGACTTCTTCCTTTCGCCCCAACAAGCAGTTCTGAAGGTGGCTTACTCCAGGCTCCTCGAGTGGGAGCACGTCTTTCATTCTTTCAGAGGGCCTGGGAAATCATTCCAGATGCTTGGGTGAGATCCATTATCAGCGGAGGTTATCATCTGGAATTCGAAGAATATCCGCCTCCACCAAGGATTATTCACACAAGGCTTCCTGCCAACATCCAAAAAAGAGAGATTCTGAATCTTTATGTCTACAATCTGCTTATGGAAAAAGCCATCGTGCCTGTACCCATAAGAGAAAGATTCCAGGGTTATTATTCTCCCCTGTTTTTGGTCAAGAAGCCGGAAGGAAAATGGAGACCTATTCTAGACCTCCACCAGCTCAACCTTTATCTGAGAGTCAGAAGATTTTGCATGGAATCCATTCGCTCCATCATTCCTGTTGTTCATCACCAAGATTGGATGATATCAATAGATCTCAGGGATGCCTATTTTCATGTCCCAATCACGATCGCCCATCAAAAGTTTCTAAGATTTTGTGTCCGGAAAGAACACTTTCAATTTCAGGCCCTTCCGTTTGGTATAAGTACGGCCCCAAGGACCTTCTCGAAGGTTCTGGTCACCATCATTGCCTTGCTCCGAAAAGAAGGTGTAGCGGTGTTTCACTACCTGGACGACATCCTGGTAGTGGCCCCGGACCGAGGATTAATATTTCAACACAGACGACTAGTCCTCGACACTCTCTCTCATTTCGGCTGGCTCATCAATTACGAGAAGAGTCACTTGCATCCTTCAAGAGAACTGATATTCCTGGGAGCAAATTTCAATACAGACACGGCGATTGTATCCCTCGCACACGACAGAAAGATCATACTGCAAGATCGGATAAGGGACTTCAGACTGAAGACTTCAGCCTCGGCAAGAGAGTTTATGAGGCTCCTGGGGACTCTTTCCTCCACAATAGAGCTTGTCAGGTGGGCTCAGTGGAACCTTCGCCCTCTTCAGCAATTTTTTCAGGAAAATTTCAGGACCAGCTCAAGAGATTGGGAGATACTGATTCGCATTCCTTTGGTTCTGAAACAGAAGCTCCTTTGGTGGATGTCGTGGGAAAATATCTCCCGAGGGTTCCTCTTGCGGGAAATAGATTGGGTGGTCATTACTACAGATGCCAGTCTGACAGGTTGGGGGGCGCATTTAGGCAATCGATTTTTTTCAAGCAAAATGGCCTCCAAAAACTCAATGCTTACCTTCCAACATCAGAGAACTAAGAGCTACTTTCCTGGCCCTTCTTCATTTTCAACATGTCATCAGGCATTGCTGGGTCAAGTTGAGAGTGGACAACAAAGCAGCTGCTGCCTACATAAACCATCAAGGCGGAACAAGGAGTGTAGCCCTGATGAGAGAAATCGTTCCCATTATGACCTGGACTCAGAATCATGTGGAGGGCCTGTGTGCCACCTATCTCCCAGGGAAGGAGAATGTATTAGCGGATTTCCTCAGCAGACACCTGATAGAAGCTTCAGAATGGCAACTTTCCAGGAGGATCTTCACCCAGTTGGTCCAGAAGTGGGGTCTTCCCCAAGTAGACCTCATGGCGACCATTCGGAATGCGCAGGTCCCATGCTTTGTGTCGAGGAGATACCATCCAAAGGCGGTTGCTCAAGATGCTCTATCCATCAATTGGGTGTTCAATCTGGCTTATGTCTTTCCTCCGATCCCCCTCATACACGCTGTTCTGAGAAAGATCTCCAAGGAACATTGCAAGGTGATAGCTGTCCTTCCCTTCTGGCCTCGTCGCCCTTGGTTTCCCCTGTTACAGAGGTTATCGTTGGACCTGCCTTGGGAACTTCCAGTCTCAGAAGACCTGCTGATTCAGGGGCCAGTGTTTCATCCGGAGCCTCACAAATTCAGGCTCCATGCATGGCTATTTAGAGGAAGTCTCTAGTTGAACATGGCCTTTCGGACCAGGTTATCTCAACCCTGTTACGTTCCAGGAATCCTTCTACTTCTTCTACGTACCATAAAGTATGGGAAGCCTTTGCACGATGGGGTAATTCCACGGTTCAAGATTTAGGTTCCCCTTCCGTGTCTCAGGTTTTGGGTTTCCTACAAGCAGGCCTGGAGAGAGGCCTTCAACTTAACACGCTTAAAGTGCACTGCTCGGCTCTTTCAGCTCTTTCTGGTGTTCGTTGGGCATTAAATCCTATGGTGATTCGATTCTTCAAAGCAGTCATTAGGATTAGACCTCCTATCAAGGGATTCTCGGCTCCTTGGAATCTGCCTCTGGTTCTGCAGGCCTTGACGGAACATCCCTTCGAACCTATTGATGAGGTCCCTATGCAGGTTCTTTCTCTAAAGACCCTGTTGTTGCTGGCCTTGGTATCTGCTAGGAGAATGTCAGATATTAGAGCACTGTCGTCTGAGGAACCGTTCACTACCTTCTTCGATGATAGAGTTGTGCTACGGCCTAGACCTGAGTTCCTTCCTAAGGTTGTTACATCCTTCCACCTGAATCAAGAGATTGTCCTGCCGGGATATTTTCAGGAGCCATCTTCTCCTGAAGAAGAAAGATGCCATACGCTAGACCTGAGGAGGTGTCTTTCCACTTATATTGGTCGCTCAGCTAATTGGAGAAAGTCTCCCCAATTGTTTGTGATACCTTGGGGTTCTCGTAAAGGTGAAGCAGCCTCTGTCGCCTGCCTTCGTTCCTCGACGGTTCAGGCTATTTCTAGAGCTTACAGAACGAAACAGGTTCCAGTTCCCAAGGACATCAAGGCACATTCCACAAGGTCCATTGCTACTTCATGGGCTGCAGAGTCAGGAGTTCCTGCAGAGAGCATCTGTAAAGCTGCCAATTGGTCATCTTTGAGGACTTTTGTACGTCACTACAGAGTGGATGTCTCTTCTCATTCCGATTCAGAGTTTGGCCTATCGGTCTTGAACTCTTTTAAGCCTTAAGTGGATATTAAACAATTTTTGTAGCATGACTTACCCTCCCTGAGTGGTTATTGCTTTGGGAATCCCATATGTTAAATGCTGCCATGATTAGCCAGGAATGGAGAAAATGTATTGATACTTACCGTAATTTTCTTTTCCTGGCTATTATTCATGGCAGCATTTGGTCTCCCACCCTCTCTTGGTTTATTTGTCTTGTTACTGGACTGAGGTGTGGAGGATACTGGGGTACCTTATATACTAGGGGAAGGTAGGCTTAATTGTTTGATTGTTTGTGTTTCCTGTCCTGAGGGTTAGAGGGAGGAGCTAAACCCATATGTTAAATGCTGCCATGAATAATAGCCAGGAAAAGAAAATTACGGTAAGTATCAATAAATTTTCTCCAATTTGCTTAGGGAGTTTTAATGATTTCAGTAATGAATGCAGATGAAAATCTTCTTCTTAAAATATATATAGAGACACAAAATGTATCTCATCATTATTCAGTACATTTCCAATTCTACATAGTAAATTGAGCACACAAATGTAATAGATTTATTCAGAATGGGCTCCCATGGTACCACCCTAGTCTTAGTTGAATATTCCGTTGGCTGTTAAATGTTAAATAGTTCCTTAATTGAACTGGAATATGATGATGCAATTTGTTGAAGCTCTGATTAAAAGAAAAAAAAAACATCTGTTGAAAAAAGGGGTTAAAGTGGCACTGTCACCTTCTGGTGACTTTGCAAAGTTTGTAGAAAGGTGAGTTCTACTTACCTGAGATGATCCCTCGTGGGCACTGCTTCTTGGAAAAGCCGCCTCCTTAATTAGCCCTGATATTCTATCCTTTTGTATGGGGTACCAAATCAGAACACAAGCAATGAGTGCTGAATGATACACCTGTTACAATGCCAAGGCGAAAACAGGAGAGCAGGCTATGCAAGACAATACACAGCTATCCTGCTTCCCTACCATTAGTAGATACCAGGAATATATGCATGTGATTGTGTGTTCATATATGCGGACTATGTGTGATTGTGGGTGAATGTCTATGTACATATCTGACTGTGAATCTTACTGTTTGCCAATATATGTATGTAACTGTGTGTACGTTTGTATCTGTGTGTGCTTTTCCTATCAGTTTAATCCCTGTTATGTCCCCTATCAGGGGACGTGTATATAAGGCATCGATTTTAGGAAGCGGGAGATGGAAAAAGATGCTTGGTCGGTCCTCCTACTTCAAATTTGGGGCACTGCGTGTGCAATCTAATGTGCCACCAGATAGGAGTGGTGTGTTAAGTAGTCCCCCTCATCAGGCCTTTTTTAGTCAAATGTATCGCCCACTGTCAGTCCCTTCGGGATCCAGACTAGACTAGACTTTTTTGACCTAGGCGACTTCTCTTCTCAGTGACAATACCTCCTGCTGCACTGAAGGTCCTTTCTGACAGGACACTTGAAGCGGGGCAGGCCAGAAGTTCTATCGCAAATTGGGATAGCTCAGGCCACAGGTCAAGCCTGCACACCCATTAGTCAAGGGGTTCATCGCTCCTCAGAGTGTCGATATCTGCAGTTAAGGCGAGGTAGTCTTCTACCTGTCAGTCGAGTCGTTCTCTGAGGGTGGACCCTGAAGGGCTGTGGCGATGCGTAGGACTTAAAAAGCTCTGCATGTCCTCCATCAATAACACGTCTGTAAAGCGTCCTGTCCTTGCCGGCGTGGATGTGGGAGGAGGAGGATTACTTTCACCCCTTCCCCTGTTAGATTCCCATTGTGCTGTGACATCACCCTTATACACTGTGTAAAGCATACTTTTTTGAACTGCTGCTTCCTTTCCGACTTGCCGTAATTCGGTAACATTTCAGGCACTTTCTGCTTATACCAGGGGTCTAGTAGCGTGGACACCCATTACAGGTCGTTCTCCTTCAGCCTTTTTATACGAGGGTCCCTCAACAGGCACGACAGCATGAAAGACCCCATTTGCACAAGGTTAGATGCCGAGCTACTTATGTCCTGTTCCTTGTCCTCAGTGATCTCTCTGAAGGTATGTTCTTCCCCCCAGCCACGTACAACACCACGGGTACCAGATAGGTGACAACGAGCACCCTGGGATGCCTTTTGTGGTTGGTCTTCCTCCTCCTCCTCAAAGCCACATTCCTCCTCTGACTCCTCTTCCTCACAATCCTCTTCCAGCGTTGCCGCAGGTCCAGCAAGCGATGCTGATAAGGCTGTTTCTGGTGGTGATGGTGACCACAACTCTTCCTCTTCACGCTCATCTACGGCCTGATCCAGCACTCTTCGCAGGGCACGCTCCAGGAAGAAAACAAATGGTATGATGTCGCTGATGGTGCCTTCGGTGCGACTGACTAGGTTTGTCACCTCCTCAAAAGGACGCATGAGCCTACAGGCATTGCGCATGAGCGTCCAGTAACGTGGCAAAAATATTCCCAGCTCCGCAGAGGCTGTCCTAGCACCCCGGTCATACAAATACTCGTTAACGGCTTTTTCTTGTTGGAGCAGGCGGTCGAACATTAGGAGTGTTGAATTCCAACGTGTCAGGCTGTCGCAAATCAAGCGCCTCACTGGCATGTTGTTTCGCCGCTGGATATCGGAAAAGTGCGCCATGGCCGTGTAGGAACGCCTGAAATGGCCACACACCTTCCTGGCCTGCTTAAGGACGTCCTGTAAGCCTGGGTACTTATGCACAAAGCGTTGTACAATCAGATTACACACATGTGCCATGCACGGTACATGTGTCAACTTGCCCAAATGCAATGCCGCCAACAAATTTCTTCCATTGTCATAAACCACTTTGCCAATCTCCAGTTGGTGCGGAGTCAGCCACTGATCCACCTGTGCGTTTAGGGCGGACAGGAGTGCTGGTCCGGTGTGACTCTCTGCTTTCAGGCAAGTCAATCCCAAGACGGCGTGACACTGCCGTATCCTGGATGTGTAACAGTACCTGGGGAGCTGGGGGGGTGCCGTTGATGTGGAGCAAGACGCAGCAGCAGAAGAGGACTCAGCCGAGGAGGTTATGGAAGAGGATGGAGTAGGAGGAGTAGAGGAGGTGGCAGCAGGCCTGCCTGCAAGTCGTGGCGGTGTCACCAACTCCTCTGCAGAGCCACGCATTCCATGCTTGGCAGCCGTCAGCAGGTTTACCCAATGCGCAGTGTAGGTGATATACCTGCCCTGACCATGCTTTGCAGACCAGGTATCAGTGGTCTGATGGACCCTTGCCCCAACACTGTGTGCCAGACATGCCATTACTTCCTTTTGCACAATCGAGTACAGGTTGGGGATTGCCTTTTGTGCAAAGAAATTTCAGCCGGGTACCTTCCACTGCGGTGTCCCAATAGCTACAAATTTTTTGAATGCCTCAGACTCCACCAGCTTGTATGGTAAAAGCTGGTGGGCTAAGAGTTCAGTCAAGCCAGCTGTCAGACGCCGGGGATGGGGGTGACTTTGTGACATTGGCTTCTTACGCTCAAACATGTCCTTGACAGACACCTGACTGTGGGCAGATGAGCAGGAACTGCTCAAGGAGAGAGACGGAGGGGCGGATGGTTGAGAGGACAGCAGTGGTTAACGTGGCTGAAGATGCTGGACCAGGAGGAGGATGGCGGCTTTGAATTTGTGTGCTGCTTGTACTTATGTGTTGATCCTATAGGCGTTTGTGATGTGCGATCATATGCCTTCGCAAAGCAGTTGTACCTAAGTGGGTGTTGGACTTCCCACGACTCAGTTTCTTTTGGCACAGGTTGCAAATGGCATCGCTGTTGTCAGAGGCAGACACACAAAAAAAATGCCACACTGCTGAGCTCTGCAATGATGGCATTCTGGTGGTGGCAACAGCATGCGTTGATTGGCGTGCTGTCTGGCTGACCCCGGGTGCCGATGCATGCTGTCTGACTGTGCCACGAGCTCCTTGCGACTACCTCCCCCTGCTTCCAACTCGTCTCCTCCTCCTCCTCTCTGTCTCCCAATATGAACTTTCCCCCTGTTCTTCTTCTCTTCTAGTGGGCACCCACGTGACATCCACGGATGCATCGTCATCATCAGCCGCTTCACTTGTATCTGACAACTCAGCAAAGGAAGCAGCAGTGGGTACAACATCATCATCATCACACCGTACGTGTGTAATGCTGCCTGACTGAGACATATCCCTGTTATCTACATGCTCTGGCAATAATGGTTGCGCATCACTCATTTCTTCCAACTGATGTGCAAATAACTCCTCTGACATACCAAGTGAAGCAGCTGTGGTGCTAGTGTAGGTGGTGGCGGCAGGTGGGCGAGTGGTAACTTGAGAGGTGCCCGAAGCTAAGCTGGAGGAGGATGGTGCGTTGAGGTTCCGAGCGGAAGCTGTAGAAGATTGGGTGTCCTGTGTTAGCCAGTCAACTATGTCCTCAGAACTTTTCAAGTTCAGGGTACGTGGCCTCTGAACACTGGGCATTATTCTAGGGCCAAAGGGAATCACAGAACCACGACCACGACGGCCCCTGCGGGGTGGCCTGCCTCTGCCTGTCATTTTTTTTTCGATTAGTGGTACGATGCGTGCAAGCTACTGTGACAACAGATATGAGTGGCACTGGTGTGACACTGTGCCCTGGCAGGCCCTGAAACGCACACTCGTGAAGGAAACTGACTGCTATTATATTACAGTCCAAAAAGTTTATTTTTTTATTAAATGCAAGCTATTGGGACACCAGTGAGTGAATGGTGGCCCTGGGCAAGTGGGCACAGTATACGCTGTGAGCCTGACACATACGCTGGCAGACAACTAACTTCTATTCAATCTATTACAGTCAAAAAAAATTTTTTTTTTTTTAAATGTACACTACTGTTACACCAGATATGAGTTGCACTAGTGTGACACTGTGCCCTGGCAGGCCCTGAAATGCACACTAGTGAAGGAAACTGACTGATATTATATTACAGTCCAAAAAGTGTTTTTTTTGTTAAATGCAAGCTATTGTGACACCAGATATGAGTGGTGGCACTGGGCAAGTGGGCACAGTATACGCTGCGAGCCTGACACACACGCTGGCAGACAACTAACTGCTATTCAATCTGTTACAGTCAAAATTGTAATTTTTTTTTAAATGTACACTACTGTTACACCAGATATGAGTTGCACTGGTGTGACACTGTGCCCTGGCAGGCCATGAAATGCACACTCGTGAAGGAAACTGACTGCTATTATATTACAGTCCAAAAAGTTTTTTTTTTTTTTTTTTTTAAATGCAAGCTATTGTGACACCAGTGAGTGAGTGGTGGCACTGGGCAGGCCCTGAAACGCACACTAGTGAAGGAAACTGACTGCTATTATATTACAGTCCAAAAAGTTTTTTTTTTTTTATTAAATGCAAGCTATTGTGACACCAGTGAGTGAATGGTGGCACTGGGCAAGTGGGCACAGTATACGCTGTGAGCCTGACACACACGCTGGCAGACAACTAACTGCTATTCAATCTATTACAGTCAAAAATTTTTTTATTTTTTTTTAAATGTACACTACTGTTACACCAGATATGAGTTGCACTGGTGTGACACTGTGCCCTGGCAGGCCCTGAAATGCACACTAGTGAAGGAAACTGGCTGCTATTATATTACAGTCCAAAAAGTTTTTTTTTTGTTAAATGCAAGCTATTGTGACACCAGATATGAGTGGTGGCACTGGGCAAGTGGGCACAGTATACGCTGCGAGCCTGACACACACGCTGGCAGACAACTAACTGCTATTCAATCTGTTACAGTCAAATTTTTATTTTTTTTTTAAATGTACACTACTGTTACACCAGATATGAGTTGCACTGGTGTGACACTGTGCCCTGGCAGGCCATGAAACGCACACTCGTGAAGGAAACTGACTGCTATTATATTACAGTCCAAAAAGTTTTGTTTTTTTTATTAAATGCAAGCTATTGTGACACCAGTGAGTGAGTGGTGGCACTGGGCAGGCCCTGAAACGCACACTAGTGAAGGAAACTGACTGCTATTATATTACAGTCCAAAAAGTTTATTTTTTTTTTTATTAAATGCAACTATTGTGACACCAGTGAGTGAATGGTGGCACTGGGCAAGTGGGCACAGTATACGCTGTGAGCCTGACACACACGCTGGCAGACAACTAACTGCTATTCAATCTATTACAGTCAAAATTTTATTTTTATAAAAAAATGTACACTACTGTGACACCAGATATGAGTTGCACTGGTGTGACACTGTGCCCTGGCAGACCCTGAAACGCACACTAGTGAAGGAAACAGACTGCCATTATATTTCAGTCCAAAAAGTTTTTTTTTGTTAAATGCAAGCTATTGTGACACCAGTGAGTGAGTAGTGGAACTGGGCAGGCCCTGAAACGCACACTAGTGAAGGAAACTGACTGCTATTATACTACATTAAAAAAAGTTTTTTTTTGTTTAAATGCAAGCTATTGTGACACCAGTGAGTGAGTGGTGGCACTGGGCAAGTGGGCACAGTATATGCTGTGAGCCTGACACACAGGCTGGCTGGCAGGCAGGCAACTGCAATTACATTACACAGAAAAAAAAAAAGCAGACTGATGTTCTAGCCCTAAAAAGGGCTTTTTGGGGTGCTGTCCTTACAGCAGAGATCAGATGAGTCCTTCAGGACTGTAGTGGACACTGAATACACTAGCCTAGCTATCTATTTCCCTATCAAATCAGCAGCAGCTACACTGTCCCTTCTCTCACTAAGAATGCAGCTTCACAATGAATGTAAAATGGATGCTGTCCAGGAGGTGGGAGGGTCTGCTGCTGAATGGCTGGAATGTGTCTGCTGACTGTGAGGTACAGGCCAGGGTCAAAGTTTACTCAATGATGACTAATAGGGAGCAGACCGAACAGCGCATGTGTTCGCCATCCGTGGCAAATGCGAACAAGCGATGTTCGCCAGGAACTATTCGCCAGCAAACAGTTCGGGACATCACTAGTGGCCGCCTAAACCACCTAATTAGAGGGCCGCCTCAGACACTAAATATATAACTGGGCACCACAGTAGCTTCAGAACCAGGGAAGACATGCAGAGAAAACACATTGATGCTGGATAATTATTTTATTTTTATTCTTATTTATTTTTTCTCATAACTCATTTCATGCATTGTCAATATAACACTTTATAGGAAAAAAAGTGGGACTTAATCCACTGTGGCATGTCTAAAAAACAAAAAACAATAATGCGATTTAAAACAGATTATTGCCTCTCCTATATCTGGTACATCAGTCTTTGTTTGTTTCGAGCTCTGGTGATTTTTCATCTTTTGTTGTAGAGAATCCTGTATGTTAAGGACTTCGTCGGCCAATCCTTCAGCAAAATACAGTTTTCTGTCTGCTCTAAAACTAATGTCACTGCAAAATATTCCGCAGGTGCTTTTTGGTATATTTAATTTAGTGCAAAAACTCAATACGCCATAGATACTTTTTACAGATACTTTCTAATTAAGATTAATATTGGGCTGCAGAATTCTGCATTACTTTGTATTAAGCATTTTATTTTTTCCTTTAAGCATGGATTTACAGATTTTATTTTTTATACTATTTTTTTTTTTTTTTTTTGTCATAGGTTTACAAATTTTACCTGAAATACAAGGAATAACACACAGGGTAATTCACTAAATTGTGAATTATCAGGAATTCCAAGTGAATCCAAAACAAATTTTAAAATGTAAGCCAAAATTGCTGAAATTAAAGCATTGCCGCTATTTTTCCATTTCAACATTTTTGGCTTTAAAAATTAAAAAAAAAAAATTCACTTCGAGTTCACTTAGAATTTCTAAAAAATCTTACTACAGCGAAAAACCCTAACTTAAAGAAATATATAATACACAAAACTTAGGTTATTGCACAAAAAGAAGAGAGTCCTTTAAAATAGCTCCAGAGATCTTCAATTTTGTCTTCGTTCATAAGCTTGTAATTTCTTGGTGACTTCATCTAGTAAATTGGAGTTAAGGTAAAAAGAGTCCGTTGTAACAGTTAAAGTTCATCTTCAACACACTCAATGATCAATGGGAATAAAGGAATATATTTTGATCAATATTAAATGAATAAACAACTGAAACATCAAAAGAACATAAAATCAAGTATAGCTGGAATGTTTTGTAGCTTTGCGGTGTCATGTTGGTGGATTATACCATTTTGTTTTTAGAATCTATAATGTATTTCTTCAAATCAGGTAAAAAATGATAAAGTGCAGAGATTCCTTTGATTTCATAGTGCCGATACTGAACTTTAAAATCAGCCTTGTTCCTTTCATTTGGGTTCTTTGTTTACAATAAGTTTTATCCTGACTTTTTGTTGGACCGCTAAAGCACAGTTAAATCTATAAACTTTTCTGTTTCTGATTAACTTCTGTGGCAGACGAGAGCTCCCATTAATTTATATTAGATAAAATCAAATTTCCCATTAATTTATATTAGATAAAATCACATTTCCCATTAATTTATATTAAATAAAATCATATTTCCCATTAATTTATATTAAATAAAATCAGCAAGATCCACTTAGCCTGTTTACCATCATGGAAATAATAACGAAAAAAATATGGGATATTTTATGTAGATATATAAATAAGATATAAATCCGTCGTATCTAATATAGATGTCCTTGTTACTTGTTATTAAACAGCAGAGATGGGGGGGGGGGGGGGGGGGGAGGGATATCAAATTCTAATTAGCTTGAAATATTTTCCAAATCATCTGGATCATCACTTGTAGTAATTGTAAAAAAAATTGTAGAAATAAAAAATAAAAAAATAGCAAAAATATATATTCACATTTTTTTTAACTTTAATTGCATAAAGGCTAGTAACAAACAAAAATTTAAAGAATAATAATAAGACTTGCATGACAGAAAAGATGGTGTTTCATGCTTAAATCACAAAATCCAATCTTTTGTTCATATACATTTTTGCCATGGACTTTTTATTATTTCACGTGATGCGCTGGTCTCGGGGCTATTTAAAAGTGATGATCAGGTAATTTTTGATAAAGGAATTCATACATGTACACTGCTTCATTTCAAATATTTTCGCATTGCAAATCATGCTGCTCTGATTGACGTTGCAAGTTGGCTCCAAGAACCCAATGACGGACGGTTTGGTGAATAAATATCTCTTAGTATTACTTTTAGAACTGCTTAAAAAGTCACTCAAAGTACCATAACCACTACAACTAAGACTTTTAGACAGTGAATTCCATCCAACAACAGACACGGTTGATATTGCTAATGCAGAAGTATTTGCTCCCACTATACCTGTGAAGAGGGGCCACGTGATCCAAATCCCGTTTGACCTTTATAGAAAGACAGTGCTGGGGATTCCTGCCACCATGACCACAACAGCCTGTCAAATGGTTTTCTTCTACTTTCCAAAGGCCAGTTAATAACCAAAACTCCTACGGAGTTTAACAGTGAGTTAAGACTTTCACCCAAGTTAAAGGATATGTTTTGTACTCAGTGAATTGATGTATGTGTTGACCTTTCTCTGGAATTCAACGAGTGCTTCACATTTACAGGGATCTTCTTTTTCAACAATCTTCCGAACCTCTTCTGTAATACACGAACAGGACACGCTTGTTAAAATTGTCATTGTCATTTGTAAGTGAAAGTCAGGAATGCTTGCGAGATGCGTAAAGTCATATGCACACTCACTGTTTTTTAATATAATGATCGTTTCAACAAGTTGTAAAAGGATAAAAAGGAAAAAATAAATATATTCTTATATTCTTTGTTAAATTAAGTATATGCAAAAAAAAAAAAGAGATTCTCCTCCCTACCATTAGTATAAGACAGGATACTTCAGCCATAAACATACACCTTGGGTCAGCCAGTATTGGGTTTTAAAGTAACGTGGTCTGAAAATGTCACTTTACTGTGCACTGAGCACTCTTTCCCCATCTCCTATCACCCTCCACACCCGAATTTCAAATTGGCGTGCTGCTGCTCCCTTACTTCTCTGTTTCTCTCCTCTTTCCTTTACTTTTCTCCTTTCCCTTCGTCTTTACCTCATCATTCTTGTCACCATACCATTTAACAGCAGGCTTATCCCACCAACACAGAGGCATGAGTAAAACTGCATTGCCACTATTGCAAGCCTTCACTGGGTTATATCTATACTCTTCTTTCAGAAATGTTATTTAACCCCTTAAGGACACATGACGTGTGTGACATTGGCGGATCCAGGGGGGGGGCAACGGGGCAATTGCCCCCCCCGAGATTCTCCCCTGCCGGCTAGTGCAGGGCTGGCATTGCCCAAGCGCCAGCCCTGCAATGTGCCTGCGGACCGGGGAGGGAGATCACTGATCTCCCTCCCCGGTCTGCAGGCACATTACTGACAGCCGACCGGAAGGGGAGGGAGAGAGGACCCGGGAGCTGTTACCAGCAGCTCCTCCGGGTCCTCCTCTCGCGAGATTTGGAGCGTTGCCGCGGTTACCACGGCAGCGCTCCAAATCTCGCGAGAGTGAACTCTAGCCCTGGAGCGCGGGCTAGAGTTCACTGGAACCACTGGACCACCAGGGATTCCCCACTGGGACCACCAGGGATCCAGAAATGTCCCCCCTCCTCCTCAATAAAGGTAAGAAGGGAGGGGGGACATAAATATATTTTATTAAATACATTTTTTGTTTTTTTTTTATTAAAAAGCCCTCCTCCCCTCCCCCCCATACACACTGCCCCCATACACACTGCCCCCATACCCACTGCCCCCATACCCATTGCCCCCATACCCATTGCCCCACATACACTGCCCCACATACACTGCCCCCATACCCACTGCCCCACATACACTGCCCCACATACACTGCCCCCATACACACTGCCCCCATACCCACTGCCCCACATACACTGCCCCCATACCCACTGCCCCACATACACTGCCCCCATACACACTGCCCCCATACACACTGCCCCCCATACACTGCCCCACATACACTGCCCCCATACACACTGCCCCCATACACACTGCCCCCATACACACTGCCCAACATACACTGCCCCCATACACACTGCCCAACATACACTGCCCCCATACACACACTGACCCCATACACACACTACACACACTGACCCCATACACACACTACACACACTGACCCCATACACACACTACACACACTGACCCCATAAACACACTGACCCCATACACACACTACACACACTGACCCCATACACACTGCCCAACATACACTGCCCACATACACACTGCCCCCATACACACTGCCCCATACACACTGCCCCCATACACACTGCCCCCATACACACTGCCCCCATACACACTGCCCAACATACACTGCCCCCATACACACACTACACACACTGACCCCATACACACACTGACCCCATACACACACTGACCCCATACACACACTGACCCCATACACACTGCCCAACATACACTGCCCCCATCCACACACTGACCCCATACACACTGCCCAACATACACTGCCCCCATCCACACACTGACCCCCTACACACACTACACACACTGACCCCATACACACACTGACCCCATACACACACTACACACACTGACCCCATACACACACTGACCCCATACACACACTGACCCCATACACACACTGACCCCATACACACTGCCCAACATACACTGCCCCCATCCACACACTGACCCCCTACACACACTACACACACTGACCCCATACACACACTACACACACTGACCCCATACACACACTGACCCCATACACACACTGACCCCATACACACACTGACCCCATACACACACTGACCCCATACACACACTGACCCCATACACACACTGACCCCATACACACTGACCCCATACATACACACACTGACCCCATACACACACACACTGACCCCATACACACAAACACTGCCCCCATACACACACTGCCCCCATACACACACTGTCCCCATACACACACTGTCCCCATACACACACTGTCCCCATACACACACTGTCCCCATATACACACTGTCCCCATATAAACACTGTCCCCATACACACACTGCCCCACAAACACTGTCCCATACACACACTTCCCCTTACACACACTGACCCCATACACACACTGACCCACAAACACTGCCCCATACACACACTTCCCCCTTACACACACTGACCCCATACACACACTGACCCACAAACACTGCCCCACATACAAACACTACACACACTGACCCCATACACACACTGACCCCATACACACACTGCCCCCCATACACACACTGCCCCACAAACACTGCCCCCCATACACACACTGCCCCACAAACACTGTCCCCATATACACACTGTCCCCATATACACACTGTCCCCATATAAACACTGTCCCCATACACACACTGCCCCACAAACACTGTCCCATACACACACTTCCCCCTTACACACACTGACCCCATACACACACTGACCCACAAACACTGCCCCATACACACACTTCCCCCTTACACACACTGACCCCATACACACACTGACCCACAAACACTGCCCCACATACAAACACTACACACACTGACCCCATACACACACTGACCCCATACACACACTGACCCCATACACACACTGACCCCCATACACACACTGCCCCACAAACACTGCCCCCCATACACACACTGCCCCACAAACACTGCCCCCATACACACACTGCCCCACAAACACTGTCCCCATACAACACTGTCCCACAAACACTGTCCCCATACAACACTGTCCCACAAACACTGTCCCCATACACATACTGCCCCGCACACACTGCACACCTATACACACACAGTGCCCTACACACACTGCTGCCCCCCCATACACACATTGCCCCAAACACACACACAGTGCCCCCCATACACACACTGCCCCACACATACATACAGTGCCCCCCCATACACACACTGCCCCAGACAGACATACAGTGCCCCCATACACACACTACCCCCTAACACACACTGCCACCCTTACGCACTCACACTCACTTCACCGCTCACACACACACTGCACCTTTCACACACATTTCACCCCTAACACACACCACTTCTCCTATGCCCTATATCCCAGCAGACCCCAGGTAAGTTGTCAAACTGTTCTTAAACGGTATGACTACTTACTCTGGGGTGGGGTCCTGGCACTACTGGCACCATAACTACTACACTGAGCTGTAGTGGTTACTGTGCTAGGATTATTTTTTTTAAATAATCTACAAGTGCCCCTCCCGAGATCAGGCTCTGGATCCGCCACTGGTGTGTGACACGTCATGATTCCCTTTTATTCCAGAAGTTTGGTCCTTAAGGGGTTAAATTGTATTTTTATAATTTTTTCTGTCAAAGCACATGAAGTATCCCTTCTCTGTCTGTCTGTGAGGGCATGGATTGGCAGCTATCAAGCCACCACAGAAGAGGACCGATGAGCAAAGTGTGAGCCAGTCACACTGTCAGACGTAAAAGAGTTGTATCATCTTGGGAAACAAAAAGGACACTATTGAAGCCCATGTAACAACGCAGTAGGAGGAGTGGGCCTTGACAGAGCCAGGGAGTGGGCAGGTGCTAGTGTTTGGGGGTTGGATTAGTTTAATGGTGCTTGGGGGCGGAGACAGGGAGTATAAAGAGCAGCCATTTTAGAATAGGGGCCATTTTAACCAGAGCCTCTCTTACCTGTAAATTGTGTCAGGTCGGCGAGGTTCTTTTTCTTTGTCGTTTCTGCAGGATTATGGCGTCGCTCGATGAGATACTGGATGGTGTTCGGGCAGCTGTGAAGGACAGAGGACTGGATTGGCTTCATCAGCAGTTGGGGACTGCCGGGCCTGCTCCTGCGGTACCGGTCCGTCGACCGGCGAGGAGGACGAGACCACCTTTCTCGTTTTCAGTGGGAACGATTTCGGGAAGCGGCGCCGGAAGCTATGGCGCAGGGGCAGGCTTGCCCTGGCGAGATGTGGCAGCTCGGGACCGCATGCTTGGGGAGTGTATAAAGAATTCTCTGGCGCCGAGCACTTGGTCGGGCTACGTCAAGGTTTGGAAAGAATGGGACAAGGCGGTACAGCAGGTAGGGGGTGACAGTTCGCAGGGGCAGAGGGTGGACGTGCTGTTGTGGGTACTGTGTCGCTTGTTTGCTAAACAGGCGTCACCGGCCGTGATAGATAGGTGCATGTCTGCCATGGCGTTTTTGTTCAAGTTCAACGGGTGGGAGGACATTACGAAGAATTTTCTAATACGCCAGGCTTTGAAGGGCTTTAAGAGGGGTAAGAAGCTCGCGGACCCGAGGCGGCCAGTGTCGTTTTCGGTCTTGCAAAACCTGTTAGGGGTGTTGATCGATCTGTGTAATTCCCCTTCCGAGGTAGCACTATTTTCTGGGGCGTTTGTCTGGGCGTTTTTTGGTGCTTTTCGCATTAGTGAGCTGGTGAGTGCCAACAAGTTGGGGAACGGCGGTTTGATGTTCGAGGACGTGGTCATAGGTAGTGATCGGGTGCAGATATGGCTACGCCGGTCTAAAACGGACGTTTACGGCAAAGGATGTGCGGTGGTGCTGTATGAGTTGCCAGGATCAGGGGCTTGCCCGGTGGCTTGCGGCACAAGGTACTGTGAGGTTCGGCCGGAAGGGAAGGGTTGTTTCTTTTTACACGCCGATGGCTCGGCGTTGTCACGATTTCAGTTTCTGCGGGTCTTTAGGATGGGATTGCAGAAGTTGGGCATGGAACCGAGTCAATTTGGGACGCACTCTTTTCGCATTGGGGCAGCGACGGAAGCTGCGCGTTTAGGTTTGGGGGACGAGAGGATCAAACAAATAGGGAGGTGGGAATCCGTGCGATTCCGCTCGTATGTAAGGCCGGATAAGTTGGTGTAATTGCTTGGGTGCACGAATTTGGGTTGGGGACGTTGCCTTTTTTCTGCCACTAATTTTGTCTCTTTTCAGGTTTGGAAGTTTGGTTGCTGGGCCACTCGTATGTGTACTGGGCGGAGAAGAGAGCCGCAGTTCGCAGAAGCGGATCACAGCTGGGCTTTCCATTGGAACGAGTGACTCTATATTGGTGTAGCGGTACTTACCTTATCCGGGGGCCGGACGCGGTCCTCTCTTCAAGCCGCGCGCGGTCCTGCGGCTGCACGAGCCGCGCGCGGCTCGTCTGACTGTTCAGACAGGAAGGCGGGGAGTGACCGCGAGAAGCGGTCACGTGTCCCGTCTGCAGCTAAGAGCGCGCCGCGAATCTCGGGCGCGCTCTTAAAGAGACAGTGGGAGCCTAAATTGCAAAAAGGCTCCCATTGGCTCCTGTCATGCCAATCACCCCATACACTTACCTGTTGGGGGAGTGGAAGTGACAGGAGCCAATCACATTAGTTTGAAGGCTACTTATACTTACCCTTTTCCCTTAGTTCCTTGCCCTATCGTGGTTTCTGCTACAGTTCCCTTTAGTGCTTGTTGTGTTCAGTTGTGTTTCTCCGTATTTGACCTTGGCTTTGTATTCTGACTTCGTTTTCGCTTTATCCTATTCTGTACTGTTTGCCGGCTTGCTGATTCCTGTGTACCAGTCCCCGGCTAGTTTTCGTTTACGCTGTCTCTTTGTGCCCTTGACCTCGGATCGTTCCTGACTCTGTCTTATCCTATTACGTCGAGTCCGGCCACTCTAAGGTCCGGTAGACGTATCTCTCCTCTGTACTGTCTTCTGTTAGGCTGGATCCTGCGTGTAGGGGTATATACTCGTTACAATTGGTTTGGTTTTAGGGGCGCTAGTTGGCAGAGTTTATGTAGTTTCTTGTTTCGAAAAATGGTTGGTGGGTCGGTCCCGGATGTAGTGTTGATTCACGGAGGGGGGAACGACTTAGGTGGGATTCCCCAAAGGGAGTTGGTGAGGAGGATGAAAAGGGATGTGGATCGGCTGAGGGAGCTGGTTCCAGGCGTGGTGGAGGTGTGGTCCGAGATGGTTCCGCGCTTTGCGTGGAGACACGCCAGGGATCCGGCTGCAATAGCTCGATCAAGGGGTAAAATTAATAAGATGATGGCAGTTTTTATCAGACGTTCTGGGGGCATAGTGGTGCGGCACAGGGAGTTGGAGGGCATGTTGCCTGGGTATTTTAGGAGGGACGGGGTACACCTGTCAGACGTGGGGAATGATTTGTTGAACCTTGGCTTCCACGAAGGTATTGAGCAGGCCCTGTTTAGGTGTGGTGGGGGTCGCACATGCGCTTAAGGAGGTCAAGCCATGTGCTGTGGCGGAACAGGGCATAGTAAAAATTGGAATTTGGCGTGGAGTTTGAACTGGACAGGCCGAGGTGTAGGCCTGATGGAATTAAGGACTGGTTGGTTCAAGCTCTTCGGTGGCGACGAACCTGGGGGTGTAGGGGTGTCTGAGGTACACCCCTACAGTTATCAATATGATGTGGGGCCTCTTTGGTAGGCCGTGTTTCAAGTTAATTGTTATTTGGTTATATATTGTTCAATTGGTAGGGTCATTGTCAGGGGTACTGTGTGGGGGGTATAGTAATTTAATGTATAGTTGGACAATGACCCTAAATTATGTTAATTATGCAAATTTATGATTTAATTAATAATTTAATTAATAAAAGCTGTGGACTTTGTACTCCAACAGAATTAACTGTTCCGTGTCTTATTTAGTATGAGGTTATAGTGCATGACGAATAATGTCTGTGCAAAAGGTTTATATAAAGTTTTAGCACATGCCGAATAACGTCTGTGCAAATGTCAAGAGAAAACTGCTTTGTGACTGTTCAGAGTAAGGATGAAAGCATGGAGAGCACACGTGAGCTTAGTTTAAAAGGTATGCATGCAGGGGCGGACTGACCGGTCGGGCACTTCGGACATGGTCCGAGGGCCCGGCTGGGAGGGGGGCCCGCCATCAGGGGGCCCGGCCGCCCCTTTAAATGCTGCAGCCGCCTGAGCGCTCTCTTAAGAGCCTCAGGCGGCTGCAGCTTCTCACCTCCCCTGTAGCGTGACCGAGCTGCACTCCGGTCCGCGGTGCCCGGCCGGAGTGATAGGAAGGTGCACAAACACTGGAGTTTCTGTTTCCTGTACCCGGCCGGACTGACAGGAAGGTGCACACTCAGTGTGCACCTTCCTATCACTCCGGCCGGGCACCGCGGACCGGAGTGCAGCTCGGTCACGCTACAGGTGGGGGGGGGGGGAGGTGGGAGGTGGGGGGGAGGTGGGAGGTGGGGGGGTGGGCAAAAAGAGAAAGGGAGGGGAGGGGTGGGCAAAAAGAGAAAGGGAGGGGAGGGGTGGGCAAAAAGAGAAAGGGAGGGGAGGGGTGGGCAAAAAGAGAAAGGGAGGGGGTCAAAAAGAGGAGGGGAGGGGGACAAAAAGAGAAAGGGAGGGGAGGGGGGCAAAAAGAGAATGGGAGGGGAGGGGGGCAAAAAGAGAAAGGGAGGGGAGGGGGGGGGGGCAAAAAGAGAAAGGGAGGGGAGGGGGGCAAAAATAGAAAGGGAGGGGAGGGGGGCAAAAAGAGAAAAGGAGGGGGGCAAAAAGAGAAAGGGAGGGGAGGGGGGCAAAAAGAGAAAAGGAGGGGGGCAAAAAGAGAAAGGGAGGGGAGGGGGGCAAAAAGAGGAGGGGAGGGGAGGGGGGGCAAAAAGAGAAAGGGAGGGGGTAAAAAGAAAGGGGGGGTAAAAAGAGAGAGGGGGTAAGGGGAGGGGGTAAGAAGAGAGAGGGGGGTAAGAAGAGAGAGGGAGGGGGTAAGAAGAGGGGGTAAGGAGGGGGAGGGGGGTAAGAAGAGAGGAGGGGGAGTAAGAAGGGGTAAGAAGAGGGGGAGGGGGGAGTAAGAAGGGGGTAAGAAGAGGGGGAGGGAAGAGTAAGAAGAGGGGGGAGGGAAGAGTAAGAAGGGGGAGGGAAGAGTAAGAAGAGAGGAGGGGGGTAAGAAGAGGGGGGAGGGGGGTAAGAAGAGGGGGAGGGGGGTAAGAAGAGGGGGGGCGGGAGTAAGAAGGGGGTAAGAAGAGGGGGAGGGGGGAGTAAGAAGAGGTGGGAGTAAGAAGAGGGGGAGGGGGGATAAGAAGAGGGGTTGGGGGGAGTAAGAGGAGGGCAATTGCCCCCTCCCCTGTCCGCAGGCACCGTGCGTGCAGCCGGCAGGGGAGGGAGGAAGAGAGGACCTGGGAGCTCAGCCTGCAGCTCCTCTGGGTCCTTCTTGCGCGAGCACAGATCATTGCCGCGGTTACCACGGCAACGTTACGGCTCTGGCGAAAGTAAACTCTAGCCCTGGAGCTACGGGCTAGAGTTCACTCTCAACACTGTGACCACCAGGGATTCCTGGTGGTTGCAGTGGTGAGAGTGAACTCTAGCCCCATAAACACACTACCCCCACACACCATACACATTCACACACTGCCCCCCATACACACACACTGCCCCCACACACACCATACACCATACACATTTACACACATTGCCTCACACACACACACATACACTGCCCACCCATACACACACAGCCCCCCATACTAACATTGCCACACACATACACAGCCCCCTCATACACACATTGCCCCACACACCCTACACATTCACACACTACACCCCCTCACACACACTACACCCCCTCACACACACTGAACCTTTCACACACACTGAACCTTTCACACACACTGCACCCCTTACACATTGCACCACTGCTCCTATACCCTACAACAGCCTCATATCCCAGCAGACCCCAGGTAAGTTGTCAAACTGTTCTTAAACGGTTTGACTACTTACTCTGGGAGGGGGGCCCGGCCCTCCTTGCACCATAACGACTACACAGAGCAGTAGTGGTTATTGTGCATGGATTATTTCTTTAAATAATCTCCAAGTGCCCCAGTAGCCAGCAAGCCAGCCAGCCCACAGGCCAGCAAGCCAGCCCACAGGCCGGCCAGCCAGCCCACAGGCCGGCCAGCCAGCCAGCCCACAGGCTGGCCAGTAGCCAGCCAGCCCACAGGCCACCAGTTAGGCTTACAGCCAGCAAGCCCACAGCCTGCCAACTGCAGCCATCAAGCCACAGCCTGCCAGCCAGCAAGCCACAGCCAGCAAGCCGACAGCCTACTAGCCGCAGCCAGCAAGCCCACAGCCTGCCGGCAGTAGCCAGCAAGCCCACAGCCTGCCAGCAAGCCCACAGCCTGCCAGCCGCAGCCAGTAAGCCCACAGCCTTCCAGCAAGCCCACAGACTGCCAGCCAACAACAGTAATTAAGGTAAGAGGAGCCAACTTGGCCTAGGTATCAGCGAGCTATGTTGTGTTGCTATATTGTGAATAGGAACCAGAGTGTTGGAGAGACCCCCCTCCAGGCCCCATTAGACTCCATTGTAGTCTCTAATGGGACCTGGAGGAAATTATTTCTAACACACTCTGTAAAGGACACTGAGATAGCCTCTGCTAGAATACTCCCCCCCCCTCCATGGCCCATTAGCCCTCAATTGTAATCTCTACTGGGGCCTGGAGGCGACTGTTTCCAGCAGGGACACTGAGATGGCCTCTGTTAGAAAGACCCCCTTCCAAGCCTATTAGACTCCATTGTAGTCTCTAATAGGGCCTGGAGGGGATTCTTTCTAACACACTCTCTAAAGGACACTGAGAGAGCCTCTGCTAGAAAGACCCCCCTCCATGGCCCATTAGCCCTCAATTGTAGTCTCTACTGGGGCCTTGAAGGGATTATTGCACTTTTGTTCCTTGTGTCTAAAGATTGTGTAGGGTGTGGCTGGAGGCGGTGCATGGAGGCGGGACATGGGTTGCGCTTGCTGCGGAGTATGGGTGGGGCCTGTAAGGGGGCCCTTGATTTATTTTGCCCGGGGGCCCTGAGGGTTCTCAGTCCGCCCCTGTATGCATGCAATGGCAACATGACATGAGCCATGGTAGTTACACGTCATCTCAACTGAAGTGCATTTGTGATTGATTGACATGTGTCAAAGGCAGCTGTAACCATTGTGTTCCATAGCTGTGAAACAACACCACTAATTTACCTTTACGTGAACACGTCTTCTTGTCTGGATTCAGTTTGTATCCATCGTGACACTTGCAATAATAGGATGCATCAGTTGCTACACATGAGTGCTCGCAATCATGTCTTCCTGGCACACAAAAGTCTATACCTGTTATGGAATTAAATAATAAAGGAAAAATGAATGTAAAAGATCTCTCTCTGTTGTAGATGATCTGCACAATTTTATATAATAACGTGTTCTTAATTTAACTTTCACATAGATCTACCATCTATCTCATGTTCTCACTGGGCTGCATGCAGGGGCGGACTGAGAGAGTCTTGGGCCCTCGGGCAAAATTAGGACCTGGGCCCCCTCCAGATATATATATATACTGTTGTAGATGTACCTTGTATTTGCATGTAAAGGGGGTTGAGGGGCAGTATTTGAAAGTATGTTTCTGTGTATACTTACTGTAAGTCGTGTTGGGATATTAGGATTCAAAATATATTTGATTGTATGTGCATGTGAAGTGAATGTATGTTTCTGTGTATACTTACTGTAAGTGGATATATGACTGCCTTTGAATCCTCATATCCTACCACGAAATACAGAGTATCTATGAAGGGACACTATAGGCACCAGACCACTTCCGCTCATTGAAGTGGTGTAGGTACAGTGTCCCAGGTCCCTCAACCCTGTAAAGGAGGGGGGCACTTTAGGAAGCTATAGTGCTAGGGAAAAAACACACACACTGCATACACTAACACAACACACACACTGTTGTGTTAGTGTATGCAGTAGATAAAAACAGTAGATAAAAACTGTGGGGTGTTGTAGTGGGTGCAGGGGACATGGGGCTGCCGTGGGGGCAGGGGAATTAAGGCTGAAGTGTGTGCAGGAGCATAGAAACTGTAGTGGTTATAGGGGCTGTAGTGGGGGCAGAGGCTGTATTGGGTATAGAGGCTATAGTGGGGGCAGCGAATAATAGGGGCTATAGTGGGGGTAATGGGAAATAGTGGCTATAGAGGGGGCAGGGGAGTGATAGAAGCTACAGTGGAGACAAGGGGTAATAGAAGCTACAGGGGGTTTGCTGGGGCTAGAGGGGCAGCATGGGGTAGGGGGACAGCAGGGGGTCTGCTGGAGCTAGAGGGTCGGCAGGGGTCTGCTGGGGCAGCAGAGGGTACAGGGGCTGTAAGGGATAGGGGCTGTGGTGGTTATAGGGGTTGTAGTAGGTCGAAAGGCTGCAGGGGTAAAGGCTGCTGGGGGTAGAGGAGTACCAGGGAATATGGGGGGCAGCAGGGAGTAGGGCGCCAGCAGGGAGTAAGTGGGTAGAGGGGCAGCAGGGGGTAGGGGGGTCAGCAGGAGGTAGGGGGGCCAGCAGGAGGTAGGGTGGGCAGCACCAGGTAAGGGGGGCAGCAGGGAATAGAGGGGTTGTAGGGGGTAGGGGCTGTGGTGAGTAAAGGGGTTGTAGTAGGTAGAAGGGCTGTAGGGGTAAGGGCTGCTGGGGGTATAGGAGCAACAGGGGGTTGAGGGGCAGCGGGGAGTATAGGAGCAGCAGGGGGTTGAGGGGAAGCAGGGAGTATAGGAGCAGCAGGGGGTTGAGGGGCAGCGGGGAGTAGAGGGGCAGCGGGGAGTAGAGGGGCAGCGGGGAGTAGGCTGGCAGCGGGGAGTAAGTGGGTAGAGGGGCAGAAGGAGGTAGGGGGGCCAGCAGGGGGTACGGGGTGCCAGCAGGGGTTAGGGGGGTGCCAGCAGGGGGTAGGCGGGCAGCAGGGAGTAGGGGGCAAAGGGGCAGCAGGGGGTACAGGGGTAGCAGGGAGTAGGGGGCCAGCATGAGGTAGAGGGGCAGCAGGGAGTAGGGGGGCCAGCATGAGCTGGAGGGGCAGCAGGAGGCAGCAGAGGGTAGAGGGGCTGCTTGGGTAGATGAGTAGCAGGGGGTAGAGGGGCAGCAGGGGACAGGAGGGCCAGCAGGGGACAGGAGGGCCAGCAGGAGCTAGAGGGGCAGCAGGGAGTATGGGGCAAAGGGGCAGTAGAGGGTATAGGGGCTGTAGGGGTAGGGGCTGTGGTAGGTATAGAAGGGCAGCAGGGAGTAGGGGGCAGCCAGCAGGGGATAAGGGGGCCAGCAGGGAGTAGGGGACAAAGAGGCAGCAGGGGGTACAGGGGTAGCAGGGAGTAGGGGGCCAGCATGAGGTAGAGGGGCAGCAGGGAGTAGGGGGGCCAGCATGAGCTGGAGGGGCAGCAGGAGGCAGCAGAGGGTAGAGGGGCTGCTTTGGTAGATGAGTAGCAGGGGGTAGAGGGCCAGCAGGGGACAGGAGGGCCAGCAGGGGACAGGAGGACCAGCAGGAGCTAGAGGGGCAGCAGGGAGTATGGGGCAAAGGGGCAGTAGGGGTAGGGGCTGTGGTAGGTATAGAAGGGCTGCTGGAGTAGAGGAGAAGCAGGGGGTAGAGGGGCAGCAGGAGGTAGAGGGGTGGGGGGCAGCAGAGGGTAGAAGGGCAGTATGGGGTGAGGAGCAGCAGGGGGACAGCAGAGGGTCTACTGGGGGTAGAGGGGCAGTATGGGGTGAGGAGCAGCAGAGGGTCTACTGGGGGTAGAGGGGCAGTATGGGGTGAGGAGCAGCAGGGGGGCAGCAGAGGGTCTACTGGGGGTAGAGGGGCAGTAGGGAGGCAGCAGGAGGTAGAGGGGTGGGGGCAGCAGGAGGTAGAGGGGTGGGGGGCAGTAGGGGGTAGAGGGGCAGCAGGGGGACAGCAGAGGGTCTACTGGGGGTAGAGGGGCAGTAGGGAGGCAGGGGTGGGGGCAGCAGGGGGTAGAGGGGCAGTATGGGGTGAGGAGCAGCAGGGGGACAGCAGAGGGTCTACTGGGGGTAGAGGGGCAGCAGGGAGTAGGGGGCAAAGGGGCAGCAAAGGGTAGAGGGGCTGTAGGGGTAGGGGCTGTGGTGGATGTAGGGGCAGTAGTGGTAGAAGGAAGAGGAGCTGCTGGATGAAGAGGAGCCTTACCTTTGGCCAGAGGGGTTAATCCTTCTCCCAGCAGCACTGGAGCATGCTGTTTCTCCCTGAAGTGCTGTCTCTAACACAGATCAGGCAGCTCCGCACGGCTCCCTGACCTTTTGACACATGATGTCATTTCCTCTATCAGGAGCCGCACGGAGCTGCCTGATCAGCACTACAGACAGCTCTCCTTCTCCGCTCACCAGTCAGGCACAGTGAGAGACAGCATAGTGGGTCTTTAGGAGGGCCCTTTAGCTGTCTCTTACTGTGCCTGCCCGAACAAGGGGGAAATCAGCTTTGTAACAGGGGCCCGCGGAGTGCCGTGCGGGGCCCCTGACTGACTGCACGCTGGCTGGCTGGGGAGATTGTTTAACTCCCCAGCCCAGCTATTACTTTACTGCATGGCAGGCAGGCGGGCCCCCTAAAGCCTCGGGCCCTCGGTCCATGACCGATTTGCCCGAGTGCTCAGTCCGCCCCTGGCTGCATGGTAAAGATGTTTTGGCTTCTCCAATGTACACAGAGCAGTATGGACAAGATGTAGGTCACATAAATGTATATTAAATAAATGCTAATTATTGTGAAAGCTGCAATGTTAGTGGACATTTCATTCCATTTCAATACACCATTTCAATACACCATTAATAGGCTTGACCGTGCTCTGGTGCCTGCATGGTTTGGTTAAAGGGACACTGTACTCACTATAATCATTTCATCTCTTTGAATTGGTTATGATGCCTGGAATCTCCTGGCACTGTCTCTCCATACAATGTTAAACCGTTTTAGAGCAGTTTAACACTAAATAAGGGATCAAGGCCACCTACAGTCCAGCCTCTTCTGGAGGTGTGGCCAAGGCAGAGATTACACACTTCCTTGAAGTCATACCCTTCACGCCGTTAGTTGGAGCTCTGATAGGCTAAAAACAGACAGCTGACACTCTCAGCCAATTATAGCTGCCCATTGCTGCTCATGCTAGTACTTCCTCATTCGCCGAAGCAGCACAGAGGGGAGGGGCTGCTGGGGACTCTAATTTAGCATTGAAACATAAAAATATAAAAAAAACTGTTTAATGCTGAATGAAATTATAGAACTTGGGAACTCTGGACACTGTAATCAGTTTAATGAAATGAAGCAGATACAGTGCCTACAGTGTCCCTTTAATGAGATACAAATCTCTCCTAACCAGCCTACATTGTGCTTTGGCAGAGGATCGGATTCGGCCCCCTTATCGCCTTGTAGTGACAGCCCCCATCCTCCTCCTGAGTGACAGCATTGGGAAGAAATAATGTCAGATCATTTCCTCGCAGAGCTGTAAGGAAGCCATGTAAGATGGTTTACAGCAGGCCTGTCCAACCTGCGGCCGGCCCAGATGTTGCCAAACTACAACTCCCATGATTCTTTCAATGAAACAGATAGCCAGGGAATCATGGGAGTTGTAGTTTGGCAACATCTGGGGGGCCGCAGGTTGGACAGCCCTGGTTTATAGCCTCAAGCTTGCAACCCACAGCACAGATACAAACAAAGCTAGATATAAATAATGTTGTGTGTGAGCATGAAAATTGTGTGTTTAATGGTGGATATGTACATTTGGCATTATGTTTGTCTGGCAATGAGGCGTGACCAGTTTAGTGGGGAAAACCCAACATTTATTTATAGTATACAAACACATTTTAGTGGACATCAGCTATGAGTGTTTTTGTTTATTATGTTATGATATACCATTGTAGTTACAGGTCGATAAAAACGTACCACACAGTGTCTCCTTAAACTTGGATGGCAGCTTTTCAATGACACCGTAAGTCTCCACATAAAAGACATGATCGTCTAAAGGTTCACTGGCCATAAGCTTAAGAGACTGCATATCTGCCCTGTCCACTCCAACAGCATATATCTCTATCCCCGCAGCCCGTGCTCTCACAGAAATGTCCTGGACTTTGTCTTGAGGTCGTCCATCCGTTACAATAAAGGCAACTTTTGGAATGTTGAGCGATGGGTGGCGTGCTCCTGATGCTTCAGTAAACGCCTCTTCAAGAGCAGTCTGTATAGCAAGTCCGGTCATGGTGCCTGTAGACAGAGGGCTGATCTTAGAAATAGCCATTTTCATTGCTGCTTTAGCAAAATATGTCTTGAGGAAGAATTCTATTTTCACAGTGCTGGCATAATTCACCACGGCCACGCGTGTGGCTTTCTCGCCCATGTCAATTGTGTCAATCATGTTAGACAGAAAAACCTTGACCTTCTCAAACTCCTGAGGACGGACACTGCGGGAACTGTCAATGATAAACACCAGGTCCATAGGTCGACTCTTGCAGGCTGTGTCTGTGAAGATAGCAGCGGGAATTAACTCACTATATACATATAGGAGTCATTTTTATGACAATTCAAACCCAATGATAACTATTATACAAACTTAAAGTAAAAACATGTGGTAAGTGGTACAAATTCAAAAGAAACAACCAAATACTCCACAAAAGTCCACAGAGGATTAGTGGCACCTGCGCGGCAATGGCTAACAGTTTATTATACAACCAAAATTCTTGGAGGTTCATGAGTTTTTGATTTCCTTCTTCCGAGTGACAGAGAGGTAAGCAATGCATCAGAAATTAGCATAACAAAAGGAGTTGCAAATGGAACTACTTCCGGTAGCAGATGTTGAAATGAGTATAAGTTCAACAAACCTAGGTGTTATTTTCATTAACCACTGTGTCAGACCCTCTTTTGTTGGCCCACCGCCTAATATTCTCATGCTTTACCAAGGCTCATCGCTTGGAGAAAAAGGAAACAGCATCCGTCAAAAGTGCTAAGACGGAATATCTGCACTGCCATCACTGCAGCCAGGAAACTGGCTGGCACATGGATAAATGGAGACCAGCTGGCTCACCACCATGTGTTCTTGAGTCTCACTGAGGCTCAGCTGGTAACGTGAAGGAAACAGCATCCATCAGAAATACTAAGACGGAATCTCTGGACTGCCGTTGCAGCAGCCAGGAAGCTGGCCAGGTTATGGAGACCAGGAGACCAGTTGGCCCACTGGGGTTCTAGACCCTCACCCTGACTCAGCTGGTGGAAAGACAAAGTAAGTTAACATCATGAATGCTAAGATAGAATATGGTCTGAATGATCTTGTACTGAATGGGGGAAAACCATCTTGTTATGTATGGGGCCAACTAGACTGTTAAATCGAGACATCATGCACTGTATAACAATGTGTGGAGTTTGCAGTTTTGGCTATGAATGAGCCAAAATTGCATCCAGATTTCAGCCAGATTTACTAGCTAGCCACCAATTTAAAATGGGCAGTCAGTTGCGGTATGTTGAGTCTGTAAAATATAAACTGGAGGGGGGTCACTAAGATGGCCTTTTTGAGGCTGAAGAAAAGATAATTAAACTTGGAAATTCTGAAGCTAATTCTAATTTTCTTATCTGCACTGCAGTTCAAGGAAGGGTTACGGACAACAACTCGTGGACACTCCTACCACTATAAGAGCTTATTTGATTCTAAATTGATATTGGTGGGGAGTGTTCCTTTAACCATGTAAACTGGATGGGCACCAATAATAGAAACATAGAAACAACTTATTAAGTCCCTCTGTCAGATAAAAAAGGATGTGCAAGGTCCTAGTTTCACGTTACACCGGTATTACTAATCCTGTTCTCACGGATAGACACAAATTTGACATGTGTTCTTATGACTGTTTAGTTATTTATCTGAATAAGGGAGGAGTAATCAGTAACGAGACCATCGGACATCCACGAATGAAAGGATGAGTAAAAATATCCTTAAATAAACTACTCCTTGGACCAAATTAGGAAAGTGAAAGCTCTCCTGTATTTATTACACTAAAGTAAGACCTCCTGGAGCACCTGTTATCCAGACAATTCCTAATGCGTCCAAGTACTCATACTATTAAATGGTCTTTATTTTACCAAACAGTTAAACAGGGCATAGAATTCCCACCCCAATAATTTAACCTTATTCATGCCGTATCATGTTTAAAATATAGGGCCTGGGGCTGAGCACATTATAAGAAATTAAAATATTTACGCCGTAGCTCCTACTGAAGTTGATGTGTATTTTACATAAGGCAAACTAACTGAGGACAATGTCCACTAACCTCCGAAGTTACCAGTGTAATCAAAGCCACATTTTTACAAACTGATCAGCTTTTTTGACAAAATGACAAGCCACACAACAACAGGGAAACAGTCATTGGAAAAAAAAACATGTATGCATAAAAACATCAAATGTAGAAATGTGACTGCTCCCCTTTGAGAAGATTTAGAGACATTGTGATTCTAAAAATTAAGTTCAGTTTATAGAAAATAGCGAATATATGACAGCGAATATATGACAGTAAATATATAAATGTTCACAAACATACCTGCTTTTACTTTTTATTTAATGCTCCAGTTTGTCTGCATTTTTCTGACAGACAGGGAGCTTCCATTAGTTTATTGCCATGATATCAGTTTTAGTTAGATTCTGTAAAATACCCGGCGGCCAATCAGAATGCAGCTTGGGTGGCAAATGGTGCCATTTTGTTATTTTTCTCTATTCTCTTTCATCCTGTTTCTCAGAAGCTCTCATGTATGTTTAGTTATATGAAATTAATTACCCAACCAACCAAAAATAAACACAGACAATTAGTTGCAGTTTATCTGCCACAGTCTTTATTTTTATTTTTTATACGCTAACAAAAACGGATTGTAATACTTTACTTGAAATAAACATAAAGTATCTTAAAATTCACAAAATACCCAGGGCCAGATTTACGTGTCAGGTGCTTGCCGGCACAGAACTCTCAGGTTGCATCCCCCCCTCCCCCAAAAAACATTGTATTCAGAATGAGGTAGTATCTTAAAGGATCACTATAGGGTCAGGAACACAAACATGTATTTTTGAATACAAAGCAAATAAATAAGTGGGGCAAAGTTTAAAAAATGTGGCAATCACAATGGAAACCATGCATTGTTCCTACTGATACAATTGTTTTCCAGGGAGATCACATCACATTTTGAATTTTTCTCCATTTTTTCAAAATAGCTCCACTTTCAAAAGTGGTCAAAAGTTGACTTCCATGGAATTCCTGAACCACCAAACTGATCTGGGTGTTTTGGGGATATGTTGGCTATCTGAGGATGTGACTCTTTGTAAAATGTGTGTTTGTTTGTTTGTTTGTTTGTTTGTTTGTAAAATGTGTGTTTTGTGTGCCTGGAGATAATTGAATTTGTACAGTTCCTGACTCAATTATCTCTCAGGCACAGGGGAGGGATTACCCTGTTGTTTTGTGTGGGAGACCCCTTGTAGGGGATATTGTATAAAAGCAGGCCATCTGGCCAGATTAAAGCATTCCAGCGTGTACTTCCAGAACTATGTGTGGGAGGGCAAAGGACTAATCACTGTTCCAGTGTGGAGGATTCTGCTGGGAAAGTCCTTGTAAGGACTAGAGCTCCCAGGACTGAGTGTCGTCCAGTCCCTGGGAGTAGATAGAGCTAGTCCCCTATTCGATTCCATGACGGAGAGTTTCCAGGACACCAGTCAAGCCACTGCGACTGGGGGCAGAAGTGCTGAGATTTTTCCCTTGTTCCAGCTAGTAAGCGGTCCTTGGTGAAGGTACCCAGCCGGGGTACAGAGAGCTCCGTTACAGTGTGCATGTAGGTGTGGGTGTCAGGTTGTGCATCTGTATGTGTGTATATATGACAGTGTGCTTCTGTGCCAGTGTGTGTCTGTGTGTGCGCACACATCTGTGTGTCAGGATATGCGTCTGTATCATTGTGTGTGTTTTTATGTCAGTGTGTGTATCTGTATCATTACGTGTGTGCGTCAGGGTGCATGTTTGTATATGTTGGTGTATGCGTGTGTTAAGGTTTGTGTATGTGTTGGTGTGTATCTATGTGTGTATGTGTCGGTGTCTATATGAATTTGTGTGTATATATATCTGTATAAGTATGTATGTGTGTATGTGCATACATCCAAGCAGTCATACACCAGCACAACATACAAACACACTCCGGCAATCTAACACAAATATTACATACAAACACACCTTTGCATTTAAACTCCAAAAAGGATATACAAACACCCGCATTTAAAAGTGATTGAACATAATATTCAAACACATATCTGCAATCAAACGCAAACATTACAAACACATCCCTATATTAAAACACAATAACTATATACAAGCACCCCTTTAAACACTAAGACTGTACATTACACTACAGCTCCAGTAAATGCCGCAGCGCTGTACAGATATACAACCTAGAAATTTTGACTTGGGGTGCCTTGAAAATATAAGGTGAAGCGCTGTATATTTTAAACAATGTGAGGTATAAAAATTAGGACAATACCTTAGTTTCATACATACAAGTCCATATGTGACATATAGTACCTTGAAATAAAACACAGATAAAGACAAAATAGTGTATCCTGTGATATATAAAAAATAGGTATAGAATGAAATAAATTTCCCACTCACACTTTTAAGAGCTAATGGATATAGCTCAATAAAATCGCTTGTAGGATCCGTAAAGGCGATCCTAATCTTCCTCTTCCTTGGTCTCTAAAATCAGGTTCCTCAACTGGATATGTAAAAATGGAAAAGATAAGAATTTGATGTTGAAGCAGCTTCCTCAACTGGATATGTAAAAATGGAAAAGTATTTTCCATTTTTACATATAAAGTTGAGGAAGCTGATATAGCGAAACGCGTCCTGGGAATTTGGAGATCACTTGTCTTCATGGAATTGGACTTTTTTAATGCCTAGTAAAGTGTTTTTATAATGTTATATATTTGTATGTAATAAAGTATTTATATATATTTTTAAACACTACTGGCATTGTTCCTGCTACTTTTATTTGCACAAAGAAGGATTGTGGTCCTTAACCACATACGCTCCTGATCAGAGCCGATTTGGATGGCTCTGGGTTTGTAAGTACCCTTTCACTTTTACCCTTTTAGAGATTTTATATCTAAGGTACTGCACCATATACCTCTCCTGATTTTAGAGACCAAGGAAGAGGAAGAACTCCCACCAAAAGAAGGGATTAGGATCGCCTTTACGGATCCTACAAGCGATTTTATTGAGCTATATCCATTAGCTCCTAAAAGTGTGAGTGGGAAATTTATTTCATTCTATACCTATTTTTTATATATCACAGGATACACTATTTTGTCTTTATCTGTGTTTTATTTCAAGGTACTATATGTCACATATGGACTTGTATGTATGAAACTAAGGTATTGTCCTAATTTTTATACCTCACATTGTTTAAAATATACAGCGCTTCACCTTACATTTCACTGTTTCACTATTGTTTAAAGATAAGAATTTGATGTTGAAGCAGCTTGTTCACCTATATCACATCCACTAAATTAGCGCTAGTACACCCCCCCTTTTTCTGCCTTGAAAATATATTGAACTTACATAATTACATAGTTACATAGCTGAAAAGAGACTTGCGTCCATCAAGTTCAGCCTTCCTCACATATGTTTTTGCTGTTGATCGAAAAGAAGGCAAAAAAAACATTCTGAAGCGCTTCCAATTTTGCAACAAACTAGGAAAAAAAATCCTTCTTGATCCCAAAATAGCAGTCAGATGTCTCCTTGGATCAAATGGCTATCACTCCACTAATTAAATATTATGGGCACCTTGAACCTAAAAAGTTTGGGAAGCACTGGACTACCCTGCACCACCATCCAACTATCTGGAATGTGGAAGGTCACAAACCCCTGGACTAAGAGACTGTAAGGATCCCTAATAATGGAAATGTTCAAATAGGGGATTGTTCACTAAACAGTGAGTGAGTGTGAATGTATAACCACATTTTATCAATTTGAAGTTTTGAATATGATTTGGAAATGTTATTTTTGGAGTATTTTGGATTAAAATTAGCAAAACATGTTTTCAATTCATGAAATTCCTTTAAAAAACCACTACAAGAAAACCCACAGGGCTATACACGTCACTGTGAATTGTCCAGAAATCATCATGGGATTGCAAACTCAAGACGAAAATAGCTGAGCTGAAAACATAAAGACATTTTTTTTTTTTTGATTTGGCTTAAAATTCTAAAGTTGGTGAATTCCACAAATTTCAGGTTTAGTGAATAACTCTGTCATCACCATGATGCAGGAATAATAATTTCAGTCATCATCTTTCTTTCCGCTTATAGATAAAACAGTTGGAAACCAGAAACTGTTTGGTCTGTAATCATTACTACATAATTCTAAAACATGTTTTGCGGCTGTACATTCTGAAGGTGTGTTAAAGGACCACTATAGTGCCAGGAAAACAAACTCGTTTTCCTGCCACTATAGTGTGCTGAGGGTGCCCCCACCCTCAGGGTCCCCCTCCCACTGGGCTCTAGGGGGAGATAGGGGTTAAACGTACTTCTTTCTCCAGCGCCGGGCGGGGGACTCTCCTCCTCCTCCTCGGCTGAATGCGCATGCGCATTCACAATGCTTTCCTATGGACGCTGGCGTCTTCTCACTGTGATTTTCACAGTGAGAAGCACGGAAGCGCCTCTAGCGGCTGTCAACAAGACAGCCACTAGAGGCTGGATTAACCCTAATATAAACATAGCAGTTTCTCTGAAACTGCTATGTTTATAGAAGAAAGGGTTAAACCTAGCTGGACCAGGCACCCAGACCACTTCATTAAGCTGAAGTGGACTGGGTGCCTATAGTGGTCCTTTAACCCCTTAAGGACACATGACATGAGTGACATGTCGTGATTCCCTTTTATTCCAGAAGTTTGGTCCTTAAGGGGTTAAGGTATTGCTCTATGCACAGAACTATTCTCCCGAGGATATAAGTATCTTAACATCGGAGCTAGCACTATTTAAGATATTCCCGGAGTCTGTTACGAAAATCGATAAAATAATAATAGGCCACATCCTAATCGCAGCTACTTCATGTCTACCTCGATACTGGAAGTCTAAAACTTTACCTACACGTAAAGAAGTTTTGATCATGGTTTTAGATAGTAAAGCAAACGAAATGTCTTATAGAAAAAATACACATTTATTTGCAAATCTTCAACATATTTGGGATAAATGGAAAGACGATATGAAAAAAAAACATATTTGGGATAAATGGGAAGAAGATTTTAATAAACTTACTGTTTATAGAATATATATTTTGTTAAGCTCGACGACGAATAACTAATGTTTTGTACAATATTTCACATGTTTACTACTATGGATGGATCCTCCTTTCCCATTTCCAACTTTCCCTTAATCCAAAAGTCAAGTGACCTTTTTCATCAGAGCAATGTAGTCCTTGGGATCTTCACTGACACATATAATGTCTCATTGATTCTAGACCGTGGGACTGTATAGAGCTACAGATAGTAAGGATACAGAATTCTATTGACACCTTGAGTTCAAAATGTATTTAAACCTTCAAAATAGTGTCAGTTTTTATTCCCGATAAATATATTTAGTGAAGATTCAGAGAAACACAGAGACCATTGTAGAAGGGAATAACACGCTAGATACATTACAAATAAATAACTCTTATCTAATGAATACAAAGAAGAATATAATTGTCAGTTTGATTTCCAAGAATTAAAACTGATTAGGTTTTAAAAAAAAAAAAAAAAAAGTAGCCAAACTACTAAAAATCTCCAAGATTCTATGAATTCACTTTGAATTCCAGATTATTCACATTGTATTGAATAAACCTGTTGTGTTTATGTAATAAAATTGTAGTAAATTAAGATTAAAATGGCAAAACATATGTGAAAAAAAAAAAGTTGATCTGGAAAAATTCGACAACTCAGCGTTACTCAAAGCTCAGCTATATTAGTCTATATTTTGCCATCTGGATTTCAGTTTGCTACAATTCTGAGTTTAGCGAATACACCCCCGAATGTTAAAAGGGAAACAAGTGGTCCTATTTACTAAACAGTGAGATGCGTTATGCTGGAAAGCAGCTGGCAACATTTAGCGCAAATACACCTCCAATTTCTCTGAATTACAGATTGCATGAAACACTTGTATAGAAAAAAGACCTATAGTATAATATTGGGAGGCAGTTTTAACTCGATTCTAATAAGTCAGAGAAATGAACACAGGAGAACCTGCAATTTTGTAACACTGTAAGTAATAAAATAAATAAGGACCAGTCATCATGGATCATCAGAAATAATAAAATAAATAAGAACCAATCATCATGTACCATTATAAATAATAATATAAATAAGGACCAGCCAACGTGAAAACCAATAGAATGTCTCTCAACATTTAGCACTTTGCACCCAAAACACCTGGTTTGCCTTAATGAATTTCCTCCCCCCCCCTCATGTGGCATTGGATCATCAACAACAGAGGGCTGCCGCATGTTGCACACAAAGGGTTAAATTGACGGACACTTTGTCCGTAGTTTATCCTACCTGTTGGCGGTTGGACCTGGATGGTTCTAGGCTCTGGCTTGTGACGAGGACTGGCTATGTAGGGTGGGCTGGCTAGCACGCTAGGTCTTGAGACCGGCAACACAGCACTGCCATGAACCATTGGAGGAAAAATGTATCTTCTTTGAGGTTGGAATCCATATATCCTGTAATGAGTCCCGTGGACGGCTGCCAGTAATAGGCTAGACAGGTACAGGACCACTTTGCTCAGAAGCTGCTTCATGCTGGAGTGTTGTGTGTTAGCTGGTGAAATTACATACAGGAGGACAGGCACTGTAGCTTTCAAAGTATCTACAAAGACATATAGTGTATGGAAAGTACAGAGCCGCCTTCTAAGTGTCCTGTAACCCAGCACTGAGTTCCAGAAATCCCACCCACCTGCTCACACTCTGCACACTGACACAGACACATCCCAGGGATTCCATTATACGCGCACTATGTTATCAGGGGTCCCAGATTCATAAAAAATAAATAAAATAAAAAGATATGTCTGCGTCATCGCCCCTTATTCATGTATACAAACACACACTCACTCACCCTCAAACATTAAGTCAAACACACTAATTGATGTTCTTACAGTTAGTTATACACACTCACAGTCATACAGCCATAATCAGAAGCTCACCTTCATGTACAGATACCTGAATGCACATACCATCACAACAGTCCTCGAATATCGCTGTTTACCTTTATTTGCCCCAAATGCTATTTTCTATACTCTTGTACATTTTGTACGAGGGATGTTGTAGGATTATTTTGTGGGTTGAAGTGATATAAAGAGGAAGACTGAGAGACAAAATGACACCGAAGTGTTGAATTTGTGTTTTTTTTTTCAACAAATCTATATTATATATATAGATATAAGCATATTCCTTCCAATAGCACTTTCTGACCATACCTGAGTTATATACATGCCATCAGGGACCAGGATTTAGGAAATGCCCAATTCTATCTCAGCGGGGTGTTAACTAAAAGAATATTTCCAACGCCATAACAACTAACGCTTATTTAAGTGATGGGGCAGCAGTGTCTGGGCACCTTTTTAGTTTCTGGGGTAAAACCAGTTGGAACGGTAAAACCGCGCAGTTGGGGATTCGGTACCTGACCCTTCAGCTTCCCAGCTTCCATTTAACTCTGCTGTGCTGTGCAAGGAAAGGTTTGCCAGATGGTCACCGAGAGGTTGAAAGCATCAGCTGATGCTCTAACCCAATCAACGGGTGTCCATTGAGAAAAATAGTAATGTTGTAATGCAGAGTTGTATATACAGATCTGGAGGCAAATCATGTGAAAACAGTTTTTGTTAAAAATAAAATCTCCCTTGCAAGTATTACAGTAATTTCACAGGACACTCCAGATTGTGACTCACACAATCAGGATGAAGAAGAAGGGTTTACTTTTCAATCAGATGTTTACTTCAGAATATTTATCTCCTGCTTGGGAAATTGAACTTTAATCACACTCAGGAGGCTCCTGCAGGTCCAGAAAGCTATTAACAGGACAGGAGATAAGAAATTCTAAACTAAACACAATTAGCAATAAAAGAAATGTAAATATTAGATTTACAGGAAGTGTTTTGGAAGGCTGTGTAAGTCACATGCAGGGAGGTGTGCCTAGAGCTGTATAAACAAAGTGATTTAACTCCTAAATTGGAGAGAATTGAGCAGTGAGACTGCAGGGGCATGATCTATAAACCAAAACTGCTTCATTAAGCTGAATTTGCTTTGGTGACCACAGTGTCGCTTTAAGTTTATATAATCTCTGTTCATTCCAGGTTTCAATAAAAAATTACTTTGTAGCAAAGGGTTTTATTGACACTAAGAAAATAAAATCACTGCAGTTCACAGTTTACATGTTACCATTATATTTATAATAATCATTTTACCTACAAGACTTGAAATTATGCATACACACATTATACTTTGTGGATATGGACTATGCGCCATCTAGTGGTTTATATAGTAATATAGTGGAAATAGTAATTATATTCCAGGAGTTCCTCTTTGCAACCACTTTTGGCTCCAGAATGACATCATCTCAATTATGTCCTTTATAGGGTCTGGAGGTCCTGGGTGCCGCGTTACTGTATGGGGTTAAACTATAACCACTGCCGCTGCCACCTCATCTTCTGGCCACAGCCAGAATGCAAAAACATTTCCATTTGAGTGCGGGTAATATAGCATCAGATAACCCTCCCAGCTTATCACTGGCCACCCATTGACAGGCATGCTTTAGAAAGGTACGGAATGATTTAACCTAATAAGGTAAGACAGCACCGAGGATTTCCAGAATCCTAACTACGTCACTGAGATGCAGTTATTATGGGGCTGGTCTGGTCCTTTAATTTTGAGTTTTAGAATTCAATCAATAGTACAGGCAGGGGGACTATTTAAACACAGAACTCTGCTGTAGCCTAATGACAAACATGTTGTGAATAAAAATGTCAGAAGGGGAAGAGGCATGAAGCCCATGGAACAACGCAGTAGGAGGAGTGGGCCTTGACAGAGCCAGGAAGTGGGCAGGTGCTAGTGTTTGGGGGTTGGATTAGTTTAATGGAGCTTGGGGGCGGAGACAGGGAGTATAAAGAGCAGCCATTTTAGAATAGGGGCCATTTTAACCAGAGCCTTTCTTACCTGTAAATTGTCAGGTCGGCGAGGTTCTTTTTCTTTGTCGTTTCTGCAGGATTATGGCGTCGCTAGATGAGATCCTGGATGGTGTTCGGGCAGCTGTGAAGGACAGAGGACTGGATTGGCTTCATCAGCAGTTGGGGACTGCCGGGCCTGCTCCTGCGGTACCGGCCCGTCGACCGGCGAGGAGGACGAGACCACCTCAGCGTTTGAGCCCGGGCGCTGGGCCCGCAGCGCGGCGGAGGAGGAGCCCTTCGGCGGGATGTGGTGTGACCGACGGTCCGGGTGAGGCCCGGTCAACAGAGCCAGGCAGGCGCACGGCTCGCTCCGGTGGGCGCGGCAGCGGCCTGGCGAGGACGGCCGCACAGCGCATGGTAGCGGAAGGATCCAAGCCACGCGGTTCAGCGGCTGGCAGGAGGAACGGTCCGGGCGGATCTCAGAAGACGGCCGGGACGGAGGCCAGGCCGGCTGGGAGTCATGTGAGCGGCGGCACGAAGCGGACATGTCCCGGTGAGTCAGCCACTAGTGTGAATGCTGGAGGGCTAGGGAGTGATGGTGATGGCGGATGTATGACGGCCCCTCAGGCCGTGGGGGGAGGCCAGGACAGCGGAGTGATGGCAGGGACGTCTCAGGCTGAGGCAGGTCGGGGAGACAGATGCAGGGACAAGGGGATCTCACAAGAGGCGAGTGGGTCTGGGCACACGGCAGGCTGCCAGGATAGCGATGATGAATCTGGCTTGGGGCAGACGGCCGAGGAGAGGCCAGGCTCGGCACTGACAGTTGAGGGACAGGGTGCTCATGCTGTTAAGCTGGTTCGGGATGTCAGCGGTAGGCGAGAGGGCCCATCTGGCCGCTCCCAGGGTCAGCTTCATGACAGGGAGGCCGCAGGGAGTGAGTGGAGAGCAGAACGACGCTTCTATGGCGTCAGGCGCAGCGTTTCGAGGAGCAGAACAAGGAGTTCAGGGAGCAGGGAAAGATCACCTGCGCGGAGCGGGTACAGCGTAGCAGGCTCCTGTTGCAGGAGGCGTGATTCCAGGGATAGCAGGAGGAGGAGTCAGCGGAGAAGATCAGGTTCGCCGGGAGAGAGGCTCAGTGATCGGTGGAGGGGACCACCTCGTGAGGGCAGTCGCCCTGCGAGACGCAGCGTTGCTGAGGAGGATTGGGAGGAACGTAGGGAGGAAAGGCGGGTGAGGAAGGTTCAGGACAGACTACCCAGATTTCCTTCTCCCTACAGGTCTCGGAGCAATACCCCTACGGTCTCGAGGCGAGTCCAGGCGGATGGGAGTCGGCGACAACGGGATTCTCCGGTGCCTGAAAAGGTGGACGGAAGGACGGCGCCTCTGCAGCCAGCTGCGGCCAGAGGTTCGAGTGGTGAGTTCCCACACACACGACACCCAGGACAGTTGTTAAATGATTTAAGAACATTTTTAGATTCTTGGTCTGGGACAGAGGGGTCGCCTGCGCAATTCGGGAAAGTGTGGGCGCGAGAGAGTAGTCGGGGCACGGCTGCAGGGCTCGGGGGGACACAGCTGTCCGCTGCACGGCGGAGGTGAGTCAGGAGCGGGGGCTGAGTTGTCTGGGTTGGAAGGAGGGGGCGAAGAGCGTGAGGTAGGTGACGTCCCGGATGCGGCGCGGCAGAATGTGCACGTGTCCTTCGCGGGCCCCCTCGGATGTCATTTAAAAGTGGAAGTGAAAGAGAAGATATGGAAAGGTGAGTTTGTGGAGATATTTTCCCTCCTTCCCCTAGAGGAGTTCTTAGACTTGAAGGAGGAGGATAAGAAGGATGCCAAAAAGGAGGAGGAGGAGAAAAGGCGGAGGTATCGCAAGATACCTAAGACCTTTGGGAATTGGTTGAGGGCCTTCTGCATTCTAGCTAGTGTAATCGGGGAGAAGGCTCCGGGGCGTTGCTCAGAACTATTTTGTTATTTGGATGGGATAGGTGATGCGTACCGAACCTACGGAGGTTTGGCTTGGTGGAGGTACGACGAACAATTTCGTCAGCGGCTGGCAGCGAATGCGAGCATGCGGTGGGACCAAATGGACCTGCCGTTATGGATGCGCCTTATGATGGCCCAGAAGACGGCGCCCTTTCCTGGGGCAGCCGGCACGGCCTCAGGGGCCGGGTCGGCTGGGCAAAAGAAAGGTTTCTGTTGGATGTTCAACGAGGGACATTGCAAATGGGGAAATAATTGCAGGTTCCGGCACGAATGCTCAGGCTGCGGGGGGACCCACGGGGTCAACCGTTGTTTCAAAAAGGGTAAGTCTGGCGGGGGAAGTGGGCCCGCAGGGGCGGCAGCTACCGCAGCTTCCGTTGGGAGTGTCTCCGGTGAAAATAGACGTGATGTTGCCTTGGCTAAGGCGATACGTTAACAGGGAAGATGCTATTTTCTTGTGGCGGGGTTTTCGGGAGGGGTTCTTTATTCCCTACGTAGTTAGGGGACCTGGTACGTTATGTGGGAATCTTAAGTCAGTGCGGGAACACCCAGAGGTAGTGAAGGACAAGCTAGGTAAGGAAGTGCAACTGGGGAGGATGGCGGGACCGTTCTCGGCACCGCCATTGCCCGATTTGCGAATATCCCCGCTGGGCGTGGTTCCCAAGAAGGAGGCAGGCAAATTCAGGTTGATTCACCATTTATCATACCCGAAAGGGGCTTCGGTGAATGATGACATCGACACGGCTCTTAGCTCCGTCTCTTATACGTCATTTGACAAGGCAGTCGAGTTGGTTCGGAGGCTGGGGCATGGTGCGCTGATGGCCAAGGTAGATGTGGAAGCAGCATTTCGTCTGCTCCCGATACACCCGGACTGCCATCATCTGCTCGGTTGCTGTTTTGAAGGGGAATATTTTGTTGATCTGTGCCTGCCTATGGGGTGTTCGATCTCGTGCGCCTATTTCGAGAGGTTTAGTACCTTCTTGGAGTGGGTTGTGCGGACGGAATCGGCAGGGGGTGCGGTGGTGCATTACCTCGACGATTTTCTTTGCGTGGGCCCGCGGGACTCGGACCGCTGTAGACAGATATTGGACGTGTTTCAGTGGGTGGCGCACAAAGTAGGGGTTCCCCTGGCGGAGGACAAGACGGTAGGGCCTACGACGTGCCTTAGTTTTTTGGGCTTAGAAATTGACTCCAGTAAATGGGAATGCAGGTTGCAGGGGGACAAATTATCACGGCTACGGGAGCTGGTGGCCACGGTAGGGAGGGCCAAGAAGGTGACACTGCGTGGGCTCCAATCGCTGGTAGGGAGCCTTAATTTCGCGTGCCGGGTCATACCCATGGGGAGGGTTTTCTGTAGGCGCCTTGCGCAAGCTACGAGTAAGGTACGTCTGCCGTCACATTACATTAGGGTTTCGGCGGATATGTAGGCGGATTTAATGGTATGGGACCGGTTCTTGCAGGATTTTAATGGGAAGGTGATTTTTCGAGAGCCGGCGGCATCAGGGGAGGTTGTTGGTCTATACACCGACGCTTCTGGTAGCATAGGTTTTGGGGCTTACCTGGGGGGTCACTGGTGCGCTGAGCCATGGCCTGAGGCCTGGAGGCAGAGTTCGCTGATTAAAAACCTAGCGTTTCTGGAGCTATTCCCGGTGGTGGTAGCGGTGAGTTTGTGGGGGCGGGTGTTGTCCAATAAGCATATTATATTTCACTCGGATAACATGGCGGTAGTACAGGCGATCAATAGTTTGTCGGCGTCGTCTCCCCCTGTTTTGTGTTTGCTGCGGCGTTTTGTCCTTCTTTGTATGTCTTTTAATTTGGTGTTTAGGGCTAGGCACATCCCTGGTATGTTGAATGTGGTAGCTGATGCGCTTTCTCGTTTTCAGTGGGAACGATTTCGGGAAGCGGCGCCAGAAGCTATGGCACAGGGGCAGGCTTGCCCTGGCGAGATGTGGCAGCTCGGGACCGCATGCTTGGGGAGTGTATAAAGAATTCTCTTGCGCCGAGCACTTGGTCAGGCTACGTCAAGGTTTGGAAAGAATGGGACGAGGCGGTACAGCAGGTAGGGGGTGACAGTTCGCAGGGGCAGAGGGTGGACGTGCTGTTGTGGGTACTGTGTCGCTTGTTTGCTAAACAGGCGTCACCGGCCGTGATAGATAGGTGCATGTCTGCCATGGCGTTTTTGTTCAAGTTTAATGGGTGGGAGGACATTACGAAGAATTTTCTAATACGCCAGGCTTTGAAGGGCTTTAAGAAGGGTAAGAAGCTCGCGGACCCGAGGCGACCGGTGTCGTTTTCGGTCTTGCAAAACCTGTTAGGGGTGTTGATCGATCTGTGTAATTCCCCTTTCGAAGTAGCACTATTTTCTGGGGCGTTTGTCTGGGCGTTTTTTGGTGCTTTTCGCATTAGTGAGCTGGTGAGTGCCAACAAGTTGGGGAACGGCGGTTTGATGTTCGAGGATGTGGTCATAGGTAATGATCAGGTGCAGATATGGCTGCGCCGGTCTAAAACGGACGTTTACGGCAAGGGACGTGCGGAGGTACTGTATGAGTTGCCAGGATCAGAGGCTTGCCCGGTGGCTTGTGGCACAAAGTACTGTGAGGTTCGGCCGGAAGGTAAGGGTTGTTTCTTTTTACACGCCGATGGTTCAGCGTTGTCGCGATTTCAGTTTCTGCGGGTCTTTCGAAGGGGTTTGCAGAAAATGGGCCTGGAGCCGAGTCAATTTGGGACGCACTCCTTTCGCATTGGGGCAGCGACGGAGGCTGCGCGTTTAGGTTTGGGGGACGAGAAGATCAAACAAATAGGGAGGTGGGAGTCCGTGCGATTCCGCTCGTATGTAAGGCCAGATAAGTTGGTGTAATTGCTAGGGTGCAAGTATATGGGATGGGGACGTTGCCCCTTTTTTCTGCCACTAATTTTGTCTCTTTTCAGGTTTGGAAGTTTGGTTGCTGGGCCACTCGTATGTGTACTGGGCGGAGAAGAGAGCCGCAGTTCGCAGAAGCGGATCACAGCTGGGCTTTCCTTTGGAACGAGTGACTCTATGTTGGTTTGGTTTCAGGGGCGCTAGTTGGCAGAGTTTGTGTAATTTCTTGTTTCAGAAAGTGGTTGGTGGGTCGGTCCCGGATGTGGTATTGATTCATGGAGGGGGGAACGACTTAGGTGGGATTCCACAAAGGGAATTGGTGAGAAGGATGAAAAGGGATGTGGATCGGCTGAGGGAGCTGGTTCCTGGTGTGGTGGTGGTGTGGTCTGAGATGGTTCGGCGCTTTGCGTGGCGGCACGCCAGGGATCCGGCTGCAATAGCTCGATCGAGGGGTAAGGTTAATAAGATTATGTCAGTTTTTATTAGGCGTTCTGGGGGCGTAGTGGTGCGTCACAGAGAGTTGGAGGGCATGTTACCTGGGTATTTCAGGAGGGACGGTGTACACCTGTCAGACGTGGGGAACGATTTGTTGAACCTTGGGTTCCACGATGGTATTGAGCAGGCCCTGTTTAGGTGTGGTGGGGGTCGCACATGCGCTTAAGGAGGTCAAGCCATGTGCTGTGGCGGAACAGGGCATAGTAGAAATTGGAATTTGGCGTAGAGTTTGGACTGGACAGGCCGAGGTGTAGGCCTGATGGAATTAAGGACTGGTTGGTTCTAGCTCTTCGGTGGCGACGAACCTGTGGGTGTAGGGGTGTCTGAGGTACACCCCTACAGTTAACAATATGATGTGGGGCCTCTTTGGTAGGCCGTGTTTCAAGTGAATTGTTATTTGTTATATATTGTTCTATTGGTAGGGTCATTGTCAGGGGTACTGTGTGGGGGGTATAGTAATTTAATGTATAGTTGGACAATGACCCTAAATTATGTTAATTATGTTAATTTATGATAATTTAATTAATAATTTAATTAATAAAAGCTGTGGACTTTATACTCCAACAGAATTAACTGTGTCCGTGTCTTATTTAGTTTAAGGTTATAGTGCATGACGAATATCGTCTGTACAAAGGTTTATATAAAAGTTTTAGCACATGCCGAATAACGTCTGTGCAAATGTCATGAAGCCCATGGAACAACGCAGTAGGAGGAGTGGGCCTTGACAGAGCCAGGAAGTGGGCAGGTGCTAGTGTTTGGGGGTTGGATTAGTTTAATGGAGCTTGGGGGCGGAGACAGGGAGTATAAAGAGCAGCCATTTTAGAATAGGGGCCATTTTAACCAGAGCCTTTCTTACCTGTAAATTGTCCCACCCACCCTCCCTAGGTTTAGCTGTTCCGTTTCAGTCACAGCGGCGGAACAGGGCATAGTAGAAATTGGAATTTGGCGTAGAGTTTGGACTGGACAGGCCGAGGTGTAGGCCTGATGGAATTAAGGACTGGTTGGTTCTAGCTCTTCGGTGGCGACGAACCTGGGGGTGTAGGGGTGTCTGAGGTACACCCCTACAGTTAACAATATGATGTGGGGCCTCTTTGGTAGGCCGTGTTTCAAGTGAATTGTTATTTGTTATATATTGTTCTATTGGTAGGGTCATTGTCAGGGGTACTGTGTGGGGGGTATAGTAATTTAATGTATAGTTGGACAATGACCCTAAATTATGTTAATTATGTTAATTTATGATAATTTAATTAATAATTTAATTAATAAAAGCTGTGGACTTTATACTCCAACAGAATTAACTGTGTCCGTGTCTTATTTAGTTTAAGGTTATAGTGCATGACGAATATCGTCTGTACAAAGGTTTATATAAAAGTTTTAGCACATGCCGAATAACGTCTGTGCAAATGTCAAGAACCTGAAAGTGGCCGCAATTGAGAGGTTCTGAATTAGTAGCACTTACTGTTATATTCTGTAAGTTTTAGGGGAAGAGGTTTTTTTTGTTGGCTTTTTTTAAGAACTACATTTCTGACTGTACAATGAAAAATGTATTCAGAGTAGACACTGATTTGTGGTGAACAGATAATTGGCTATGTTTGCCTATATTGTGAAATGCATTATTTAAATTTCCTGCAAATCAGTGTTTAATAAAAAAAATAAAAAAAGTTATCTCCATCCTAATTCAGACTAATGAAAGCAAAACTATAAGTTTAGCTTGGAGAATTTTTCTAATGTGGTTATTTGGGCTAAAATGTTTAATTCATCAGATAACCCTGTTTGCTAATTATTTACGGAACAAAATTTAAGGAAACACTATTTAGATTCAACGATAAACCAAGACGCATGGACATCTGAAAAAGGGAAGTTTGAGAATTTTTTCAAGTTGGTTTTGTTGTAAAACTAGCAGTTCCTTCTTCATTTCATGTTTTTGCAATTTCTGTTTAAAAATGAATTATATTTAGTAAAATGACCCCCAGTAACCTGAATCACTATATCATTTTCCTTTTGGTACAGTGCACAGAGATAGAATTTGCGTTTAATGTTTATTATAAAATGAAGGATGGGCAATTTGTTGTGTGCTGCACATCCATATTGCTGAGCCAACTTTGACCTTGATGTAATAGTTTTGGATAACCTTTTAAAATTATTTAATTAAAAAAAAAAAAGGATTTTTTTTTCAATGTTTTAATATGTTTATTTTGAATTTTTTTTTAGATCTCAAAAATCTTTTTTATTAAGTGAAAGATACTTTTAAAAAGTCAGGACATATAAAAGCAGTGTGTAGAAATATCATTAAAAGGTATATACACTACCACAACCACAACCACAACCACATATAAGTCCATTAAAATATGCGAACCAGTGCAGTGATAGATGCTCCTGTTCCTCTAACAATATTCCCAAAGAACAGTCAGTGCATTAGAATGTTAAGGAACTGTAGTGACGTCGAACAATATAACGCTCAAGCTAATGTTTTAACAACTTTTTTAAACATAGAAATTATGGCACAAGAAAAAGAGCGCAACTAAGAATAAAAATAATTCTATATAAACAATAAATACAACGCTTCTACAAATCTTCTCTACAGAATTATATGATTATATGAAGTCATTTATTATCACATAGTTGTTTAGCATATTGTGAAGTATACCATTTATTTATTTATTTTTTTATATTCTTTTTTTTTTTTAGTGCTTAGATTTAACATACACGCTTGTAACGCCTAGCGGGTACAAGCCAATGGAATAAAACATGTTGTACAGCATCATGGCAATCAATTTAACAGCACTTTTTTTTTGCGATAGATTAAGGAACAGATTAAGGAACAATACGTTGAGACTAGATGGTAGGTTAACAGTTAACAGTTGGTGCACTCTGCAATGGCATTTGGAGAGTTAATGTTGCTGAGGTCTGATAGATTAGCCCAGATTCAGTTTGAAGCTAAAGATAACACATGAAGTTCCTTTTTAAGCATTAATCTGGTACATGAAATATGACAGTGTTATTTATGAGAGGAGTGATAGCATGGAAGATAAGGACAGAAGGCTCGCTTAGGCATTATTACTTGTGCTAGGACCTATTGCCCTGACCTCTAGATGCCACCAGCACTGCATAGGTAGTTAAGTGCAAGGAGGATATAGTGCCAACAATCCAGGCAGGGGTTAATGCATGACAGTCACATATAATAGAATGCTTGAAATAAATGCAAGACAGTAACTGAAATGCTGAATAACTGAAAAGTTCACCCTATCCCCAGCCTCGCCCTCCAACCTCCTTGGCTAGTGAAAGTCCCGGTGCTCCATAGTTTGCCACTCCGTCTGCTCCGGGCTTGAGTGGGAATACGGTTCACGCTTGTCCGGCTGTGTGTCTCCGATACTGGTGTGCCGGTGCGGTTTAGTGTTTACTGGGTCTTGAGGTTTCTCCCTTCGGAGATACGTGATGTGCATCAGGGAGCTCTCCCTTGCGGCTCTCTGCCCGGTGTTGCGGTGATGAGCGTTGGTCGTCTTGTGTCTCCGGTAAGTGCCAGAGGGCCGGTCGGGTCTCCGCCGCAGGTGCAAGCAGCACAGTTTGGAGATTGTTTGCCCCGCGAGGTCAGGCGTGGAACGGTAAGTATCAGGAGATGAACCTTGCAGTGGGCTGTCGCCCTGCTCCTCTTTCACACGATTCTTGTGCCTGTCAGCAAGTTTGAGCCAAAAGTTGGCAAATATTTTGTCCAGGCGCCTCATCGATGTCTCCAGACTGCCATCACATGGCGTGTCCTCCATTTTAGTGGTGACTGTACAGGAGGCCTCAGAGTGCAACGGCTGTTGCTGTGTTGCAGCTGTCCCTTTAGTTTGACGAGTCGAAGAGTGAGTACCGGGATGTCCCTCACCGGCAGAGGGGTAACGGGAGCCCCTTCACCTCTCCTTGCCCTGGCAGGATGCTCAGCAGGGAGATCGGCCGTTTCTCTCTAGCTGCCCCCACAGGTAGGCCTCAGAGCTGCGACGGGGTAAAACCACCACTCGAGCGGCTAAATGCCTCCAAATGTGTCGCTGATTGTCTCCAACCAGTTGTCTCGATTACAAGAAAAAGAAAGGTTTAAACAATATACCAGCGAGTGGAGCGCTATAATGAATATAGATATAAATAATGAGGGGGTATACTCACACCTCCAACATAGTGATACAATGTGTCCAAATGTACATACAAAGTAAAACAAAAAAAAAAGAGAATATAGTGCAGATGGTTTACAAAAATAAAAAATGAATAATAGTAGCAATTGGTTGAAACCACTCATGTGGGTTGGAGCCTATAAGCTATTGGCTCCGTAAGTGACTCCTTTTTGCTCTTGAGGCAGCAACACACCCCTTTATCCCAAACGATGTTCTCCCGAAGATATGGAACAAGCAGAGAGAAAAAACCTCATAGGTGGTATTGTACAGATAGTGTATACAATATAGTGAGATAGCAATGATTATGCTCACCTTAGACAGAGCCTTGAATTCCTGGCTCTGAGGTTTGTTGGCAATATGCTAATTTATTGGGATAGCATTCCCCACATAGTGTTCCTGGAGGCTAGAAAGGACTATATGGACTAATATAAAAAATAAAGATTTATTGTAGAGATAAAAAATAATAATAAAAACAATATTTAGACTCCTCAAAAGCATATAAGCAAAATGATAGAAAGTCCACGTATAAAAGTCCAAACTCCAGCTAAACGCGTTTCACTCTTGTATGAGCTTCCTCAGTAGCTGTGAAGTAGCCTCAGGAATCTTCCACTTTATAAGTGTTCTAAAGTTAATTCGGATCCTCCCTTTGGGGTCACAGGATGCGTAATTATCCAATCATAAGGTCTGAGTCTCTTTCAAATTTCTTATACTGATCACCTGTGGTAAAAAAGCTTTCATTGGCTGAATTGCCTGTCAATCAATTAAAAAACTTGATTAGAACAAATTCTATTGGTGGTTGGATGGGGCTGTCATGCATAGCACCCATTCAGGGCAGTGGTTGGCGGAAGTGACATCACTTCCGCCCTCCAACATCTTCCCGAAAGATGAATGTATTTTGCACTTTATTGTGGATTAAGGTATTCCACTTTTTGTGTTGAGCTGCTTTTATTCAGGCACTTTAGTATATCACTCACTATCTCAGTAAGGGATAGTTATTGTTTTCTCTAGTTGTCTCGATTGCTTAAGGGTTGAGTTGGTTTATTTTGCTCGGTTCTATAATTTTGCCGGGAGCTCACACTAAATGCGTCCGTCTAGTATGGCGGTCAAGCCCCGCCCCCCTCAATGTTTTAATATTTGAAACAATAATTTAAAAAGTTTATACAAAGGTATTATATAATTTGAAAAGCTTATCAAAAAATATTAAATTGAGGACCTAAATAGGGGGAATACAAGTGTTTAGGTCCCCCTTGTTTAAAGGGAAAACAGATGCAGAAGATGACATATTACAAGTCCATTGCTGTTGAGATGTCAAGTTGGTATTTTAGATAATCCAATTATTATTTTTTTCATCTGTAGTGTAATGTTTCTTACTTCCACATTTTTTAAAAATATTTGTATCAAAGTTCTAAAACGCTTTACAACCAGCATGTAAAATGTTATACAATTTTCAGATGTGCTTAAACATTAAAGCGGTCCCCCGTTACTTACCTTACTTCAATCCATTCTACTCCTAAAATACAGAAGGCACAGTAAGGACTACTTTGTCTCATGCATTCTTCCTCTACTTGATAAAAGGCAGTGCTGCATTTGTTACTTCCTCTGCGGTCATTAGTGACAGCTAGGGGAATAATAATTGTCTGGCTCATAGCGAGGCAATATCTATGGAGGCTCACGCGGTCTTGCAGGATCCTCCCTGAACCTAATTTCTATACTCATGTGAGAGCACAGCACTAATGTGGGCACTTGTCAGAGGAAGCAGACCAGCAGGAAGACCATGGCGGCGGCTGCTCCCGCAGCGAGAGACATGTTTATGAAGTAAAACTCCCCTTCCACTGAAGTATTAGACGAGATGTGTGAAGGAATTTTTTTTTTTTTTTTTTAACACCTTTCATTGACTTTGGACAATACTTTAATTTCACACTGGTTTTATTGTGGATGTAAGATGTAAAGAGAGTTATGGTACATTATATAGTATTAATGTTCGACAAATTGAAAACAACCACAATTAAACATAGAACATGTTGCCCCTCCCGGCCCCCACCTGATCTTGTTCTTGTGAGGTGGATATAAGCAAGTAATTATACAATAGGTGGTGTGCCCTCCAGCACTCTGTGAAGATACCATGGTTTTCAAACAACCTCTTTAGTGTGTCCCTTGTCCATGTCTCTAGTGAGTAAAAAGGGACACTCCAGGCACCAATAAGACTTTAATAAATTTACTAGACTTTGGTTTCATTACAATGCTGTATTTTTACAATTAAAATTAAATGTTTTGCAGAATTCTGCACCTGCCTACTTGGCCACACTGCTCATGCCAGAAAGACTTCCTTATCAATAGTATGCACACAGTCTCAGCCATAACAGCACTGAGTAATTCACAACCTGGCTGCAGATAGTCAGAGAAACCACGAACATGTGGTGATATCCTTACTATATGCCTACCTGTGTGTCCACTCCTTTTAATGCAGGTTGCTTTGTAGTTCAGATCATTCAGTATTGTCGGTGGCTGAGCGGTGTACATACCTTTGATAAGGAAGTCATTTCCTGGAGTGAGAGTGTGTGGTTAGGAGGAAGGCTTATGGTGCAGCATTCTGCAAGACATTTATTTATTTTATAATTCTTTATTTTTTTGAGTGCATAGATATACAGAGATACTTGCTCAGTCACAAGAGCCTTTGCAAGCACAGAGTGTCACATATGGAACATTTACATGGCTTTGATAAAGTTGCACATTTTTGAATAGTAAGCTCAATACAGGCTAGATATGTTTGTCCTGGTAGTTAAACTGCACTTGGATTGCTAAGTTAGATAGATAAACTGGACATGAGGAATATGTTAAGTAAAAGAGTAAACACGAGTAATAGAACATGAGTAGTTCCATTGGGTGAGGAATTGCTTAAGGATGTGGGTTGCAAAAGAAACCTAGACAAGACGACATGATGCCTATAAGAGCTCATACAGCTATGGTAGCTGAACACGCAGGAGAGTCCCGTATGATGAACTGTGTGAGTGTCTTGGGTTGTAACTGATATGCTTCCCTACCTTGGGTGTAGGTTGACAGAGTCCTTGGCACGAAGGGTTAGAAAGGTAGTGATGTAGAATTATTTAAAAATCTTTATTGCACCTGTATTGAATTATTGTACTAACTCCATTTTAATCTCACATAACCTCACATTATGACAGACCCTCCATTTTGTCTACATTACATGACAGAATTTCCTAACAGCATTTAGTATAATGAATAGAGACTGTATTTTCTAAAAAGACATAGCTGACTCCGGAATTATTGAATCTCCTGTAACATGCAACAAAGTATAACCAAGGCCAGAGCCAAGGCCATGAGAACACTGTACTAATGAAATGTTCTATTCATAAAAGAACCTTGCACCTGACCACAAGACTGACATCACTAACTACGTAAAATGACGCCCAAGCCCCCCTTTCCACCGAGTAAACCTCATGCTGGGAAAGATGGCGCTTGAGCCATCTGTCCACACCCGTGTCCAGAACAATACCACCTCCCGGTGGGAGGACACCTAGCTAGTCACTCAAATCCCTGAGCCAATTAATAATATTGATGGGTGGACACTGATATAGCCACTTAACATTTAATCCAATTAATGATGTTTATTTGTTATTATCTGATATTCAATGATGATGTCATTTTGCCTTTAAAAGGGTCTGCATACCCGTTTTCTAACCAGATGCCATTACATTTTATGAAGTGCTTTTAACCTGAACTCCATGTGTCAGTGTGAACTTACTTCTGCGTATACGCAATTTAATCATCTCAGATTTGGACAGGAACAGATAGACATTTAAACATATTTGTTTATTTCTAAATTAATCTACATCAATTTGGCGCAGAACGTGGGGCACCGGGCTATGGCCTCTGGCCGGTAAGCCGTCCTAAGGAAGATGCTGTTGGACGGGGGAATCCTGGGGGAAGGAAAGGGAGACTGATCACCTCCGATTACACGGTAGAGACTTCTGCAGAGCCAACGGTATGTTCCGGCCCCTTTGATTGACCCGTCCACGTGTCTGTGACTGCTTCCCGGGAGGACATCAAAGACAGGTAATATCTTGCCCGGTGTCTTGTTACTCACTTGTTTACCTGCATTTAGTCTATCTGTTGCCTGGGTGTGTTTGAATTGGCCTGTTTTAGTTTAAGTGCCCGGGTTGAGTGTTTATTTGTTTCCCCTTTTTGGGATAAAAGGGGGGTGGACCTGTGGTAGTTTGCCTGGGGGTCCTGTGTTTGTCTGTTTACCCCTTTTGGGATAAAGGGGGGTGGACCCGGGGGTGTTTGCCTGGGATCCTCTGTTGCCTGTTTACTCCTTTTAGGAGCCACGTGGCTGTGGCTGTAAGGAAAAAGGGGGGTGGACCTGTGGAAGTTTTCCTGGGGGTCTTCTTTGCCTGTTTACCTCTTTTAGGAGCCTCATGGCTGTGGCTGTAAGGAAAAAGAGGAGGGGGGAATCTGTGGAGGGGTGTAGACTCATTGCTTCCTGGGGATTCCCCATGGTGTCACTTTGATAGCCTAGCTAGCCCCATTGTGCACATAACTCTGCTTGCAGAGAGGTGGTAACCTCCAGCTTCGAGCGCTGAGGCTGGTGGAATTCCAATTTTTATTTGTGGCGGGCGGATTCAAACAGGCATTGCTTGTCTCCAGCACCACGTGGTAGTGAGACTTATGAGTGGGTTCATAGGGGCGCTACGGGAGTGAGGATAGAGGTGGCCACACTTAGTGGACTGCTGTAACGAGGGAGGCTATACAGGATTCGGGTCGGAGAGGATTGCTGTTTCCTGTGGCCGCTGGTAGTGAGACTTGAGGAAGTCATTCTCCGAGCGGGGACACTACGAGGTTGAGGGAGGTGACTTTGGTCACACGAGTAAAGGAAAGGGATACTGTTGATTTTATTTGAACTGTGATGCATGCACTGTATTTCAATTGAATTGTTGTGTTTTTTGTTTAATGAGGAGTCATTCAAACTCCTGTGTCTGTCTCTAAAATTTCACCTTACTTTGTACTTTCCCTATCCTATCTGTATTATTACTCTATCCACTCCTATTTCTCTTGATAGAGAAGTGATTGGTCACATACTTCTCACCCCGCTCCAATCCGTGACTACCACCTCGGGTAGGCGGATTTCGTGACTGGTCTACGTTTTGGGAAGACGCACTTAAGGGGGACCCACCCCTCTCGAGTGGCAGTCCACCATTGTAGACACTCTGTTTAAAACCTTTTTCCTCTATATCTGGGACGCCTTTTATAGGGGGAGGGGGACAGGGATTAGAAAAGCCCAATAAGGGCTGGCTAGCGCGTGTGATCTAGTTAAAGGTGTTGAAAAGATTGCTAAAGTGTGTAAAATTGCTGTGCCTTCATGTGGTAGATTGCAGCCAGAAAGCTGGCGTGGATTGCTGACAGGGAAGAAAGCAAGCTTACAGATAATACAGATTTATTGCGGACTGCTGAAGCATGGTACAAAGTAGCGAAGGCTATTCAGCAGGAAGGTTGGGTTGAGGAAGAAATAGATCACAAAGGGTTAAGAATGTATGTATATCATAATAATTGTTTTTGTATTTTGTGTTAGCCATTACCCTGGTAGAGGGTGGGGGTTTTGTATTGAGTTTCACTGAGAGTATTACTAAATGTTGTGTTTTTGTGTCTCTTTGCTTTTGCAATAACTGTAACGTGGCTATCCTTCTGTCTTGTTACTGTACAGCATTGACATGGTTAAAGAGATTCTGCTGGCAGTCTCACTCCCACTTCCCCCGCCTCTCTCTCCTTGCCTTCTGTGAGACGGAGGTTCGGGGGGGAAGGGAGTTATTCAGAACTACTGATAAGACTTAGCAATGGAATTTTTGCTAGAAAATATTCTTATTGTGTATTTTGCTACTTACATAGGAGTGATGTGTCGTATAGGAGGTTTCTAGGGTTTGTGTGTTGTTGTTGTTGTTGCCATTTGTGTGACGCCAGCAGGTTCCGTGGCGTTGTATATGTATTTGGACGTGTTGGGTGATTAATAGCTGGTGAATGATGGGGGAGGTTAGTTGCATCCCGTGAGTTTATTTTTACACCATGTTATTCCAAAGCTTCACGGACTGTTAAATGTATAATGTTTTCATTTGTCTTATTTAATCCGTCAAGTCTGTCCATAGTTTAGTATTTCATTTTGCCTAACAGAATGTTGCTTCTCTGATTTATTTTATTAGGCTATAACTTAGTGTAGCTAAGCTGAATTGCCCTAAAAAAAAAAAAAAAAGAAAATGGCCCCTAGAACAAAAGAAGGTTGTCCTTAAGTGCCCTCACTCTGCCCTTAGTGAGGTCATATCCGCCCATATATCGTGTCAATTTGAGATCTACTTCTACCATGCTCATCCTATCCTAAGACATGCTGTCTTCCTTAATTCCCACATATTATGAACAAAAAAGTTACAATTACTAAAATAATCCTGCTATTAGTTTCCCTATATCAGGAAAGTGTCTGTGACAAGTGATGGTTAATATGTAGAATGAATATATATGTCTATCGATTCACGTGTAAGTAACAAGTGTGTTTGAGCTTTGTGTACAAAGATTGATAACATGCTGAAAGAAGGGTTATCTTAAAGAACATTTACTAAAAGAAAGTTCTAATAAACCAAGATTTCTTGAACAAATGGTGATACAATTAAGGATTGAAAAAAAATAAAAAAAAATGTCTTGATCTAATTGAAAAGGAACCAGTTAACATTATAAGCATAACTATTAACAAATGAATATGGTGGGAGTTTGTTCCAATCTGTTTTTTTTTACTGGATAATGTTTGCCTCCAAGATTAAAAGACTGACTAACATAATTTTTGTTGTAAGCCCGGATATCTTATTATTGCATATGCATAGGAATTGAGACTTTGGGCATTATAGTGTATTAATTCTAGATCTGTTACTAGCAGCAAGTGCTTAGCCTTATGCCTATCCCACACATGCTTAAACACTTCTACTGAGTTAACCTCTACCACTCCAGTTGGAAGGCTATTCCATGCATCCACTACCCTCTCAGTAATGTAATATATCCTGATATTATTTTTAAACCTTTGGCCCTCTATTTTTGAGACTATGTCCTCTTGTTATGGTAGTTTTCCTTCTTTTAAATATAGTCTCCACTTTTACTGTGTTGTTTCCCTTTATGTATTTAAAATGCTTTTATCATATTTCCCCTGTCTCGTCTTTTCACCAAGCTTTACCTGTTAAGATCCTTTAACCTTTCCTGGTGAATTTTATCCTGCAATCCATGAACCAGTTTAGTAGCCCTTCTTTGAACTCTCTTTAAGGTATCCATATCCTTCTGAAGATATGGCCTCCAGTACTGTATCCAGTACTCTAAGTGAGGTCTCACCAGTGTTCTGTACAATGGCATGAGCATTTCCCTCTTCCTACTGCTAATACCTCTCCCTATGCAACCAAGCATTCTGCTAGCATTTTCTGCTGCTCTATTACATTGTACATTGTCATTAACCCCTTAAGGACAGAGCTTCAGAAGCTTGTCTTTCACTTAATGACAACGGCATTTTTTGCATTTTTTGCTATTTGCGTTCAACTGCAATTTGCATTTTACTAATTTATTGCACCGACACATATTATATACCGTTTTTAAAGGACAGAAAGGGCTTTAATTTGATGTAACACATATATATATAAATGCTTATTTATTATAAAAAAAATACAGAAATATTCAAAAAAAATGAATTTTTGTGTGGTTTTTTTTACAGTTTTTGCAATAATAATGTGTACATAATTAGTGCAGGTTAAGGAAAGTAATTAAAAATAAATTCATTTAGTTGTTCTGAATTACAGAATATATAATGTGTCTGGGATTTTAAGTTTTTTTTTGGTAGTTACAGGTCACAAAGCACAAGGAGTAAAATAAACTTTTTATGTGGAGCGATTTTAGAATTTGGTATGTTTGTCTTGTAAGCCTAATAGCCATAAAAGAAAACAAAATTGCCACACAAAAGTATATATTTATATAAAGTAGACACCACAGGCTATTTACCTAAGGTTGTTTTGACACTTTCTACGTAGCCATTTTACCGCCAACCTCTGCTAAATATTGGAGTAAAATTGTGTTTTTTGGGGGTTTTCGCACACAAACTTATAACAAAGAACTTCTCATGTGTATTTTGTAAAGTTGGTGTGTGCTATTCCTGTACAAAGTTTTATTATGTGTTCAGTTACTTCTGCTGAGTACAACGGTACCCCCATTGTATGTCTTTGGCACTATTTCATGAAGCTACAGTGCCATACAGGAGACCTGTCCTTTTCAGTATTCACAGTAGAATTTTGAGAGACGGATTTAAGGAGCCTATGCTTCCATTTGGGGTATTATAACAGTTTGACTGTTCAAAACACCCCACAAAGGCCTACCATTTGTAAAAGAAGACACTCCAGGGTATCTCATAAGGTGCATATTGTGCCTTAACATGCCCCCATTTTTTTACCATTACATGCCAAAGTATGTGGTAAAAAATAATTTTGTGCATTTTTTACATACGGATTGCATTTTTGCTGGGCATTTTGTATATTTCATGTGTGCCACTAAGTTCAAACCCCCCAAATTATGCTCAGCTAAGTCTTCTGAGTAAAAGGACACCCCCATTGTATGTCTATGGCACTATTTTGTGAAGCTACAGTGCCATATAGGAGACCAAGCCATATCAGTTTTGACCGAACTTTGAATTTTGGCGCCGGGCCTATGTGCAATTTCCAAGCATCTTTGCAGGTTTTAAATTCAAACTACCCCACAAAGGCCTACCATTTCTTAAAGTAGACACCCCAGGGTATTTCAAAAGGCATATTTTGAACCTTAGCGTGGGATCATTTTTCCGCTAGCGTGTACCAGGTGTAATGGTTATAAGCGTTTTTTTCTGCCTTTTTGACACACAAAGTGAGTTTGCACAGTATATTTTGCAAACCATATGTGTACTACCACTGTATAATACTTCATATTTTGCTCAGCTATGTCTGCTGAGTACAAAAATACCCCCGTATGTACCTTTGCCAGGTATATGTGGACATCGGAGGGGCACATTTGGGACACAGCCATTCCATTTTTTTTCAAACTTTAAATTTTTACGCTGTGCCCATGTCCCATTTTAGAGTATTTTACCAGGCTATATAAACCAAATACCCCATAAAGCCATACCATTTCTTAAAGAAGACATCCCAGGGTATTTCAAAAGGCATATTTTGAACCTTAGCGTGGGATCATTTTTCCGCTAGCTTGTACCAGGTGTAGTGGTAATGAGCGTTATTAAATGTATTTTTTTACTTTTTAAAACTTTTTTTACTTTTTAAAACTATTTTTTAAACTTTTGTTTTGATTATTCATTTTTTTAAAGTTTCCTAAACTTTCGTAAAACTTTTTTTTACAGATTTAACATTTTTCTAAGCTTTTTTTTTTACGTTAACCCCTAACTAGCAGTAAGCAGCAGTAACAGTAAATTCCCCATTTTCCCATAACTCCCACCCACCCCAGCTAGCAAAATATTTAATTATACAATATTTAAATTAGTTAATTAAATAAATTTAACCCCTGAGGGTTAAAAAATAAATAAAAGTTAATCGTCAGGGGTTAAAAAAAAAAATTAGAACAGTATAATACTGTGATCTGTATTTTGATCACTGTAGGCAGTGATCGACTGGCAGGGAAGGGGTTAATTTTTATTTGGACTGGGTAAAGGGTTTATTTTTTTAAATTTTTTACTTAAATGTTATTAAAACTTTTTTTTAACTTAATTTTTTAACTTTTTAAAGCTTATTTTTAAACTTTTTTTAACGTTAACTCCTAGTTAGCGTAATACTAAATCCCCCAATTCCCCACTAACATCCACCCTCCCCAACTAGCTAAATTTATAATTTTAAAATATTTAAATTAATTAATAAAATAAATTGAACCCCTGAGGGTTAAAAAAAAATCAGATCTTAGTAAAATGTAATCCCTGCCAATTGATCACTGTAGTCAGTGATCAATTGGCAGGGAAGGGGCTAATTTTTTATTAAAATGGGTAAAGGGGGAGTAAAGGGGGGTGGGATTTTAATTTTACTATTTTTTTTTCCACCAGGGGGCAGGATCACTGAAGATCCGTCTCCCTGCACTTCACACAGAACCAGGAAGTGCAGGGAGGCGGAGGTGAGTATAGAGAGCACATGTGCCCGCTCAGACATGCTGTCAGAGCGGGCACATGTACTGGGGCAGCCGGATCCGGTGCTCCCGGTCTGCCTCTAATGCAGAGGCAGACCGGAGCACCATTAACCCCACGATCGCCGCGATTGCGGCGATCTGGGGTTAATTTTAACGGGTGACGGACGAGGTCCGTCACTCGTCATTAACGCATTCCCCTGAGTGACGGACCTCGTCCGTCACTCGTCGTTAAGGGGTTAACAGCCAGAAACTGGAGAACAAGAAATGTGAATTAATGTATAGCTATTTATAAGCTTAACAAAATCTCCATTATCTTTTTCATTTATTTTGCAGAAGACAATGTTATTTGTCTATTTTGTATGTTTTAAAAATACATTATCAGTGAAGAGTAGAATAAATTTTATCCCATTTGCGAGACATAAAATTGTGATAATGTATATTTGTGATATAAGTAGGAATTACATTTTGAGATGTTAGATATAAATTAATAAAATAAAGAACGAGAGTCAGGGATAGCGTCTGTCTCCACGGGCACAAGTCTGGTGTGGGAGATGTGGTGGGCTAGCCACTGCGGGACACCCACGGAGTGAAACGTTCGAGGCCTGTGCAGACAAGATGAGCATGTTAGCCTTTTATTATTTTTCTCTAGGGAAAGCATAGGGCCAGTTAATAGTTGTTGTACATGGGCTATTCGCAGCCTCCATTGCATTTCTACCTAGTCTTGATTTCTGATGTATCCTCCATTGCTACGTCACCTGTCTGCTCCCTTACCTGCCCACCCCCGCTTACTCCTTCCACCGATCCCTCCCCTTCATCTACAGTCTTCCACTTTCTCCTCCTACTCCTCCCTCTACTCCACCTTCTCCTCTCTCCTCCTACTTCTCCTCTACTCCTCCTCCACTCCACCTTCTCCTCTTTCCTCCTACTTCTCCTCTACTCCTTCCTCCTGCTCTTACTCCTCCCTCCTCTTCCTACTCCTCCCTCTACTCCACTTTCTCCTCCTACTCCTCCCTCTACTCCACCTTCTCCTCTCTCCTCCTACTTCTCCACTTTCTCCTCCTACTCCTCCCTCTACTTCACCTTCTCCTCTCTCCTCCTACTTCTCCTCCACTTTCTCCTCCTACTCCTCCCTCTACTCCACCTTCTCCTCTCTCCTCTTCCTACTCCTCCCTCTACTCCACCTTCTCCTCTTTCCTCCTACTTCTCCTCTACTCCTCCTACTCCTTCCACCTGCTCTTACTCCTCCCGCCTCTTCCTACTCCTCCCTCTATTCCTCCTTCTCCTCCTCCTACTCCTCCCTCTACTCCACTTTCTCCTTCTACTCCACCTTCTCCTCTCTCCTCCTACTTCTCCTCTATTCCTCCTTCTCCTCCTCCTACTCCTCCCTCTACTCCACCTTCTCCTCCTCCTACTCCTTCTTCCTGCTCTTACTCCTCTCTCCTCTTTCTACTCCTCCCTCTACTCCACCTTCTCCTCCTCCTACTCCACTTTCTTCCCCTCCTACTCCACTTTCTTCCCCTCTCGCTCTATCCACTACTCATTCTTCCATCTCCCCACTACCATATCTATATCCTTTATATGCTTCCTCCCTCTTTATTCCTTACCAATTTCCTCCGCTCATAGACAACTCTGCCTCTACCTGACATTATATTTTGAAGAAAAGTTGCTCTGGCCACTCTTCCGCCACTTCCCAGGGGGGAATACCACACATTATTCAGACTGGTGGAGGTGCACTTCATCATGAAAGAACTGTTTTGGGCACTCTCAAGGAAATAGTGCGGTCCTGACCCATATTCCCATGGAAGTAAGACACCTGTAAGGGAGGTGGCTGTCCCTCATGTTTTTTCTTCACTAAGTCCCCAGAAATCTCATGAAAGGAACCTGACTCATTAGAACAAAACATGAACAATCAATTTACAACTCTCTACAGAGGGGGGTCAGCAAGAGAACTGTAAATAGAAAGACAAATACCCCCCAATCTCACACAGAAATAGGTGAGGAAACCTCTTCTACTGCTCCTCATGGTTGCTTTGAACAGATGAAAGAAGAAACAAGACACCTTTCAACAGAGCATGCAGTAGCTTTACCAGATCCTGACTCCACTCTGTTTGCAGATAAAGAGGAAAGGTGCCATACTGGATTTGCTGTTGCTACAGAAGATCAGGTACATCAAGCATCTTCACTTTCCTCACCCACATCTGTTCAAGACGCTGAATTGACAGCCTTCTCAGTGGCATACAAAATGCCTGAAGGAAGACATGCCAATACCTACACTGACTCAATATATGCCCTGGGTGCAACACATTATTTTGGATCAATCTGGAAGATAAGAAGCACCACTCAGCTGACCAAAAGCTGCCAACCAAGCCACAAGTGCACCAAGGGAAGTGGACAGAAGGGTGTCCGCTAAAGAAACTTCTATACTCACCATATAGATCCTACCCACAGATCTCAAGCTTCTGAAAGAATGACAAGCAGCTGCTGACCCTGAAGAAATACAAAGCTGGAAAAACAGAAAGGGGCAACCCTTGAAGACGGGCTGTACTCCAACACTCTCAAGTTCTGTTTACCCAAAAACATGTACTGGGCAGTGGGCCCATGGAACTTTATACCTATCCAAGACCCTCATGAACTCTTTGATCTCTAAATACTCTAAAGCACCTAGAATTACTCCTCTAATCATCAGTTACTGCCGATCCTGTGTCATTTGTGCCAAGGACAGCTCAGGCAGAAGAGAAGGAGAATCCTAAGCACCTAGCTAACTCTCACTATCCCTTTCAAGAATCCAAGTGACTATATCCAGGTGCCAAAGAGCTGCTGGGTAAAATATGCACTAGCCGGTCATCAATGTGACAACCAAGACCATATACCCAATAGTGCATTGTGAAAGTTGCAGAGATCACTCAGTGGATTCATTGTTCCAGATTCAAGACTCTCTGCAACATGGGAAGTAACATTTGTTGATTTTGACACACTTTTGACTCTAAAGGAAAAATGACTTGTTAAAAAAAAATAAAAAGATACCAACAAGTAGGTGTTTGATGGCCATAATAATGCCTGACCACCTGCCATCGATGGAAAGCCGAGGACCCCAAAAGGAGACCTCGTGAAGCTAAAAAGATCCAAACGCCAAGCTTCCTCAGGATTATTTGCCCATCCTGAGTTTGTGGTGATATTAATATTGACTAAATGATCCGAGTCCACCTACGCTGATGTAGCGTGGGACAGGTTTAATACTACAATGCATAAGCAAATGTGCCATAGCCAAGGTTATTATGTCCATACACATAATACATGACAAGGTACTCTTGACACACCACATTCATGCTTCAGAACACAAAGAGGAGCACCCCTCTAAAGGGAAAGTTTGACACATATATATTGATGCCATAGGTGTGCCAAGGGGGGTACCAGATGATTTTGCAGTAAAAGGAAAGTTTGAGTCCATTTTCCCAACCGTCACTGCTAATAATAATAATATTTATTTATTATATCTATTGCAACCAACAACGTTTACCTGTCACCATGACTTGTTGTGCCTATACTCCAGATAACACAGGTCCATATGGTAATGTAAGCTTGTCTATTTTATGATGTCCCTCTGAAGAACTAAGAAGACTTTAAGAACCGTTACTTCATAGGGTTTTGTGCCTTTGGGCTAACCTGTCTTCTGGAACTAACCAATAAAGTTTATCTTTTTTAGAATCTAACATTTCATAGGGGGGACTGATGTAGAATTATTTAAAAATCTTTATTGCACCTGTATTGAATTATTGTACTAACTCCATTTTAATCTCACATAACCTCACATTATGACAGACCCTCCATTTTGTCTACATTACATGACAGAATTTCCTAACAGCATTTAGTATAATGAATAGAGACTGTATTTTCTAAAAAGACATAGCTGACTCCGGAATTATTGAATCTCCTGTAACATGCAACAAAGTATAGCCAAGGCCATGAGAACACTGTACTAATGAAATGTTCTATTCATAAAAGAACCTTGCACCTGACCACAAGACTGACATCACTAACTACGTAAAATGACGCCCAAGCCCCCCTTTCCACCGAGTAAACCTCATGCTGGGAAAGATGGCGCTTGAGCCATCTGTCCACACCCGTGTCCAGAACAATACCACCTCCCGGTGGGAGGACACCTAGCTAGTCACTCAAATCCCTGAGCCAATTAATAATATTGATGGGTGGACACTGATATAGCCACTTAACATTTAATCCAATTAATTATGTTTATTTGTTATTATCTGATATTCAATGATGATTTCATTTTGCCTTTAACCCCTTAACGCCGTTACGGCGTGCTATGCCGTCACGGGTTAAGTGGGCTTTAACGCCGTTATGACGGCATAGCACGCCGTAACGGCTTGCAGCCCCAGGAGGTAAGTTATACTTACCTCCGCCGCGATCCGCTTCGGGAGGACTGCCTCACAGCCCAGGCAGCCCTCCCACGGCAAATGAGGCCCCCGGGGGCCATGTGATCGCTCTCAAAGAGCGATCACATGGCCCCCTATAGCTGGCTGTGGATATGCCAGCAGGGGGACTGTTTGAAATATCAGACAGTCCCCCTGCTGGTGGGAAGAATTAAAACAAATAATTAGACATGTGTAAAAATAAAATAAATGCATTTTTATAGATATATAATATGTATATATATTATATATATAATATATATACATATTATATATATGTAACGTCATACAAAGTGTATTTTAATATTAATATAAGTATATATATTAATATTAAAATACACTTAGAATGACATTACATATATATAATATGTATATATATTATATATATAATAGATGTACATATATATATTATATATAAATACGTATAATTAAAATAATAAATAAATTAAATAATAAAATAAATAAATAAAATATTGAAACAAAATTTAATATAAATTATATATGCATATGTAATTTCATTCTAACTGTATTTTGTTATTAATATATATATATCGGTAACAAAATACACTTAGAATGACATTCTATATATATCTATCTATATATAAAATGCAAATAACCGCAAATATATATATATAGATAAATACATATAATTACATAAAAGATTACATCAGTATACACGTAGAATTTAAATACCTATAAATGCATATATATTAAAATTCTACATGTATATTTAAATAATCTTTTAATGTAATTATGTGATTTGATTAATTAAAATTTGATTGACATGCATGACAACACAGGGAGAAAGTGCAGAGAATTTAATTTGCAAGCACTATATTTGACCCTGTAACTCTCCAAGACACCATAAAACCTGTACATAGGGGGTACTGTTTTACCCGGGAGACTTCGCTGAACTCAAATATTCGTGTTTCAAACTGGTAAATTGTATTACAACGATGATATTTTAAGTAAAAGTGACGTTTTTTGCATTTTTTACAAGCGAACTGCACTTTTATGGTCTATATTATTGTTGTAATATGTTTTACTGTTTTAAAACACTAATATTTGTGTTTAGTGAAGTCTCCCGAGAATAACAGTACCCCCCATGTACAGGTTTTATGGTGTTTTGGAACGTTAGAGAGTCACATATAAGGCTTGCATTTCATTTTTTTCACATTGAAATTTGCCAGATTGGTTATGTTGCCTTTGAGAGCGTATGGTAGCCCAGGAATGAGAATTACCCCCATGATGGCATACCATTTGCAAAAGTAGACAACCCGAGGTATTGCAAGTGGGGTATGTCCAGTCTTTCTTAGTAGCCACTTAGTCACAAACACTGGCCAAATATTTGTTTTTTGCTTTTTTCACACAAAAACAAATATGAACGCTAACTTTGGCCAGTGTTTGTGACTAAGTGGCTACTAAAAAAGACTAAACATACCCCACTTTCAATACCTTGGCTTGTCTACTTTTTCAAATGGTATGCCATTATGGGGGTAATTCTCATTCCTGGGCTACCACACCGTCTCAAAGGTAACATTACCAATCTGGCAAATTTCAATTTGAAAATGTAATGTTCTATATTTGACCCTGTAACTTTCCAAAACAACATAAAACCTGTTAATGGGGGGTACTGTTGTACTCGTGAGACATCGCTGATTACAAATATGTGCATTTTTTTTGCAGTAAAACCTAACAGTATTATGACATTCACAGTTAAAATGTCAGACGGAAATGCAAATTTAAAAAAAAATCTTATTTTCTCACATTTTTTTTACTTTTATTCATAATAAATGATGTTCCATATATGAATAGTTAATGATAGATTAAAGCCCTGTTTCTCCTGAACAAAATGATATATAATAAGTGTGGGTGCATATAATTTGAAAGAGGGGAACTACGGGTGAACAGACACATAGCGCAAATTCCAGTTTTTGTTTACGTTTTGTTTTGATCAGAACGTGCACTATTGACTCCGTCCTGAAGGGGTTAAAAGGGTCTGCATACCCGTTTTCTAACCAGATGCCATTAAATTTTCTGAAGTGCTTTTAACCTGAACTCCATGTGTCAGTGTGAACTTACTTCTGCGTATACGCAATTTAATCATCTCAGATTTGGACAGGAACAGATAGACATTTAAACATATTTGTTTATTTCTAAATTAATCTACATCAGTAGCAGCCCCAGAGTTGCAACGCATGGCCATCCTCCCGCCCCGAGCCTGTGTGCAGACCTGTAACCTCAAGCCAGGGACCTGGGACCTTTGGCCAAGTCCTTACCCGCAAGGGTTAGATGGGAGGTCCGGGTGGCCGTCTCCCCCACATGCGAGTTGTCTTCCGTCCATGCCGCCAGTGTTGTGGGGCTGTGCCACTGTTGACTTTTGGCCCAGGGGAGCCAGTAGCGTCATCCGTGCCTTCTTGAAGTGAGTGCCTTGCAGGGGCCCATGCGCCGTCCGGCGGTCACCCGTCCGATCCTCATCCTGCTTTTGGTGCAGCATAGCAGTTTGCCATGCTTCCAGTGAGGCCCAGAAAACAGGTGAAAACCTAATCTAACCGTTGCATAAAAGGGATATTGGGGTTGGTTCAATCCACTTTGCTGTGTTTTGAGTGTCTGTGCTATTTTGCGTGACCACACTGCAGGCAGGTGCTATTTCCACTACTCACGGTGGTGCTTTGTGCGAGCCAGTGGGGTCCGGGACTTCACAGTAGTATTCCCTCTGCTCCCTGATCCCAATTTCATCCCACATACATATAAATCAGAAAGCAAGACCTACCTGAGGTGGAGCAAACCTTAATATGGCTGCTTTTATGGTGTGGCATGTCTCTGGAGCTTCATTGGTGACAAGTGCTGATGTCTGCTGCAGCATATGTGGACCTCTTCCTCCTTGCCACAGCATTCAGAAGTGGATTTGTTGGAGGAAGGCCAGGTATGTGTATGGGCCATGGAACACATATGCATCAGGTGCCATTTTAACTTAGGCCCTGCGCACAAGTGTTTTTTTTTTGTTTTTTTTTAACCCCTGCAGTGACACATTGTGTAAGACTACCCTCAATTTTAGACAAAAAAAATAAAATAAAAAGTAAAGTCTTATACATGGAAAAATACAGTCTATGGAGCTGCATTTAGATAGCACAGTTGTTTTTTCCTCCCCTACAGCTGAACATTAGCTATTTGAAATATCCAATATGCAACTGCAACAGTCACACGGATTTCCCTCACAATAACTACACTAGGACACAAAGAAAGACAGAATGTGACTGAAAAGCCATGAGTTACAGTATACGCAGGAAGGCATTCTCTCACTGCAAGGCCACCCAGGTTTAGAAAACGATAAAGCAAAAATTAAGGATTGGGGGAGTTAAAAGAAAACTATTAAGCTTAACAAATGGCCAGAGAGTTTTGATCATTAGTACTTTAATAGCATCCTAGTGACATTTTTAGGCAGAGATTTAGTTAACATTCCAGATTTATAAATTCTATAAAATTGTGATGATCATAACCCCACCATGGAGTAAAGTGTGAGGTAAACCCATTTTTTTCAGTGATTTATGAAGGTTCGGAATAGAACATGACGGATGGCCAACTGTGGATGGGCAAGAAGTTGACACTGTGGGGTTTAATGATTAATCTCTGAATGGGAAATGGCAAAATTTAAGCATAAATAGGTGACTTGAAGAAATTAGGGAAATAAGTACTACATTTGGAGGTTTTTACACCAAAAATCAAAAACACTTTTGTTGACACCTACTTGTAAAAATTCAATGAGCGTCAAATACTTACTCCAAGCATTATGATCACTTCAGTTATTTAAAGTGGTCATGGTACCACTGGTTATCCCCTCCGGCTCAATCATCATCATCAGGGTGTCATTAGCCAAACGTTCCAGGCTGGCTAACACCAATGCTGTGCTTGTTTGGCACCTATTGCAAGTACACACCATGCTGGCAACAGCCAGCCAATTGTGGCATGCCCCCACGTCTCCCTGACATCCATCCCCCTCCAGCTAGACATTGAGAGGGACGGACGTAAGCAGTAATAGATCGGGCTAATAGAATTTGGCACTGGAACAGAGGCAGGTTTTAGCACGAAGAGGGAAAGGTTAAACTGACCAAAAACTGTTTTCTCTTGAAATACTGGTTTACGGTTTGAGTAGCCCTTAATTAGCAGAAAGCAGATGTCAGCTCCATACTCCACATTTCAGGGCTTTATGTGTGAGGAGCATCCAGTCTTAATTGTACTTTGAAAAATGGGTACTTTTATGAAAACAATTGAGTAACACCTCCCTGGTTTCCTAATTGACAGAGCTAATAGAAGAGGGAATAATGCTCTGCTAAAGCACACCCTCCACTTATTTCCCGTAGTTACAGGGAGCCTTAATAAGAGCTCACTCACTATTGTGATAAAATGTATCTTAAAGCGGCACTGTCATGCCGAACTTACCTTTCCTCAATATCTTCCTCTCCTCCCCCTCTCTCGGGATCTGTTATTCTTTTCTTCCTGTCTTCTTTAGTTTTCTTTAAAATCATAAGACAAAGTAGGGACTCTGTCTTATGGAGGATTCCTCCGCTTGACCAGCTCTGACCAGCGGAGGAGCAAAGTGTGCTTCATTTCCGCTGGTCAGAGCAATTTTCCCATGATCCCTAGCTTTCCTCCCTGTTCCCACAATGCTTCTTGTCAGTATTGCCGAACGTCCTGTCACTTAGACAGAACGCCGGCAAAACTGCCGAATTGCATCCTAACAGAATGAGCACTGTTTCTCCATTGGTGTTAGGATGCAATTCGGTACTTTGTTCGGATCGGAATTTCATTCAAATGAATGAAACTCCGATCCTATTCATTGCTGTGGCTGCATCTTACAGCCGCTTAGTAGATAACTCCCTAATTCCCACGGTATCAGGGAGCTATCTACTAAAAGGCTGAAAGACCTAAACTGGTCTTTCAGCCAAATTTACTAACACCAAGTAAAAATGACTTGGTATTAGTAAATAATATGCCCCTACTCGCTATACCGCGAGTAGGGGCATGTCTAGTAAGCAGTGAGCAGCCTGTGGCTGCTCACTGTAGAAAAAAAAAAAAAATATTGCCCCCCACCCCTAAATGACGGGTGGGGGCCGTAAAGTAAAATAAGGGAGGGAGACCTATTGCCCCCCCCCCCAGCCCCCACCCCTGAGCGGTGGGTGGGGGCCATAATGGTAATAAAGGGGGGGGGGACACCTACTGTCCTCCCCCCCGGCCCCCACCCCTGGGCGGCGGGTGGGGGCCATAATGGTAATAAAGGGGGGGGGGACCTACTGTCCTCCCCCCCGGCCCCCACCCCTGGGCGGCGGGTGGGGGCCATAATAGTAGTAGGGGGGGGGGACCTACTGTCCTCCCCCCCCCCCCGGCCCCCACCCCTGGCCGGCGGGTGGGGGCCATAATGGTAATAAGAGGGGGGGACCTACTGTCCTCCCCCCCGGCCCCCACCCCTGGGCGGCGGGTGGGGGCCATAATAGTAGTAGGGGGGGGGACCTACTGTCCTCCCCCCCGGCCCCCACCCCTGGCCGGCGGGTGGGGGCCATAATAGTAATAGGGGGGGGGGGACCTACTGTCCTCCCCCCCCAGGCCCCCACCCCTGGGCGGCGGGTGGGGGCCATAATAGTAGTAGGGGGGGGGGGACCTACTGTCCTCCCCCCCCCCGGCCCCCACCCCTGGCCGGCGGGTGGGGACCATAATGGTAATAAGAGGGGGTGGGACCTACTGTCCTCCCCCCCCGGCCCCCACCCCTGGGCGGCGGGTGGGGGCCATCATAATAATAAGAGGGGGGGGACCTACTGTCCTCCCCCCCCGGCCCCCACCCCTGGGCGGCGGGTGGGGGCCATCATAATAATAAGAGGGGGGGGACCTACTGCCCCCCCCCCCGGCCCCCACCCCTGGGCGGCGGGTGGGGGCACTAAGTAAATCCCCCCCCCCCATCAAGGTGACTAGGGGTGCCCAAGCCCCTAGTCACCCACCCCCCACCCAAATAAAAAATGCCCTTACCTACCCCCTCACCCTAAAAAATAGTGAGGGGGGAATAAAATTGCTAACCTGTAAAGTAAAATTAAACTTACCATTCGACGTCTTCTTTTTTCTAAAATCTTCATTTTTCAGCCCCAAAAAAGGCCAAATAAAAAAACCATCATAGCCGTCGAACTAAAAATAAAATAAAAAACCCGAGCGCAAAAAAAAAAAAAAACCCGACGAAAAAGAAAAAACCCGAGCGCACAAAAAAATAATCCATCTTCACCCATAGAGGGCTCCGCGCAGACTGAGCTCCGCAGGGCGGGGCAAGGCTTATAAAGCCTTGCCCCGCCCTGCAATTAGCCTAAGAACACTCTGATTGGTGGGTTTAAGCCAATCAGAGTGCTCTTTGTCATTTTACAAGCGTGGGAAAGTTCTTTGGAATTTTCCCACGCTTGTAAAATGACACAGAGCACTGTGATTGGATGGCTTGAAATCCATCCAATCACAGTGCTCTGTGTCATTTTACAAGCGTGGGAAAGTTCTTTGGAATTTTCCCACGCTTGTAAAATGACACAGAGCACTGTGATTGGATGGATTTCAAGCCATCCAATCACAGTGCTCTGTGTCATTTTACAAGCGTGGGAAAATTCCAAAGAACTTTCCCACGCTTGTAAAATGACAAAGAGCACTCTGATTGGCTTAAACCCACCAATCAGAGTGTTCTTAGGCTAATTGCAGGGCGGGGCAAGGCTTTATAAGCCTTGCCCCGCCCTGCGGAGCTCAGTCTGCGCGGAGCCCTCCATGGGTGAAGATGGATTCTTTTTTTGTGCGCTCGGGTTTTTTCTTTTTCGTCGGGTTTTTTTTTTTTTTTTGCGCTCGGGTTTTTTATTTTATTTTTAGTTCGACGGCTATGATGGTTTTTTATTTGGCCTTTTTTGGGGCTGAAAAATGAAGATTTTAGAAAAAAGAAGACGTCGAATGGTAAGTTTAATTTTACTTTACAGGTTAGCAATTTTATTCCCCCCTCACTATTTTTTAGGGTGAGGGGGGTAGGTAGGGGCATTTTTTATTTGGGTGGGGGGTGGGTGACTAGGGGCTTGGGCACCCCTAGTCACCTTGATATGGGGGGGGGGGGAATTTACTTAGTGCCCCCACCCGCCGCCCAGGGGTGGGGGCGAGGGGAGGACAGTAGGTCCCCCCCCATTATCGTTATGGCCCCCACCCGCCGCCCAGGGGTGGGGGCCGGGGGGGGGGGAGGACAGTAGATCCCCCCCCCCTTATTACTATTATGGCCCCCACCCGCCGCCCAGGGGGGGAGGACAGTAGGTCCCCCCCCCCCCTTTTCCATTAGGGCCCCCACCCGCCGCCCAGGGGTGGGGGCCGGGGGGTGGAGGACAGTAGGTCCCCCCCCCCCTTATTACTATTATGGCCCCCACCCGCCGCCCAGGGGTGGGGGCCTGAGGGGAGGACAGTAGGTCCCCCCTCATTCCCATTATGGCCCCCACCCGCCGTCCAGGGGTGGGGGCCGGCGGGGGAGGCCAGTAGGTCCCCCCCCCCCCCCCTATTACCCTTTTTTTTTTTTTTACAGTGAGCAGCCACAGGCTGCTCACTGTTTAGTGGACATGCCCCTACTCGCGATATAGCGAGTAGGGGCATTGGGGAGATTTTAATCTCCCTTGTGCTATTATGGGGGTCATATTGACCCCCATAGAGTGAGGGGGGGACCTGGGGGGCTTATGAAGTGGTGGGGAGCACAGCTCCCCACCGCTTCTGTCTTTACATATTACAAGGAGGGAGCTGCACGCCGGTAGCTCCCTCCTTGTAATACAAATACAAAAAGAGAAGTCCTGCGCTTAAGCTGCAAGGACCAAACACACATCAGCCCCAATATATAGTAAAAACCAAAGAAAAGAAAATGTTACTTGCGCTTTTTCCTTAATCCCTATGTATATTTAGACAAATGGAGGTCATTTAGTTGCTCCAATGGCCATTGGAGGGATGCCCGCCTGCCAACGTCAAGGCAGACCCCCCCTAAGCGGGTCCTAAGGGGGTCTGCCTTGACGTTGGCAGGCGGGCATCCCTCCAATGGCCATTGGAGCAACTAAATGACCTCCATTTGTCTAAATATACATAGGGATTAAGGAAAAAGCGCAAGTAACATTTTCTTTTCTTTGGTTTTTACTATATATTGGGGCTGATGTGTGTTGTGGTCCTTGCAGCTTAAGCGCAGGACTTCTCTTTTTGAATTTGTATTTACTTTGTATCACACAGCCTGGTTACAATGCTGCTACCCATCCCATGTGTTCCCTATTAAGGGTTAATAAGTAAAGGGGTGTATATAAAAAATACCCCTTTCTGTCTCATTAGAGATATCTTTGCCAGAAGCTCAAGGAAGCAGGCTGAAGGGTCAGTGTTAGGACCCGCTTAGGGAGGGACTGCCTTGACGTTGGCAGGCGGGCATCCCTCCAATGGCCATTGGAGCAACTAAATGACCTCCATTTGTCTAAATATACATAGGGATTAAGGAAAAAGCGCAAGTAACATTTTCTTTTCTTTGGTTTTTACTATATATTGGGGCTGATGTGTGTTGTGGTCCTTGCAGCTTAAGCGCAGGACTTCTCTTTTTGAATTTGTATTTACTTTGTATCACACAGCCTGGTTACAATGCTGCTACCCATCCCATGTGTTCCCTATTAAGGGTTAATAAGTAAAGGGGTGTATATAAAAAATACCCCTTTCTGTCTCATTAGAGATATCTTTGCCAGAAGCTCAAGGAAGCAGGCTGAAGGGTCAGTGTTAGGACCCGCTTAGGGAGGGACTGCCTTGACGTTGGCAGGCGGGCATCCCTCCAATGGCCATTGGAGCAACTAAATGACCTCCATTTGTCTAAATATACATAGGGATTAAGGAAAAAGCGCAAGTAACATTTTCATCCCTCCTTGTAATAAACCGAACGAACAAACGAACACTGATACTCAGTGTTAGTTTGTTCGTTTGATTTTTTCTATTCATTCATTCGTCTGTCTGATGAATGAATGAATAGATGAAATTCCCGTTCGCATGTCCAGATGTTTCACTGGGCATGTGCGGGAATCTCACAGTCTGTGTAGTGTGGGTAGATGACGTGTCCCACAGGGACTTCACCTACCCACACAAAGATGGCGGCGCCCTGAATATAGATCGGGGCAGAAAATAAAGAATACAAAATAGGTAATGTGGGGGGCATAGGGGCATTTGGGGATGACTAGGGGGTCGATTGGATGTAGTTGAGACGGGAGGGGGGTTAAAAAAAAAAAAACGGAATTCGGCATGACAGTGCCGCTTTAATTCCAAGGCTCAAGCTTATAGGAGTCATATAATGAATATAATGAAATCCTATATTAAAATCCTATATTAAAATTGGCCAACTTGGACTCAGGAAATGCTTGATGCTTAAACAACACTTAAGACACTTAAGGCAACACTTATGTCTAAGTTCCGGGAGCAGAGAGCCCCCACCTAAGATGTCTCTACTCTAATCTTTTTGTTCTCCCTTACCTTGAAACTTATGTGTTATGTGTACATGACGCTCATCCCTATGTCTTATCTGTACTCCCTTCCTATTACTGTTCTATGAGTATTTGTACGTAAGCACTTACTTTTTAATGTATAAAACACAACTGATGAATAAAACGGCAGAGGCTTATTTTGAATACCAACACGTGACTGGTGTCTAATTCTCGCTTCTCCAAGTGCACTTGTAACAGCAATTTGGGCTTCCTCTGAATATAACAAAGATCAACATTCTGATCCACAACACTATATACCTTGGGTCCCCGGCTCCTCTGGTCCTGTCCTCTGGGTCCCCCCACCGCTTCAATGAGTATATATATATATATATATATATATATATATATATATATATATATATATATATATATATATATATATATTTTGGGACTATTTTTTTTTCCCCAATGCAGGTAATTTTGCCAAAAAACATGCAGGTTACTAATCAATTCATTGTCTACTGAATACACCCCATATAATTTCTGCAAAGATACCTTGCTATAATTTTAACTGGTCCCCAGACAATGGAATATGTAATATGCACGCACACACGCGCACGCACGACCAAGGAATAAAAGGACCAACTAACAGCATAAATTACAAAACATAAACCATGAACAAACCAGCAGTGGTTTCTATAAAGATTTATTGATGTATGATCATGTCACAGGTAAAAGACAAGTTATATGCAGATAAGATTAGTGCTCCATTCTGTCACACGCCAATAGTAAAATATTTCCTACATGTGTATTCATTTAAACATGCTGCTGGCATGACTTAAACATGTCCAACTAAAGCATCACTCTCATAAAAATATCACGTTATTCTTTAGGTGCCAAAAGATTCCTGCGACAGTGCATACTACCAGAAGCAGTGACCTGATGAATCATTCTGCGCACCCCTTGGGGTCTCAAATAGTTAAAGGCATGTGAATAAGATGCAAACAATACTAAAATACAAATACGAAAAATAAAATAAAAAGTACCACTAACAAATGTTTTTAAATCTTAACTTCCCACATAAAAGTTAATCAAAGAGATTGTCATTCGGTAAATAATTAATCTAATTATATGTATCTAGTTTTTAAAAGGTTAAGGCATTACAAACATTTTTTTTTAGTTTTAAAATCAAATGTTTAGCAAAAAGAAAAGCAAACAATATAAGAAAAAAAACAAAAAAAACACAAACAAAATAGGAACAGTGGTAACAAGAGTTCCAGTTAAAGTAAATATAAAGGAGAAATTAAAACCAAGTTCTTAGGAGTCTCAGGAACTAAACAGGGTTGTATGGAGGAGGGGGGTCTTTCTCCTTGTCTTGCATTTTCACAGCCATATCGTATGTGGGAAGGACATACTGTCAACAAAAAAAAAACAGGGAATTAGTTTCATATTGTAGCCAACATGTAAGTAATGCAATAAATAAAATAAGTGACCAAAAAACTTGAGAAAACCCTTGGTTGTAATCTAACGCAGCATAATAACCAGCTTTCCCTGGAACAATTTTCAGTTCAATGCTTCCTCATTCTTTGTAGAAAGTGCTAGAGCAAGAATTGTGCACACCTGTCAATAAGCGGTCATCTGCCTATTGCACGAATAACATCAGATAAGTGCTAGTTCCATAAACCGCTGTTGAACATTTAAGATCAGATCCTTTATAGGAATACAAGAGGCTCCTGATAAATCTTCTTAAAGGTTGGGCTGGGGTGGTCAGCTTAATGAATTATAGATCATGTTTTTAAAATGGGGGTCACTTCCAGTCTGGGTTGTTCATTTAAGCATGATAAAATGGAAGGAGAAAGGGTAAGTTTTATAATTACTTCTACGTATGTAATGGATGCAAACGCCAAATGAAGTATTTTAAGTGCTCCAAAATGTCATTTTCACAGTAATGTTCTTTTTTTGTAAGTGGAGTATGAATTACAATCAACAAGAATAAAAGTGACAAAAAGAAATTCCTAAACCACGTTTCATTCACTCCGCTTGCATACATTTAATATGAAGATTTCATGCGAAGAAGAAGAAAAGTAACGCCTGATCTGTCAGTGGAATGTTCAAAGCTCTGATTCTGTGAGTGAGGTTGGAAAACTATCAGCAATTAAAAAACATGGAAATGCCCATCTGTCATCATAGTCCTGGAAATCATTATTTAAAGGTATAATGAGTACGAAAACAAAAAACACAACATCTTAATGTAGTGGTTTGGAGCACAGATGCAGCCCCTCTTCTCTAACAATTTCAAATCTTGCCATTTCTGAGTAACGGCAATATTTACATTCGGCCATAAACACTCCCCGAGCATTGTTCAATACAAAACTCTCGTCATTTTGCAATGGGTGTCTGCAGTAATGTAGAATGCTCCAGAATGTTACCTTCTGGGGTGCTTCAAAAGCTGGGTACACTGCAATTTCAGGCATGTTTCTGTTGTTTATGTATTTGTAGCAGTTCCACACACAGTTGATTAGATACGCCTGAAAGACACAAATGCTAGTTAATAAAAAATAAACAATAAAAATAAAAAATAAAGTCTTGAACAGGCATTTATTCATCTAAAAGGAGTTTGAAAAAAAAATAGCTTTCAGTATTGAAGTTGAAAAACACAAGCCTCTTAAGTTAGCGATAACGAGAGATTGGGAGCGCCCATGATGGTGCTAAACATGTTCTAAAAACAGAAAAGCACCGTGCATCCTATCTTCAGAGCAGTGGATTTTATTTGTCTTAATTACGCACAAATTAAATGAATCTTTACAACACAAAGTTCAAACTAGCCGTGGAATGCTGAGGAACCGGCTTCACAGGCTGATAGATTACATGAAGCTACCAGAGAATAATGAAAAGGCCAGTTTTGCTTCCCCCACAATAAATTGTTTACTTACAGATCAAAATACTAAATGGAGAGATCATCAAGCTGAAAGGAAGCTGCACAGTGACTAACCAACTTGGGCAGCAGTAAAAAGTACCTAAATTACCAAATTTAGAAATCAAGAAGAGAACCATCTAGGTATTAAAAGGAATTGGGTGTAGCACTATTTATAGACATGAAATTATATTAATAAAGGAATAAGTTGGGTAAATTTAGATGTTTCTCAAAACAAAGTATCCAGTATTTTGGGTGCAGCAGGAAAACAAAACTGGAAAAATAAGGTACAAAAACAATAGAAACTAGAATAATAATTAGCAATTTTTAAAGCACCTTTCTCCCTGTGAGATTTTATGTCAGACTTGGGCTTTCTAGAAAACAGATTGTTGGAGAATGAAGACTTTTACTCCAATGGCTGAATCAGTATGCCAAGGAGCTAGAACACAGGACTCTCAAAACAGCACACTATACCCCTGAATTCAGAAGCACTGGAATGTGTCCAGTATTTGCTGAAATGTTTAAGAAAGAAAAAAAAAAAATAGATTACTTTATATTAGCACGCCAAATAAAAAGGACTTCAGTAGAGTCAGATAATTAAACATTTAGCTCATTTGAGAAGTCCTATTAAGAGAAATCCCCTCATCCTAAAGGATATAAAAGAGCAGACTTACCTTTAGGAGAATGACAAATGTACCCACAAACACCACAAAGAAGAGCAGCAAGCTGGAATCCATTGCAAGCATGTCTTCTTTGTAAGGAAACTCTGGCTGCAAAATGAGAAATACTAAGTTTATTTTGTGGCATAGAAAGAAGGAAAAATAAAAATAATAGACACTAACACATGGAATAACAGGAATAAAAATGTCAGTAAACCATATTAAAGTGTAACTATAGTGCTAAGAATACACAGCTGAAAGGTGGACCTGACGCACATGCGCGGCGAGTACCACGATTGCATTAGGCCTTCCCCGTAGGAAAGCATTGAATTAATGCTTTCCTATGGGGTTTTAGCAGACACTGGACGTCCAATGCCCTAAAAACAAGAGGTCACTTAAAGGGAAACTTTCCTATGGGGAATTGAGCGAAGCTGGAGGTCCTCACATAGTGTGAGGACATCCAGCGACACTCTAGCACAGATTTTCTGTGCTATAGAGCAGGAAGTGCCCTCTAGTGGCTGTCTAGTAGACAGCCACTAGGGGAGGACTTAACCCTGCAAGGTAATTATTGCAGTTTATATAAAAAACTGCAATAATTACACATGCAGGGTTAAGAGTAGTGGGAGTTGGCACCTAGACCACTCCAACGGGCAGAAGTGGTCTGGGTGCCTGGAGTGTCCCTTTAAACATTTTTCTCCAAGTCTCAATTTATACAGAGAAATGTATCCAGATTTGCATGGCAAAAGAAGAAACCAAGACTTTCCTTCAAATCAGCAAGCATTTTGGGTATTCCACTAGGACACCAAGTCCTGGGCCTAGGGTTGCAAATTGGAGGGAACAACACAATGTAAACTTTCTTTATACTATATTCTGTCGCTTCCTACAAAAACAGCCAGTTGTTGTTGACAGGTTAGTGGACTGGGCGGCTGCAACGTTAAGCCTCTAACGTGAAAAATATATTTTTAATGTTAGTATTCATTGCTTTGGAATGATAGGAAGTCACAGTGATTCTGATTACAGAGACCACCATCCGGATGAAACCTACGTGATCAGGCAAAGCGCATTACACTGGAGGAGTGTCCCTGCTTATATCGTGTGAGCAGAAATACAAGGTTTACCTGGGCTGCTGATTAGAGCGTTTACTAATCAACAGAGCAGTTTCTCTGCTCTCACTCATAGTGAGATCACCCTAGCTTTATGTAAGCTTTTGACTTTAGCTTTTTTTTTTTATATATGCAATAAACAGTGTAACACTATTTGGGTCACCATTGGTTTCTCCTTTTATTCTGTTGCTGCTTTGCCTATGCAGGAAAGCTCCAGGAATCAAGTAGGGTATTTAACCCTCTCCTTGAAAGCGTTTTTTACCCAGAGCCAGACAGAGGCTTTGATATATGCGAGTGAACTAATTATGGGTGTTAACATAAAATCTCATAAGCAGTATGCACTATGGATATGTGCATTTTTTAAATATTTTTTTTAAAGATATGGGAGGATTGAATGCGTTTATAGGTACTTTAATTTTTTTCAATTATTTCATAAATATTTTCTAGTGCCCCAGGTGGCACTTTATGGTTGATTCACTTTTATGAAGTTACTAGCGCAACACTAAAACTGGTTAACACAGACTAAGATTTGCAATTCCTCTACCAAGGCTCCACAGTTCCATATTTTGTATATATACTCCAAAAAGCTTTGCAGTATTTACTTTCAGGAACAGACTCACATCCTGTTTAATGATTTACATACACCCACAGGATTGTGATTTGAATACCTCACTACATAGCCACGGCCTTTTCTTTACATGTCCCTGTATGGTCAATGCAGCTCTAAAAAGGTAAATTCAAAGAACCAGTGTATATCAGTAAAAGAAATATACAGATGTTCTGAATGTTATACGTAAAACTGCATCCAAACAGCAATTTATTTTAGTAGGACAGGTTTTCTGTAAAATAAATGTAGAAACACTTGCAACTTTAGATCAACCTGTGGGAGCCCACTCCTAAAAGAAATTTCAGACAACTAAAATATGGAGGGGGTGGTTCTAGGGGCAGGGTATTGTTGGTGAGAGAGCAGCCCAGGCTGCTAGCGGCTGATCTGGCTACAAAGAGTTTTAAAAACTATGAATAAAGCTGTATGAACAAGTCATTAAAGTAAACTTGCTGTGAGACCAAATCAGCCCCAAATACATTGAATGCATCATGCATCTGTAAGATTGTGAGGGGTCTCTCACTGTACCCCGATCTAGAGCTGCCATTTACTTTTATTTGTGGGTGTTGGACTTTAAATACCCATCACTGGTCTGCCATGCTCCCATGGTCTCTTTAATTTGTCCCGTTTGGAGACACTTAACGAGCAGGGCAAATCTCCTGTGTGGCCCCGACAAGGCTTCATTGCCAGCATCTGAACACATGTGGGAGGTTCTCTGCTCAGTCAAAGCATTGGCATGACGTCTGTAAAAGATTTGACTGAGAAGTGGGAGAAAGACCTGTTTTTAAATACGTTATTCTCCCAATCTTTACATTTCCTAGCAAAACAGCTAGCACAATGTATGCATGATATTTTAAGCTCTTTAAAATGAGCACCATTGTTGCGCCATGACCGGTGCCTTTTAAAGGAACATTCTAAGCACCTCTACAGTACAAACGGCAAATAAAAAAAAAGATAAGGTGTTTTAAAACCAGTAATGTTCCATGTGGCATATTTTCACACATTTGTACTTTTCCCTTTTAAATGGTTTACTTTACCTTGTGCTGTATTCAAAACACTATTACAGGTTGTATTTATGAGAATGTATAAATATAACTCGAATATCAGTTTCTTAATCAGGAACATGACATGGTGACGTTGAAATGATTTATTACAATTGTCGCAAAACTTACCAGTTGCTCCAAATAGTTTTTGATTCCAGGCAGGTATGTGAGAGAACTGATTGCAAGAAGGCACGTGAGAGCAAAATCAAAGAGCTGTGCGCAAAAGAATGGAATCAACCAGCCTCCTCGATGCTATGGGAATAAAGGAGAGGGAGCAGTTTTTGTTACAGATGCTTTTCATCCATGTACACACAATCACACAAAATCAAAAACAAGAGAAAAAAAAAAAAAAAAAAAAAAAAAAAAAGCAAAACTAATTTGTAATTGTTTGAGTTTTACAAAATTCAAGTTTACTATGTAGGCATTGCCTGCAAATCAAGGTTTTGTAAAATATAATAGCAGAAGTGAAACAGGAAGAACTTGCTGAGTTAGACAATATATGACTGCAGGGGAAATTGCAACATCAACCATGTTGCCTAACAAGTTTAGCTCAACAAGTAAAGAATAGAAGGAAAATGCAAACAGATATTATATCTGTAAGAATACTATTGGAAAGAAGACTACAGAAAGTAGCCTTAGTAGGTAGAGGGGTGAAACGATTTGTGAGATCTGAAAAAGAATGCGTTCGTGCAAAGTGGTGAAAATAAGATGTGAAATTTAAAGAAATGCATCTACATTAGAGGAGAATTGTAACACCCCAAGATTTGTAGTATGTTTATTAATCCCTATGTTTAACGAATATGTACTTGTGAAGTTAAAATGGAGTGGATTCAGAAGAGCAGCAGTAGAGGTGAAGGACTACAAGCGGCAGAACACACAGGCTATATGCCACAACCCCTACAATAAGTTACAGTGGTGCTGGTGCTGGTAAGGAACAGATTTGTTTAAGGAGGCATTATCGCTACTCACTGTGATTGCTCCATAAACCAACATGGAACTCATGGTGAACATAAGAAGGGAGATGGCGAAGAGTACACATGCATTCTCTGCAAAAACAAAAAACACATTCACATTGCAGATTTAGCACAGTAAAAACAGGAGCATAATACACACAAAATACCACATCACTGTAATCAAATGGATATAAATACAAAAGATTTCCCCCCCCAAAATAGGATTAAGGGAACACTCCAAACACCTAAAGCACATAAAGTGCTTTATGTGCGAATAGCGTGTCATAGAAACATAGAATGTGACGGCAGATAAGAACCATTCGGCCCATCTAGTCTGCCCAGTTTTCTAAATACGTTCATTAGTCCCTGGTCTTATCTTATAGTTAGGATAGCCTTATGCCTATCCCACGCATGTTTAAACTCCTTTACTGTGTTAACCTCTACCACTTCAGCTGGAAGGCTATTCCATGCATCCACTACCCTCTCAGTAAAGTAATACTTCCTGATATTTTTAAACCTTTGTCCCTCTAATTTAAGACGATGTCCTCTTGTTGTGGTAGTTTTTCTTCTTTTAAATATAGTCTCCTCCTTTACTGTGTTGATTCCCTTTATGTATTCAAATGTTTCTATCATATCCCCCCTGTCTCGTCTTTCCTCCAAGCTATACATGTTAAGATCCTTTAACCTTTCCTTGTAAGTTTTATCCTGTAATCCATGAACCAGTTTAGTAGCCCTTCTCTGAACTCTCTCTAAGGTATCAATATCATTCTGAAGATACGGTCTCCAGTACTGCGTACAATACTCCAAGTGAGGTCTTACCAGTGTTCTGTACAATGGCATGAGCACTTCCCTCTTTCTACTGCTAATACCTCTCCCTATACAACCAAGCATTCTGCTAGCATTTCCTGCTGCTCTATTACATTGTCTGCTTACCTTTACATCATCAGAAATAGTCACCCCTAAATCCCTTTCCTCAGATGTTGAGGTTAGGACTCTATCAAATATTCTGTACTCTGCCCTTGGGTTTTTACGTCCAAGATGCATTATCTTGCACTTATCCACATTAAATGTCAGTTGCCACAACTCTGACCATTTTTCTAGTTTACCTAAATCATTTGCCATTTGGCTTATCCCTCCTGGAACATCAACCCTGTTACAGGTCAGCAAAAAGACATACCTTACCATCAAGACCTTCACTAATAAAAATATTAAAGAGAATGGGTCCAAGTACAGATCCCCAGGTACCCCACTGGTGACAAGCCCAAGCTTCGAATATACTCCATTGACGACAACCCTCTGTTGCCTGTCACTCAGCCACTGCCTTACCCATTCAACAATATTGGAATCCAAACTTAAATATTGCAGTTTATTGATAAGCCTTCTATGTGCAACAGTGTCAAAAGCCTTACTGAAATCTAGGTAAGCAATGTCTACTGCACCACCCTGATCTATAATTTTAGTTACCCAATCAAAAAAAATCAGTAAGATTAGTTTGGCATGATCTCCCTGAAGTAAATCCATGTTGTCTCTGATCTTGAAATCCATGTGTTTTTAGATGTTCAACAATCCTATCCTTTAACATGGTTTCATCACTTTCCCCACTACTGAAGTAAGGCTTACTGGCCTATAGTTGCCTGACTCCTCCCTATTACCTTTCTTGTGAATGGGCACAACATTTGCCAACTTCCAATCTTCTGGGACTACTCCTGTTATCAATGATTGGTTAAATAAATCTGTTAATGGTTTTGCTAGTACACCACTAAGCTCTTTTACACTCTTTGGGTGTATTCCATCAGGTCCCATTGACTTATTTGTCTTTACTTTTGACAGTTGAAATAGAACCTCTTCCTCTGTAAACTCACATGTAATAAATGACTCATTTATCCTTTTTCTTAACTGAGGTCCCTTTCCTTCATTTTCATCTGTAAATGCCGAACGTTTTTTATTCCACGTTTACAAAAAGTGCAATTTCCAATAAAAACAAATTGGCAATTTTATAAATTAACCTTTTTACACCAGTGGTACTCTACATGCGATATATCAATGATGTATTTTTTTTTTTATCTGGAAGGGAGAGAGTCTCCTTGGACACATTCTTAGCCTTTTTAAACTAATTCGTGGGGGATTAAACTTACATCAGAAATCAGCACTCAGGAAGTACACTTTTTAGATTTAAGAATTTCTATCGAGACCAATTCTATTAAAACGAGTACCTTTTTTAAAACGGTTGCTCTAAATAGCGATAGCTGTCACGTTAAATCGTGGTTATCAAATATCAGATTAAAAAGAAATTGCACAGAGGAAGACATTTTTATGGAACAGTCTACTCTTTAAAAAAAAAAAAAAAATCAATTTTATCAAAAGGGATATAAGAGACACAATGTGGGAAAACAATTTAGATAAGTACAAATGAAACCGAGGGAAGACCTTTCAACTTCTAAAGAGAACATTTAAAACAGTCAGAATGAAAATATCCCCTTTATTTGTGACCAACTCCCAGAGTCCCAGACCCTCAATAGACATTGGCACATTCTGAGACAAAATGAGAATCTCCGTATTTATAAGCTACCAATACGTGTGGATCTATTGTGTCATTTAAAGCTGCACTACCGCATTATGCAAAGCTGTACTACCTGAGCCAGTTTATTATAACAATGTGAGTTAGACCACATAATTATTAGACTCCACAAAAGAAATAACTGCAACATTGCTCTGAGAATCTCGACCTTTTGTTTTACTTTTTAGGAATATCTAGGCGGATATCTCCATTGGGTTATATTTTTTTTTTTATTGCTCCACCTATTTCACATTAATACATACATGCATACTGCACTGCATGTATTAAGTAATGTGATATACACCTATAAGAGTCTCTTGCGCTGCACACTTTCCTGTGTCTTTTTTTACACCCCCTGGTTGTCAGTCAATTATTCCTGTTACTTCCTGGTTTGTTTAGCTAAGTGGAACTAAACCCAAGAGGCAGCAATTGCCCAGAGCACCTGCCTTGCAAAGACTTCTCATTGAGTTGCATTGGGAAGTCTGTGATTGAAAGTCTTAAATATATAAATAAAAACAAGGGAGTGTCTGCAAAGACTGGAGATGAGAGATCTGTAGATTTTGCAATCCGTTTACAGATATACACCAATTAATCAAAAATTTAATGAATGCATGTTTTCACTTGTTATATCTACTAAACAGTGATTTATTTTTTGTATTTGGGCTCTAGTGTGTCCCTTTAATATAGAAGTTTGGATAAACATTGCCATCAAAAGCATTGGATCTCCTCGTTTCCTTTACATTTAATAATTAGGCAGAGGCAGCTTTCTTCATTCACTAATTATCACAATCTGTTCTCCAGATATGGTTTTCGATCATTTAACAGCTGCTCAATAAACATGACCTGCAAATGCCTTGATTCTTTATCCAACCTGACCTGTGACGCACTGGAAAAAACAGCATTCAGTTGGGAAACCCTGTAACGTTAAGGGGAGTTAAACCCAGCCTAATGTTTCATCTCAAAATGACTGATCAGCAACAAGATATAGTGGAGATTATTCATGGATTTATTCACTAAATGTATTCAGCATAAATCAACATTTGGATAAATTCATTGACTATAATACCGTCATCACGGGCTTGGCTGGTTTTAGTTGACATTTTGCAATTCTGTTTTCATTTGTCTACAATTCAGAGTTTAGTGAATCAAGCCATCCCCATGTAAGATCCTGGCCTTTTTGCTGCTGGTACCATGATCATCCAAGTGACTCACTCAGTCTCTCACGCAATTCCTCATTACTGGTTGTAGACATCTTGTGATAGTCTTCCATATGGATCAAACCCACCAAGCATGCACAAATTAGCCACATTTAAATTGCATCACATTGAGTAATAACACCATCACTGTTTATCATTCATCCCCGCTCCCGAATTCGCTAAAAAATAAATTATGTATATATTTCCCTCTGTGAAAGGTGTTCTTTTTCACGACTCACCGGCCACTCTCTCTGTGCCATAGTAGTTTCCGATGACTTCATACTGAATATCAACTGATGACATGGTATCAGGATGGGTAACTTTCACGGTGAGAAGAATGCCAAACAGCAAGTACACCACCTATAAAACAAAACCATGAGCAGAAGTCAATGGCCATCTAATGGTAAATAACATCAATGCCAAACATACACACTGATTTTGCGGATCCCCAAGTTAGAAATAGGCATGATTATGCGGGGTGGAAATAATTACTTCTAATAAGTGGCTTATGTCTGCAACAGGAGACCTTAACAGTGGGTTTATTTCATAGGTTAAAGGGTCACGACCAGGCTGAGTTGACATCCTTTTTAATTCCTTAAAGCGGCTCTGTAATCGCCTGGGGTCTTTCCATACTTTGCAAAGACCTCCGACGGTGAAATCGCTGCTGGGGGCCAGGAAAAGGCAAGATTTACCCACCCGAACCCATCCCTCGTGGGTGCCGCCTTCTTCCCCCCAGTCTGGTCTTCTTCAGCTCCTGGCATTTCAACTGAAAGTACAGCATTGAGGTCTATGGAGGATCCTGCTTAGAAAGCCTAATTTTCCTGCATCAGGCTAGTGGAAATCACAAGCTTCACAGCAATGTATTTTCAGTGAAATTCCAACACAGAGTATTTCATTAAGATCCGATCTTAAAGGAATACTTAAAAAAAGTATTTTTTAAAAACATGTATTTGTGCATATGTTAAACAAGCAGGTTTGCACTGCCACAACAGCTGGTGCAAACTGGGTATTAGGCATAGTATAACATTTGTGTGGCTAAGAGCACAGTGCACATTTTCAAAAGCAAAAATTGTGTGTTTTCAAGGCACTTACAGTTAATAAAGTGAACAATAGTAGCAGCTACCACTAGAAACAGGGACTCTCCACCCTATGAGTTAATACAAAAGACCAAGTGTACACTCAGTATAGGAGATTAATAATAAAAACTACTGGTGTGCATGTGGAGCAAGTAACAGATATAAGTGCAAAATGGTGCAAGTAATGTTTTTAATAAATTCAGTGAGAAAATATTCTATATGGTCTCACTCACATGTAGCAGAGCCCTATAGAATAGGCTTAGATCTCAACAGCCTGCGCGTGCTTATGGTGACACAATACCCAATCGGTCCTTTAAGCGTCAGAAGATCCTTATGCATACATGAGAGAGAAACAAGGGGAAGAGGAGAACCCCTAGGGTAGTCAATCCCAATATATAGTGCCTAATTGCAAAGAAATGGCTTCTCACCTGATAAGGAGCCCTAAACCTGGCTCTTGGTGTGTAAGTATCTGTGCCTTTAAGGAGGCTACCACCCTTCTTTCAGCAGCAACAATGGAAGATGGATTCCAAATATAAAACAAAATTTATTGAGTAAGTAGTAAAAACTTACAAATAACAAAATTATATGAGTATTATAAAAAAATGGATCTTCAGTCCTCCAGCCGAGACACGTTTCGCTGTACTCAGACAGCTTTCTTGATTGATAATGTGTTTGCTGCTATTCTTCGTTTAAATACCGTGTTCTTCCTCCTGTATGGTCCTCCAATTATACCCTCCTCCAATCAGCTGTCCTCTTTTGTGAACAGCTGTGCTTCGCTAGTGATGAAAGTGCTCTGGTCTCGGAGCAAGGTCACGTGACCTGGGACGTCACTTATCGCGTCACAGATTGGACGTGTTCTCAAATCAAAGTTTACAGTTCCATGTCGTCCATTTTAAAGTTGGGCAAATGCCCTTCCTTTATCAAAGTCCGTTTCGATTTACAAATCAACAGCTCAATTTGAGCAGTATACAGACAAAAAATTAAAGGGAGAAGGGAAGATAGTGTTATTACATATTCTTCACAGGCTAATTTATAAAATATACATCTCAAAATAGAAGCCATCTAATATTCTTCATTTAAAGTGCCAATGCATGCATACAAAAATGGGTGAAAAAGAGAAGTGTACTCATCTAAGAAAATACAGATTATTAGTGAGTGAATCTCTATTATGCTAGCAACCAAGTTCAATGATGATATCAGTATTAAAAATCTATGTATATAAAAATTAAATATATATATAAAAAGGTATATGGAATAGACTACTAAAAACATTTAAGTTAAAAAAAATGACATAACTCAAAATCATCATTAAGACCATTGGGCTGCATAGTGTTTAAATTAAAAATCCATTGCATCTCCCTTCGGCCCAATTTTTTTTTTATAAAATCTCCTCTCCTCCAATCGGTTAATATCCTCTGGATCGCATGGAATTCCAACAAGGTAGGGTCACTATTATGTTTATTTTTAAAATGTAAGAAGACACTGTTTTTCTAAACTATTCCTGATATTCCCAATATGTTCTTGTATTCTAATATGCAATTTTCTTTTAGTACGTCCTACATATGCAAGTCCACATGGACATATCAAGAGGTAAATGATTCTCGTGGATTGACAAATAATTAGCTCATTGATTTTAAACTGAACTTTTTTGTTTTGGGGATGTGGAAATTCTTTTACTAGTCTTTTCTTACTTTTTGAATTCTTGCAGAATTTAGGAAAATAGTCTCTGAATATTGGCCAATTTTAAGATGGCCAATGATCCCCTCCTTAATAGCATTCTCCCGGAGAAACCAAAGATTGTGTATAGAGGAGTAAAGAATTTAAGAAATTCCTTAACATCTAACCACATACCCCCAAAAAGGTGTAATAGGGATTTTTTTTTTAATGAAACAAAATGATTTTATGGTTGCGGGTATTGTGGTGCATGCAAGAATTCATTTATATATATATATTATATAATCTATATAGATATATATATATCGTATATACTCGAGTAGAAGTCGAGTTTTTCAGTAAATTTTTTGTGCTGAAAAACCCCAACTCGTCTTATACTAGAGTCAATGTCTGTATTATGGCAACTTACATTGCCATAATACAGACAAGGACCGCCGGGCTCATTACAAGCCCGGCGGTCCTGTTGGGAGCTGGCAGGAAGCGTTTACTTACCTCTCCTGCAGCTCCTGTCAGCTCCCTTCTCCTCCGCGCTGGTCCGGTCAGCTCCCTTCTCCTCCAGTGTAAGTCTCGCGAGAGCCGCGGGGTCAGAGCATTGCCACGGTTTACAGTGGCAACGCTCCGCACGGCCTCAAAACTTACAGGGGAGCTGACCGGAATGGCGCAAAAGAGAAGGGAGCTGCAGGAAAGGTTAGTAAACGCTTCCTGCCAGCCTCCCTCCTACACAGCCAATCCACTGGACCACCAGAGAATGAGAGCCCCCCTCCCTGGCCATGTATCAAGCAGGGAGGGGGGACAAAAAAAATAAATACAAATTTAAATAAACTATATTAATACAAATTATAATAATAAAAAAAAAATATAAAAAAATATTAAAATAATAATAATTAAAAAATAATAATAAAAATGCCCACCCCCAACCCATACACACTGTAAATATTCAATACAATTTTTGGGGATATACCGTATATACTCAAGTATAAGCCGACCCGAATATAAGCCGAGGCCCCTAATTTTACCCCAAAAAACGGGGAAAACTTATTGACTCGAGTATAAGACTAGGGTGGGAAATGCAGCAGCTACTGGTAAATTTCTAAATAAAATTAGATCCTAAAAAAATTATATTAATTGAATATTTATTTACAGTGTGTGTATATAATGAGTGCAGCGTGTGTATGAGTGCAGCGTGTGTATGAGAGTGCAGCGTGTGTATGAGAGTGCAGCGTGTGTATGAGAGTGCAGCGTGTGTATGAGAGTGCAGCGTGTGTATGAGAGTGCAGCGTGTGTATGAGAGTGCAGCGTGTGTATGAGAGTGCAGCGTGTGTATGAGAGTGCAGCGTGTGTATGAGAGTGCAGCGTGTGTATGAGAGTGCAGCGTGTGTATGAGAGTGCAGCGTGTGTATGAGAGTGCAGCGTGTGTATGAGAGTGCAGCGTGTGTATGAGAGTGCAGCGTGTGTATGAGAGTGCAGCGTGTGTATGAGAGTGCAGCGTGTGTATGAGAGTGCAGCGTGTGTATGAGAGTGCAGCGTGTGTATGAGAGTGCAGCGTGTGTATGAGAGTGCAGCGTGTGTATATGAGTGCAGTGTGTGTGATCAGTGTGTGTGTATGTGTGCAGTGTGTGTATGTGTATGTGTGCAGTGTGTGTATGAGTATGTGTGCAGTGTGTGTATATGAGTGCAGTGTGTGTATATGAGTGCAGTGTGTGTGTGTGTTGCAGAGCCTTGGTGGGGGTGGGCAATTTTATTTTATTATTTTTTATTATTTTATTATTATTTTAATATTTTTTTATTGTTATTTTTTATTATTTTATTTTATTTGTAATATTTTTTTACTTATTAATATTTTATTATTTAGATTTTTTTTTTCGTCCCCCCTCCCTGCTAATACATGGCAGGGAGGGGGGCTCTCCTTCCCTGGTGGTCCAGTGGCATTGGCAGTTCAGTGGGGGGGGCTGTGGGGGCTGCAGAGAGTTTACTTACCTCTCTTGCAGCTCCTGTCAGCTCTCTTCTCCTCCGCGCCGTCCATTCAGCTCTTCTGTCAGCTCACACTGTAAGTCTCGCGAGAGCTGCGGCTCTCGCGAGACTTACACTGGGAGCTGACCGAGGTGCTGAACGGACGGCGCAGAGGAGAAGAGAGCTGACAGGAGCTGCAAGAGAGGTAAGTAAACTCTCTGCAGCCCCCACAGCCCCATTGTCTGTATTATGGCAATGTAAGTTGCCATAATACAGACACTGACTCGAGTATAAGCCGAGTTGGGGTTTTTCAGCACAAAAAATGTGCTGAAAAACTCGGCTTATACTCGAGTATATACGGTAATTTTATTTAGAAATTTACAAGTAGCTGCTGCATTTCCCACCCTAGTCTTATACTCGGGTCAATACGTTTTCCCAGTTTTTTGGGGTAAAATTAGGGGTCTCGACTTATATTCAGGTCGACTTATACGGTACATATATTTTTAATACTGATATCATCATTGAACTTGGTTGCTAGCATAATAGAGATTCACTCACTAATAATCTGTATTTTCCTAGATGAGTACACTTCTCTTTTTCACCCATTTTTGTATGCATGCATTGGCACTTTAAATGAAGAATATTAGATGGCTTCTATTTTGAGATGTATATTTTATAAATTAGCCTGTGAAGAATATGTAATAACACTATCTTCCCTTCTCCCTTTAATTTTTTGTCTGTATACTGCTCAAATTGAGCTGTTGATTTGTAAATCGAAACGGACTTTGATAAAGGAAGGGCATTTGCCCAACTTTAAAATGGACGACATGGAACTGTAAACTTTGATTTGAGAACACGTCCAATCTGTGACGCGATACGTGACGTCCCAGGTCACGTGGCCTTGCTCCGAGACCAGAGCACTTTCATCACTAGCGAAGCACAGCTGTTCACAAAAGAGAAGGACAGCTGATTGGAGGAGGGTATAATTGGAGGACCATACAGGAGGAAGAACACGGTATTTAAACGAAGAATAGCAGCAAACACATTACCGATCGAGAAAGTTGTCTGAGTACATCGATTCCATTTTTTATACTCATATAATTTTGTTTATATTTAATTTGTAAGTTTTTACTACTTATTCAATACATTTTGTTTTATATTTGGAATCCATCTTCCACTATTGCGGCTGAAAGAAGGGTGGTAGCCTCCTTAAAGGCACAGATACTTACACACCAAGAGCCAGGTTTAGGGCTCCTTATCAGGTGAGAAGCCATTTCTTTGCTATTAGGCACTATATATTGGGATTGACTACCCTAGGGGTTCTCCTCTTCCCCTTATTTCTCTCTCATGTATGCATAAGGATCTTCTGACGCTTAAAGGACCGATTGGGTATTGTGTCACCATAAGCACACGCAGACTGTTGAGATCTGAGCCTATTCTATAGGGCTCTGCTACGTGAGTGAGACCATATAGAATATTTTCTCACTGCATTTATTAAAAACGTTACTTGCACCATTTTGCACTTATATCTGTTTCGGATACACTGCTATGAGATACGTTCTTCATACATATGTATGTTAACCCATATGGGTGAGTCAGTAAAATTGTAAGCGCTCCACATGCACACCAGTGGTGTTTTTTTATTATTAATCTCCTATACTGAGTGTACACTTGGTCTTTTGTATTAACAGTGCACATTTTGTTAATAAGAATAAGCAATAGTAGACTATTATCCTCAATTTAAAGGGGGAGGATATCTCTCTCTCACTAGGCATATATAAAATAATACGTAAGGCAAAACATAACATAGGGGTTAGACATAGTACAGGTTTAGCGTCACAATACTGCCAAGAGAGGGAGAGTGGTAGGAAGTTTTCAGCCTAGGTGGTGCGTTTGATTAAGGATTTGTTTATAAGCTGGTCTGGGATGGAAAGGTCAGTATGGCCTTCGACGTGGGTAAGTAGCTGCACGCCCTCCGTTTAGGAGTGGGTTGGCTCCCCGGTAAGAACGGAGGGGCCTGGGTTGCCGCTGTATGTAGCATAGAGCAGGGCTTGACAAGTTTGTTTGGAATCTAGGAACCATTTTTTTTTTTTTTATAAAGGAGTCACCAGAACCACTACAGATTAATGTATTTGTTTGGGTGCCTATAGCCTGTCCCTGTAGCCTTTTCAATGTAAACGCTGCCTTTTCAGAGAAGACTGCTCCCTCGCACGCTGCCCCAACCTGCCGCCTCCATACCTCTTGTGGGCGTGCAGACAGCCGGCTACAAAGCTCCCTGAGCTGGCTGCCTCTATGCTCCTGCGGGTGGCCGGCTACACAGCTTCCCGAGCCGGCCACCTCCATACCTCCCAGGGCGGGCGGCTACAACACTCCCTCGCACACTGCCCCAGCCTGCCGCCTCCATACAGCTTCCTGAGCGGGCGGGCGAGAAGCCGGCCAGCTCCATTATTTGTCCAGCCGGCCACTTTAGGTAAAAGGCTGACAAATCCCAGACGCTAGACGCTCTCATGCTGTCTGTAACAGTGGTCACCTCTTCTTGCAGAACTGCTATGTCTGAGCGGAACAGGGTGCGCAGGTTCTGAAGTATGTTCAGGATATCTCCTTTGGTAGTCGGCGCTGCCAGGTCTCCAAGTGAGAGGTTCAAACTGTAGTCGGCAGCCTCTGGTATGGGGTCCAGAGCACCCAGTGTTTCCTCCTCATAAGATGAGCTTTGGGGATCTGGGGGTCACGCCATTTTAGGTTTAGGCCTTGACAGGAAAAGATCGCAGATTTTCCGGGATCCTCCTCTGGATAAGTTTTTTACTTTTTATTTTGTTTCCCCATATTGTTACCGGGTGTGGAAGCCAGAAAGTAGTCAGATTGTCGCCGTGTGGATCTATCAATCTGCATTTATTGCCGCTGTAACCTAGGAGCACCAGAGACATGCGACTGCTCTCAGTGAGATCCAAGCCACGCCCATTTCTAAATCAATGACAACACCATACATGTCCTATAAACAGTAGCGCTATGGTGCAGATAATAATAATAATAATAATAATAATAATAATAATAATATAAATATATATATATATATACACACACACACACACACACACACACACACACTTAAGGCCGTTAGGCCTGTATTTGTGGGAGGAGTTAAGCGTTCCATATAAACGCTACTCCCCCCCCCCCTTCCTACCTGCCGTACGCACGCTGTTCACTCAGTGACAGCCAATCTTCCATAGTAACCATCATGAGAATCTTTAGCACCCTCAGGGTCTATCGATACTGTACTATCAGCTATATCTCCATAGTACTATATCTCCATATCCTTCCCTCGATTTCAGTTCCTTTCCTCTTCTTTCTTCCTCCTTTCTCTCCCTTCTTTACCTCTGTCTCTGTCTGGGAATCTCCGGGTACCTATCATTAACCACAACTTGGGTTACCAAGCACGTTACGTTACCCCCTTATCAAGCCCCCGTCTAGGGTCAGAGAACTGGCTATCTAAGGTTAGGAGTACAACGTAGGAGTACAACGTAGCTGGTCCTGCGCGGCCAACTCCCCAATCTCAACACGGAGATTTTCGCCCCTCGGCCCAAATCATAGTTAGAGCCTCGCATTCACCCACCTATCGGGTTTATAGTTAGGGCCTCACCTGACACGGCCACACGTTTTTGGATCTTTACTGTCACCGAGAGGCCACCACCCCGCCACCACACTAGTGGCTCGAGCCCCACGCCCAAATCATAGGTAGAGCCTCTTACCAGCCGCTTGGCTACTAGCAGGGCCTTACTTGTCACGGGGTAGTGAGCTTTTCGCTTCGGCACTAGTTAGCCAGCCAGTTCTATTTTACTTAACCGTATTGTTGTTATTTGAGTTCATTGTTGTTGTCATGTTCTTTTTCAGGATGTCCTAGGAAGGCAACACCGGACAAGGGATTGCAGCATTTTCATATCTATTAGGGTCGACTAACCAAGAGTCGCTCAGTCTCGTACCTCACCCAACTCACAACTCTCAAGCATAATCCGCATTTCAGCATCCCCTTCCGGTCACTCGGCTATTGGGGCTCGACACAAGTTATCATCTAGAACATTATTCGTTTGCTCTAAGATACATATAACAGAGTCGTGACATTCTTCAAAGAATCAGTGGAGCATGACTTCTACAGGCATACTGATCACCTTGTAGTCTTTTCTACATTTTTGCCACCTTTTATTCAAACCTTCATACGCACACGATCACTATACCGAACTGACATACACGTTTCTGACAAGCCTTTCAAACCATACCCCATCTTAACATAAGATATCAAAAGATAAATAATTGGTTTATCGCTCTACAGTAACGTACGTACACAGATGGGAATACTGGGCAGTATCAGACTCCCTAAACAGCATTCGCGCCACACAACCAGGTCTTAAATCTATGTGCCTGCAACCATACAAGGGTTCTGGAACCCTACAACTCCACGATCAAAACTAATCAGACTGGTAAATCATGTCTCCCCAAGGAAAATTTAAGAAGGTACAAACACTACACCGCGTCACGCCAACATTCAAACCAGACAATCAAGATACTTGACCTACTAATCATTCCCTAACTACTTCTAAATACGATTCTACATTCACACTCCTGTCATTAGAGTAGGTAGGACCACTGGCTCCTATTTTTCACATCCTTTCTATGAGCACGACATCCAGTAGCAGTACGCCGGTACAAACAATTAGAGTCACTAGGAATCAGCTACGTTATACAGGAACATTCCCAACGCATAAGTAGTAAGACAACGGATTTTATATGATGATTATAGTGCCATAAGTGTGTTTTCTGGCATTTCCTTTTGCCTTCTTTTTCAGGCCTACCCTCTACGTCGGTTCCGGCACACCACACCGACTTAATTCCAATCACAAGGTATTTCACTATACGATATTAACCGACCACAAGTTTAAGGCCGTTAGGCCTGTATTTGTGGGAGGAGTTAAGCGTTCCATATAAATGCTACTCCCCCCCCTTCCAACCTGCCGTACGCACGCTGTTCACCACACCCACCTCTCCCTATTATACAATTCATTCAGACACACACACACACACACACACAGAATGTGACGTCAGATAAGAACCATTCGGCCCATCTAGTCTGCCCAATTTTCTAAATACTTTCATTAGTCCCTGGCCTTATCTTATAGTTAGGATAGACTTATGCCTATCCCACGCATGCTTAAACTCCTTTACTGTGTTAACCTTTACCACTTCAGCTGGAAGGCTATTCCATGCATCCACTACCCTCTCAGTAAAGTAATACTTCCTGATAATGTTCTTCACATTGCGAGATATAGAATAAGATGACACAGGTAGCTTCATTGCCGACATCTTAAAGGGACACTAGGCACCCAGACCACTTCATCTCATTGAACTGGTCTGGGTGCAGTGTCTCTGTCCCTTTAACTCTGCAATGTAAAACATCGTAGTTTCAGATAAACTGTAATTTGTGCATTGCTGGGTTAAGACTGCCTCTACTCGCTGTCTCCCAAACAGCCACTAGAGGTTCTTCCTGCAGTTTCACGGAGCTCAGCCACATGAAACAAAAATGGATGTAACTCTTTGCATGAGGATGTCCAACGTTTTAAAAATCCCTATAGGAGAGAAAGTGATTCAGTGGTTTCCTACGTGGAAGGCCTAATGCGTGTGCGGTGCTTGCTGTGTATTACGTTTCCCGATCGTCATCATGTCAGCGGTGGAGGAGCCCCATCCAGCACTGAGGGATGCATGTGCTGGAATCAGGCAAGTGAAACATTTTTTACCCCTTTATTTGCTAGTAGGGGGTGGGAGGCTTGGGCATAGAGGGACACTATAGTTAATTATAATAATAATAATAATAATAATAATAAAAAGAAAAAAAAAAAAAGTGTATATACTTTATAGCACTAGTCACCATAAAAAATAAAAAAAATAATAATTACCTCCTCTCCAAAAACGTTACTTCCATCATGCCGGGTATGTAACATACAATACTGATTTCCTCCTCCAAGAGTTTCTCAGTTTGGGAAAACTTCCAACTAGAACAATGTATCCGTTACCTTTTCTCCTCATTCATTTAAAGTAAAGTTGTCTGTACTATGATAGGTACACTATAACAATGTGCATAAATGGCAAAGATGCCAGTGGAAAGGTTACTAGACATCTGAATATACATGTTTCCTAACCAGACATTCGTAAGCATCGTTAGGGAAGCAAGGTCAACATGATAAACTAGATACAGAAACCAAGCTCCAACACCTGCCAAGATTACACAAATACACAACAAAAAAAACTTTCCCACTACACAGAAATAAAGTACTGCCATGAGAAATATTCTCAGAAATAACTAGTACGTAACATTCTTTTACATTACTGCAGCAACTGTGTGCTAATTTAATTTAAAAATGACCAGTAAGTAAAGTCGTATTGTATATACATGCACAAAAGTTGGATGTGCCACCCTTCTGTTAATTAAAAAACAAACAAAAAACCAAGATAGCAGAGGGACAGGTTCAGGTTAAAAAAATAAATAAAAGTAAAAACCCACCTTTCCCAGGCAGAGGGTCATGCAAGGGAACATCACCAGGTCTCTCTCAACCTGGAGAAAGACTCAGAATCACCGCTGCTGAGCATGGTCACTCAACCATGGTGATTTAAAGGGATCCTATAGTCCCAGGAAAACATGTCCCCCCCGCGGGGCTGAAGGGGTTAAAACCCCTTCAGCCACTTACATAAATCCAGCACCTATGTCTTTTTGCCCAGGAGACCTAATGTGCATGCGCGGCAATGGCGGGCGCGCATTAGACCTCCCCATAGGAAAGCATTCAATGCTTTCCTAGAGGGAAAATCTGACGCTGGAGGTCCGTGAGGATGTCCAGCGTCAGATAATGGACCAAAACTCTGAATTCCGGAAGCCCTCGAGTTGCTGTCTGTTATACAGCCACAGAGGGCAGACTTAGAGCTGCAATGTAAACATTTCAGTTCTCTGGAACATTGCAGCATTAAGTGCAAAAGGGTCACAGCACCAAGTGGTCTGGGTGCCTACAGTGTCCCTTTAAAAAGATTTAAAGGGACTCCGTTATCAGAACAACTACAGCTTAATGCAGTTGTACTGGTGTGTGTATAGTAAGTCTCTTCAGGACTTTTAATGTTAACACTGCTTTTTCAGACAAAAGGCAGTGTTTACATTGCTACCTAGGAACACCTCTCACTAGAGGTGCTTGCTGGGTCAGTGCTGCACAACGGGATTGATTCAATGCATCTTTATGAGGAGATGCTTATTGGCACAGCGCAGTATTCTGCCGCTCATGCGCCATAGCTTCCCAATGCGAAAGCACTGGTTTGGCTGAGATAGTAAATTCTGATGATCTCAGCCAAGGATTCAGTGCGAGGGCAAGGCCTGTGCTGGCAGACTTACACAGTACTGGAATAAAAGGTACTGTATATACTTGTCTATAAGTCATATGCAGTTTTTTGACCAACATTTGTGAAACATGCCATGACTCGTGTATAAGTTGAGGGTACGTGTTCCCTTATTTGTACCTTGTTTTGTCTGATACCCCCCTGCATTAAAATTGAATTGTTCCCCTTCTGTTCTGTTTACCGAACAGACTGTGTGCATTCCCTGGGTAGCCACCATTCGTATATCCGAATGCACGTGTTCAAACAAACTTGTCTCCCGAACGCAGGCAGCGGTACATGGTCGTCAACGGCATGGATCTCTGAGTTGGCTACGCAAGCACGCGAACCCCAGTGAAACTTGTATCCCTGCCCGTTAGACTTCCTGACCAGCTAGGAGAACGGCAGTCGGGAGTCGACATTGCCCCGCATTCAATGTACAGAACTAGCAGTGACCTGTGGATAAGTCGACTCTGCGTTGTAAAATTGAGTTTACGACTAAAATGTATTGACATATACACAAGTATATACAGCAAGATTTTAACCTATTTAAGGAGGGCAAGGAGGAGAGGGGGCAGCCACCTAAATAGTGGTTTTAACACTAATGTGTATTCCTGACCTACAGTGGTTGTTTAAAGACCTATGTAGTGCTTACTTTTAGGCACCAGCAGATATGTAATCATCTGGTATTTTGCAGGATTTTCAATGCCGTCCATGGGCAGTAAAGCCCTGCACTGATTGATAGCATAGACCACCATGTGGTCGTTAAGTGGTTAAAATGTAAATTCTACAGCTACAGGACATTGTATCAAGTCCCGCTTACCCAGTCAGGCTAGCTAAAGTAGCCCTTATGAGCCATGAGTACCAGCAGTAAAATTAACTTGCTGCACCCTTTTTTTGAGATGTAGAAAGGTAAAAAATAAATAAATAATAAATCGAACCGATTATATTGAAAAAGACAATTGGACTCTGTGAGACCTCATCACAAGTCCATGTGTAACCTCAAGATTAAAGGGACACTCCAGGCACCCAGAACACTTTTGCCCATTGGAGTGGCCTGGGTGCCAACTCCCTTCACCCTTAACCCTGCAAGTGTAATTATTGAAGTTTTTATAAACTGCAATAAATTACCTTGCAGGGTTAAGTCCTCCTCTAGTGGCGGTCTATCAGACATTGCCAGCTTCCCCATAGGAAAGCATTAAAGGACCACTATAGTGCCCTGAGGGTGCCCCCACCCTCAGGGACCCCCTCCCGCCGGGCTGGATGGAGAGGAAGGGGTTAAACTTACCTCTTTCTCCAGCGCCGGGCGGGGAGCTCTCCTCCTCCTGTCCTCCTCTTCGGCTGAATGCGCATGTGCGGCAAGAGCTGCGCGTGCATTCAGCCAGTTTCATAGGAAAGCATTCACAATGCTTTCCTATGGTAGCTGGCGTCTTCTCACTGTGATTTTCACAGTGAGAAGCACGCAAGCCCTCTAGCGGCCGTCAATGAGACAGCCACTAGAGGCTGGATTAACCCTAATATAAACATAGCAGTTTCTCTGAAACGGCTATGTTTATAGAAAAAAGGGTTAACCCTAGCTGGAACAGGCACCCAGACCACTTCATTAAGCTGAAGTGGTCTGGGTGTCTATAGTGGTCCTTTAAATAATGCTTTCCAATGGGGAGGTCTAATGAGCGCAGTGCCAGAAAAACGGGTTTTCCTGGCACTGGAGGGACTGACAAATACATTTCCCCTCCAAATTGGATGCAGGAGGTTAATGTGAGGTGATATTGGGAAGGGCCCCAACGTATTGCTCCCTAACTTCTTCCTCCACCCCTGGCTTGTGAGGCGGTGGCCAAATAATAATGGTGGGCTAGAGGGTAACCAAACCACCAATAATCAGCGGATGCGCAGTATCCTGGATGCGCAGTATCCTTGTATTACCAAAAACAGGCAGGCAATTCTCCAAATTTTTAACACCCTCCCCCTAATTAAATCCTTTCCGTTAAATAGCATCTCATCTTGAACATACCCAGAAAATACACAAGCCAAATACCTGCAAAACAATGAGTTTATTAGAAAAAAAAGGGGGGGGGGGGGGGGGAGAGAAATATAGCACTGCCTCTAATCTTCAGGAAAAATAAATTTACGGTAAGTAAAAATTTATGTTTTTCCCTTCAGATTAGAGGCAGTGCTTTTACCAATGGGATATGACAAAGCAATTCCTGAGGGCGGGTTTTATTTCACCACTGCTTGAAGCACCTTGCGCCCAAAAGCTGCATCCTCCGAGGCCAGTATGTCTAACCTGTAGTTTCTTGAGAACGTATGCAGTGAGGACCAAGTAGCCGCTGAACAAATCTGAGAAGGTGAAGCTACTGCTCGCAGAGCCCATGACGTAGAAACAGCTCTAGTAGAATGGGCCTTTATAGTAGAATAGTGCCTGCAATCTCCGCACCACTTGTGGTATATGCCAAAAGAATACAATCCTTCAGCCATCTAGCCAGCGAACTCTTTGAAGCCTTCATACCCTTCCTTGTGCCATTGAACAAGACAAAAAGACTTATCCTTCCTAAAGGATTCCTTAGCTTTAAGATATTGCATAAGACATCTCTTCACGTCTAGGCAGTGAAATTTACTTTCCAAGGCGTTAGAAGGATTCTGACAAAAAGTAGGCAACACAACTTCTTGGTTGATGTTAGAAGCAGTCAAAACCTTAGGGATGAACGATGGGTCGAGCTTTAAAACCACCTTGTCTTGATGAAAAACAAAAAAATGAAAATTCGCCCGAAGAGCTTGGATCTCACCCACTCTCTTGGCTGTTGTGATTGCCACCAAAAAAAACGTTTAATGAAACAATCTTCAGGGACGTACTCTCTATTGGTTCAAAGGGTGGCTCACAAAGAGCAGAAAGGACTAAGTTTAGATCCCAGGGAGGACAGGTTTCCCTAACAGTGGAAACCAGACGGGTCAGATCTCTGAAGAACCTTGATATCAGAATGTTTGAGGCTGAGGCTAAACATCTGAAAGAAAAGAAACTGATCGCAGAAACTTGTAATTTCAACGAAGCAGGTTTTAAACCTTTTGCAAATCCCATCTGAAGGAAACTGAGAATCTTCTGGATGGATGCGGAAACAGGGTTGACTTTAAACCTACAACACCACTGACAAAATTTCTTCCAAATCCTAGCGTAGATTTTAGACGTAGATTCCTTGTTAGTAGCTAATGAAATTTTTATAACTTCAGGATCTAGACCTTTACTCTCTAAAATCTGGAGTTCAGATACCAGGCCGTCAACTGGTATCTCCGAAGGGTTGGAAGAGGCACCATGGCGTGTTCTAAAACTTCTTCTGATAGAGGAAGCTTCCAAAAAGTGGCCCCTAGAACATTTAGAAGAACTGAGAACCAACTTCGTCTTGGCCACCAGGGAAGGATTAAGATAATCCTTACTTTTTCCAACTTGATCTTTTGAAGTATTCTGGAAATAAGAACTACTGGTGGGAAGATATATGCAAGGTTGAACTTCCATGGTACTGACAGAGCATCTATGATATCCGGATTGTCTGCTGGATTCAGAGATGCAAAACGTCTTGTCTTCCTGTTTGTCCTGGAGGCCATCAGGTCTATATCCGGACAACCGAAGCGGTCTGTAATGAGCTTGGAAATACTGCATGACAGGGACCAATCTGTTTGCTTTAAAATGATGACGGCTCAGGGCGTCTGCTAACACGTTGAATTTTCCTAAGATGTGAACCGCTGAGATTGATAGAAGGTGAACTTCTGACCACAGCATGATCTTTGAACATAGACTTTCCAACTTTGTCGATCTTGTACCTCCTTGTTTGTTCAAAAACACCACTGTCGTTCGATTGTCTGAACGAATCTGAATATGCTGATCTTTGATGAGGAACTGAGATGCCAAGAGCGCCATCCATACGGCCTTCAATTCCTTGAAATTTGAGGAATTTCTCGTATCCTTCTCTTGCCAACACCCATGCTTCTTTAGGTCCCCCAAATGGGCCCCCCAGCCTAGTGCAGAGGCGTCTAGTTATTATTCTGAAGGACTTCATTTGGAATGAAAGACCTGCTTGCAGGAATCGAGAAGAGGTCCACCAATGCAGACTCCTCAATGTTAGATTGTTGAACTTCATCATCCCTTCCAGGCCGTCTGTCTGTCGATTCCAGACTTGCAGAATGTTTCTCTGAAGAGGCCTCATTCTGGCTTTTGCCCAACCGACTGCAGGGATTGAAGCTGTAAACAGACCCAGTAAACTCATTGCTTCCCTGACTGTATAAAACACCTTTTTCCCCTGAAGTTCTGGATTAATAGATTGATCTTTAGCTTCTTCTCTTCTGGCAGGAAAATCTTCATAGTGATTGAGTCCAAAATTAGACCCAAGAACTGAATCCTTTGAACCGGCACTAATTCCGATTTGTTGAAATTTATTAGCCAGCCATGCGTTTGAAGAGTTTGTATAGCTGTACAAAGGTCTACTTTTAGCTGATTTTGTGACTCTGCAATCAACAGCCAGTCGTCCAAATAAGGGATGACATAAATCCCCAAACCTCTTAGAAATGCTGAGACGACTACTAGAAGCTTTGTGAATACCCTGGGTGCAGATGACAGGCCGAATGGCAGGGCCCTGAATTGGTAATGTCTGGTTACCGATTGGATGCACACCGCAAATCTTAGAAGCCTTTTGCTGGATTCTGCTATGGGCACATGAAGATAGGCGTCTTTTAAATCCAGGGACGCAAACCAATTTCCCGGTTGAATAAGAAGAGCAGCTGATTTTATTGTTTCCATCCGGAACTTCTTTTTTATAATACACCTGTTTACGGTTTTTAGGTCTAAAATGGGTCTGAACGAGCCATCTGGTTTGGGCACCAAAAATAGCCTTGAATACGTGCCTTGATGTCTTTCCCTTAGAGGAACCTCTTCCACAACTCTCTTCTGTAGGAGACTTGATACTTCTTGCATAAGAGTAAATTCCATTTCTTGAGAATGAACCTTGGAACATAAGAACATTTTCTTTGGGGTAATTGACAATTCCAGAGCGTACCCGCCCTTTATTACTGAAAGAACCCAGCGATCTGATGTTTTCCTTTTCCAGTGTTTTAGGAAGTGCCTCAACCTTCCTCCCACTGGCATGGCGTCACAATCTTTTATTTCTCTTGTCCGTGAATCTTTCTTCCTATAATCGAAAACCCTTTTTTGTTGACCCCTGTAGTTGTTCCTGCGAAAGGAACTTCTAAATGAGGGATGAGTCTCCGATTTACGGTTCCAAAACGGCTTCCTATGGGATTCCAGCAAAGCCTTCCTTCATCTGTTTTAATACAGATCATCCAATTTAGAGCCGAACAGTCTTCCCGGTTCAAAGGCTAATTCACATAATGAATTTTTAGATGCTGCGTCAGCTGACCAGTTTCTAAGCCAAAGAGCTCTTCTAGTAACTGTTGAAAGACCCAAATTCTAGGCAGATAGTTTCAGGCTTTCTGAAGAGGCATCTACTAAAAAGAAATCAGCTGCCATTTTGACATTTTTTTTTTTTTTAACAGCTTTACTGGATCTTCCTTTGATTCTCCTGTATAGATCTTCTCTAGCTCTTCCAGCCAAAGTTTTTGGGCCTTGGCCATGGATGTTCCAGTAATCAGAGCTCTTGCTTAGGCCGCTGAGGAGACAAACATCTTCTTTAAAAGGATGAGTCCATGCGTTTTTCCATGACATCCTTTAGACCGCTCGAGTCCCCAATAGGTAATGTAGTCTTCTTTCCTATTTGTGCAATAGGAACGTCCACTACAGGGACCGTATCCAGCTTACAGTCCTGGTCCGCTTCTATGGAAAAAAGGGTTTTAAAATGTTTTGAAATAAAAGGTTTGTGGCTTGGGAACTTCCATTCTTTTAAAACCAACTCCTTAAGCTGTGGGTGTAAAGGGAACACTTTAGACTTTTTTCCTGATTCCCCATTCTCAAAAATGCACTGCACTTCTTTTATACGTTTCCCAATAGCTTCTTCTGGAAATGCAAATTCCTCATCCGATGAGTCACTACCGGAATCTTCGCCAGAATCAGAACCACAAGTACCTGAACTCGTATCTGTATCTTTCCACAATCTCTGTCTTTTCTTTGAATGTTTCACTATCTGTGAAAAAGGAGAAGTGTGTCAGACACCTCATATACTTATGAGAGTGAGTGACAAACTGAGGTCAGTTTGGTGGTTCCAGTTCCACCATATAGGGCTTGTACCCGAAATAAAGTATTGAACAGAAAATAGATATATTAGAGACTCACAAACTGGGTTTAATACAATAAATACTGAATAACTTAATACATATAATAATGACTAAACCAGACGCACTGTAAATAGATGCGGTATCTATATTAATCTAATTGGTAACTCCAAGTATGGGGTATTGGGTTATAATCAAAATACTTTATTATGTTCTTAGCAGAACAGAAATCCAAGAGTACACACAAATACCAGAGGAGTACCAAAGAAATTGGATACAGGAAAAGAGAAGATAGAATATTGAGGCTGGAGTAATAGTGGTAGATTCTCTAAACAGTGAAAAAATAGAGAGTCCACCAAAGTATAGATGGTACACTTACCGAGATGGTACCATATAGAGTATAAATCCTGAATCTTAAATCTCCTAAATAAGACACCTCCAAGGGTGTACTGGGCTGTCAATGTTAAATCAAAGGATCTATATACAGATACAAGCCACAGAAAGGACAAAGTAGAAAGAAACAAATATATATCCCTACAACTCCTAAGAAAACACCTTCAAGGGTGTTCTATACTGTCCCGAGGAGTAAAGAGGAGAAAAGGTACCATATAGAGTATAAATCCTGAATCTTAAATCTCCTGAATAAAACACCTCCAAGGGTGTGCTGGGCTATCAATGTTAAATTCAAGGATCTATATACAAATACAGCCACAGAAAGGACAAAGTAGAAAGAAACAAATATATATCCCTACAACTCCTAAGAAAACACCTTCAAGGGTGTTCTATACTGTCCCTAGGAGTGAAGAGGAGAAAAAGATAATACTGCTCCAAAATGCCTATAACGGATATCTTCTAAATAGCATCACTCTGTGCTGTCTGGACAAAAAATGGGTGAACCAAAACAAAATTAACCACCTAGTGTTCCCATAGTGTTAAGTGAGTAAAAAGGAATTAACCCGACGCGCGTTTCGGTGCTTTCTAAGGCACCTTCGTCACCTACTTTGTCCTTTCTGTGGCTTGTATCTGTATATAGATCCTTTGATTTAACATTGACAGCCCAGTACACCCTTGGAGGTGTCTTATTTAGGAGATTTAAGATTCAGGATTTATACTCTATATGGTACCATCTCGGTAAGTGTACCATCTATACTTTGGTGGACTCTATTTTTTCACTGTTTAGAGAATCTACCACTATTACTCCAGCCTCAATATTCTATCTTCTCTTTTCCTGTATCCAATTTCTTTGGTACTCCTCTGGTATTTGTGTGTACTCTTGGATTTCTGTTCTGCTAAGAACATAATAAAGTATTTTGATTATAACCCAATACCCCATACTTGGAGTTACCAATTAGATTAATATAGATACCGCATCTATTTACAGTGCGTCTGGTTTAGTCATTATTATATGTATTAAGTTATTCAGTATTTATTGTATTAAACCCAGTTTGTGAGCCTCACCTCGGTGAGTCTCTAATATATCTATTTTAGTTTCACTATCTGTGAATCTTGGGCAACCGAAGCCTGGGCTGTCTGCATAGCTGCCGACTGCATAAACCACCAAAGTTTGCTGCATACTCTGTTGTAACCAGCTGAGAAAAATGGACATTTCTGCTCTTTTCGCTTCCTCTGAAGCTTCTTTAGAACATAATGAGCAAAGCTTCTTTTTATAGCCATCTGGCATAGGATGGCAACACACAGAGCAACTTAAATGCTTGGCTTTTGATGTACATTTCCCCTTTTCTGAAGATTTATCCAGAATCTCAGTATTCGACATACTGAGGAAAGACAAGAAAAAAAAGGGAAAATTAAAATAATAAAAAAAAATTTTTTTTAGACATAATATTTTTTCCCCTTTAAGATTCAGGCTAAAGTCATTTAAAATAAAAGCGAAGATGTCTTACCTTAAATGGCCTCACAGTGTGTTGGAGGGCAGGTGAGAAACACACTTGCAACAGTTCTGAGAGCACTTGGCAAACAGAGGTTGCTGCTGGTAAGTTGCTCCTTTAAGTCCTGTAAGCCACTGAACCAAAAAAACGCCGAGTTCAGATTTGGCGCCTGAATCCAGGTTCGCATTGCGCATGTGCATAGCGCTCTGCGAACCCCCGGTGGAACGTAACGCAACCTGTGCGTCCGTTCCACCGACAGGACCTACCAGCCGACGCACGCCTGCGTCCTTCGTCAGACCGGCACAGAACGAGACGGCATAAATGAAGGCAGACCACGCCGTCCGGCGTTTTAATTTTTACTTACCCGAGAAAGGAAGCAGAGCCTCCTGAGCCTCAGCCCTTCTCACCTGCTTCCTTGGAGAACCTCCTGTCTAACCTCCCCTGCCGAAGGCAGGCAAAGAACTGGGTATGTTCAAGATGAGATGCTATTTAACGGAAAGGATTTAATTAGGGGGAGGGTGTTAAAAATTTGGAGAATTGCATGCCTGTTTTTTCCCTCCAGATTAGAAATCCCATTGGTAAAAGCACTGCCTCTAATCTGAAGGGAAAAATAAACATGGAAAAAAAATACCTGTTATAGAAGAACTGTAATGTCTCTGAACATTACACCAATGAATAAAAAAAAATTGGGATTTTTTAAAATCACAGTGTGTTGTAGTGGTTATGGTTAAAGGAGTGCCCCCACCCCTATAAAAAACAAACAAAAACAACCCGGAAGTTCTACATTTTTAAGAACTTGAACTATTGTATTTAATTATTTCTTTTTACATTCACAATCCGTTCCTGCATACTGTTTACGATCTAATCTGACAAAGTAAGAGTGCACGTGTTCTCTTATTTTAAAATACAATATGTTGCCACACAGGCTAAAAAGGTACGACATTCCCCATTACGTAAATGTATACCTGACATGAAAGCATGATATGTAACGTGGGTGCACTTTAACACCTTAAGGACCTGCATGAATATCTTCTTATTTACACCTGCTTGCTCTATAACATCCTACTGTTAAAACAGAGTGTGATTTTCATTTGCAGGCAGCATCATCCTAGCTTTCCTGTGATGAGGGTCTAAATCGCTCACGGATCATGCACATTAGGTCCTATAGTCGAAAGACGGAGGAGTCAGAGAGCCGACCCAGGCCAAGCCTTAAACTTGATTATTTCCTGTGGGAGGGTGACAGGGGCTGTAGTGGCTATCGTGCTTTGAATGTTCCTTTTAGGGCTTTAATTTTTGAAGACCTTTACATTCAAGATTATCACAAACAGAGTTAAAATAACCAAGTACACAATGTAAAAACTTTGAAATATACCAGAAGCTGGCACTGAAGACGATAAATTAATTGATGGATGTGGAATGAATACAAACAAATGATAAAATACCAGAATGTAAAAATATAAAAAATTAAAAAAAAATGAAAACAATTAATCTGATGCCTAATAACACCAATAAGGGAGATACTAGCCATACCAGTAAAGTAAATATACAATAATTATAAAATTATCACACACAGCATGATGATGCCACACACTGATAAGTGCTGGATTGGCCAAGCACAGTGAGAACCATTTATGGTTTGACGGTCAGCAATTGTTGCCTATGGGAACCACTGGAATGGAGAGAGACCATCATAAACAATGAACATGTAACAGGAAGATAAGGCTGAAGAAGCAAGACTGTCTCAGCCCCGAATTACAGATACATTTAATGGCTTAAAGGGACACTATAGTCACCTGAACAACTTTAGCTTAATGAAGCAGTTTTGGTGTATAGAACATGCCCCTGCAGCCTTACTGCTCAATCCTCTGCCATTTAGGAGTTAAATCCCTTTGTTTATGAACCCTAGTCACACCTCCCTGCATGTGACTTACACAGCCTTCCATAAACACTTCCTGTAAAGAGAGCCCTATTTAGGCTTTCTTTATTGCAAGTTCTGTTTAATTAAGATTTTCTTATCCCCTGCTATGTTAATAGCTTGCTAGACCCTGCAATAGCCTCCTGTATGTGATTAAAGTTCAATTTAGAGATTGAGATACAATTATTTAAGGTAAATTACATCTGTTTGAAAGTGAAACCAGTTTGTTTTTTTCATGCTGGCTCTGTCAATCATAGCCAGGGGGAGGTGTGGTTAGGGCTGCATAAACAGAAACAAAGTGATTTAACTCCTAAATGACAGTGAATTGAGCAGTGAAATTGCAGGGGAATGATCTATATACACTAAAACTGCTTTATTTAGCTAAAGTAATTTAGGTGACTATAGTGTTCCTTTAAAAAAAAAAAAAACCAACAACAACCACCACCAAAAAACACAAGGTGGGCCCAGTAGCAGAGACCCAAAAAAAAACACCCCACCACTAATGTATATTTAACGCTTATCGTGAAGCAGCAGGGTTAACTTCCACACTGAATGAATGCACGTCATGGTACGCTACAGTTTGGCAATAACACGTTTCCTAGCACAAACTCTAGTCTACTTCACATCTCAAAACTGCCCATTTTAGCGGATTACTTAAGGCATAATTTTAATCCTCTCAAGTCAAATTTGCTGAAGACAGAGTGTCACTACTGGCCCTTATTTCCTTTCCAAACACCGTAATTTTCTGATGATTTACTTGCTCTGTTTATGTAAAAATGGCAGACAGAAAGACTCCTCAAAACAATGGTCAGAAAACTGGGGGACAACGACAATAGACACATAGCACTATAACCACTACAGTGAGCTATAACAATTATGGTACTCTGGAGTGCCCTGATAAGACGTTCCCTGCATTGAGCTAATCCTGGCAGTGCAGATCTTCGTTCACAAGAGCTAACAGAAGCTCTACGAGGAAGCTTCCAGTGTCCATAGAGGAAGTGACCTTGCAGACCCCATGTAGTAAGTTATATTGTTAGACTGGGAAGGAGTCAGGGAAATCCTGGAACCATAACCAATACAATATGGTTCTGGTGTGTGGAGCGTCCCTTTAAATAAAACATGCAGAACAGTCTGTATATTTTTCCCTGACAATTTTGCTGCTATAATTTAACATGAGTCTGTTGAGTTCAATTTAAGAGAGTCTCTGCGATACATTTCACAAAAATGATCCTCTCTTTTCAAGTATAATGGAGAATAAAAAGTCACACAGAACCATCACCGTTACTCCTCAAAAAAAATAATGGACTGTTCGTTACTACAGCCACAAAATCAATAAAGCACAATCTTGGTCCTGATAATTAGGGCAAAACTCAAAATGCGATTTCAATGGTCACATCAAATTGGAGAAGGGTAAGAAGTGCTTTATTTTTAATACAGGAAGTGGCCTAATACTCAGCAAAGCTTTAAGATGTAAAATTAAAATTTCTCAACCTCTGTTGCATTTCAAGAATTCCATATTGCTTAATGCAGGGGCATGTTGCCAATGCTATGTGTAACTGTTTGACTATCACCTGCTACCAATAAAAACTTGCATTTCCAATGACAACAGGGACCCAGAGCACATTTCGCTAAGAGGCTTCTTTGCACATCCCGGAAATAAGTCAGTGCAACCCTTCACATATCTATATTGGACTAACCTATATCACAGGGCAGTTTTTATTGACCTTCATCACTGGCAAATAAATGGTCACTGTAGTATGGATCTTCTACCAACACTGTAGAGCAGGCTTCCCCAAACTCCGGCCCTCCGGATGCTGCTGAACTACCACTCCCATGACTCTCAGCCTATTTAATTCATAGAATCATGGGAGTTGTAGTTCAGCAACATCTGGAGGGCCGGAGTTTGGGGGAAGCCTGGTGTAGAGTATTTGCTTCTCACATAAGATTTCTCTTAAAGCAGCTCTGTTACCTACGGGGGTTGTTGCATATTTTGCAAATACCCCAATGAGGACTTCAATACTTGCAGTGCGGTAGCCCACGGGAAGGTAAGTTTTACTTACTTGAAGCCGTCCCTCGAGGCCACTGCCATTTTTATCCTCCTCAGTACCTGGCTTTATCTTCCAGGAGCCCATGTCAGTGCTGTACATGTGTTAGACTACAACACTGATGTCACAGGAGCTTCCATAGATAATGCCTTTTTCCACACAACCATCACAATTGACAGCTGGAGGAAATGACGCTGTGTTTTTAATAAGGTTTTCACAGGGAGATACATTCATGAGAATCAACTTTATTTTATTAAAGGGACGCTATACGCACCCAGATCCCTTTATTTTAGTTAAAGCGGTTCTGTCACTGTTTGGAGTCTTTGCCTAATTTGACCTGAACCTGTCCCTAGCAGGCGCTGTCATGCTCTTTTGTCTGCTCCTCTTCAGGTCCTGGTGCTTCAGCTGCCAGGAGCCATCTTTAGCACTGTACAATCGTGCATGCGCAAGAGTAGATCATTGAAGTCTATAGAGAATCCTGCAAACTCCTTCATAGAAAGGGCTTTCCCCCCCCCCCCCTCTACAGCAGTCAACCTGGTAACAGCTGGGGCAAATGAAAAAAAGCTTGACAGCGGTAACTCTACTTTTTTGTCAAGTGGAGGAAAATTACTGTCCCTACTTTGTCTTGGTAAATCTTTTGATGGGGTGGGAGTTTCAGAGAAATTCCTCCCCCCCCCCCCCCCTTTACAAAAATGTGATGCAGTAGTCTGTATCCTAAGCCTTCCTCTTCTAACTTATCTCTCCCACTCAAATACTTCTTTGCAGATTTCTGTCTGAGCACTGAACCCTTTCCTGGTTTCCCCCTAACATGTAATGTTATCCAAAAGATAAGCAAAGCTTTTTGGGAGTTGTAGTTCAGCCAACAGCTAGTGCAAAGATTGTAACTAAACTACAAATCCCAGGTCCTCCAGCTATGAACAGAACTGAGACTGATTTTTCCCCTAACCAGTGTTAAATATGCCGAGCAGTTCAGACCATGGACTGGCTTTTATTGGCCTACTTCCTGGAGTACACAAAGCTTAGGGAAGATGATGCCATAGGAAACGTTGAAAGAAGGTATCATTATGGGTCACTATATATCAATAAGTCATACATAAAGCACAGCCAAGACAGTAGAATAGTCAGGGTATCATCAAAACGATAACTAAAATGTGAATCAAGTACAATAAAAGACATTATAGTCACCAAAACAACTTTAGCTTAATGAAGCCGTTTTTGTGTAAAGATCATGCTCGTGCAGTCTCACTGCTCAATTCTCTGCCATGCAGGATCACTTTTGTTTCTGTTCATCAGCCCTAGCCACACCTCCCCTGGCTGTGACTGACATGAAAGGCATGAAAACAAAATGGTTTAAACAGGGTCTCTAGCAAGCCATTAACAGAGCAGGAGATAAGGAATTCTTAATTAAACACTATATGCAATCCCCCCTATTCCTTGTCTGATTTCTAGTAAATTAATTTAAAAATATGTATTACCATAATTGAAACATTGTTAGCATAACAAATACACATGGATAGAACTTTAGCATCCTAATCTGCAAAAAAAAAAAAAAAAAATTGTACTGTTTCTCGAGGTTCTAAAATCTACAGAAAAAAATGCAGCGTGGTAGAATGATATAATGTAATGGCCAATCTACTGTAAAAGCATAACTGGTTCTTGTGTCAGGTAAAGCACAAATTGTCAGGTGACAAGCTGCCATTTCCAGTATTTCCAGTCCCGCTCTGTTTTAACCCACAAACTTTTCACCTTGCATCCTTGCTACCACTGCAAATTATTTACAAACCCTACATCTAGAACTCATTGTCAACACTGTGCCCAGCCAGGACCACAAAGTCTTTGCTCCTCGGCTATAACCAGCTTTGTTTTTAAATCCCAGCCATTGGTGACCAACTATTCTTTGACACCCACACATCTTGATGTCACTATGCATTCCCCTCATTCCCCCAGTCTTGTGGCGCCAGGTAGAAGAGACTGGTTTAGTGATGTCTCTAGCATTTCAACAGTCATGAGCTTATCTTTCCATAAGATTCAGCCAACCTTAAAAGCCTCTACTAAACGTAACATGATGCTCAACCAATTCTGGAAAACAGCATGTTCAACCACCAATGGCCCTTTGCGTGGGCTTCATTTCCCAGCATGCTTAGCTACCTATAAAACTTTGAGCATTCTGGGAAGTGATGCCCACTGCAGCCCCCTGCAACACTGCCATTGGGCTTCTCTTCCCCAAGAATGCTAAGCCACCAACAACTTTATGTGGTGGGCTTCACATCATGTTCAAATACCAACGGCACTATGGTGGGCTTCACTTCTACACAAGCTCAGCCACCTGTGACAGGCTTCACACCCAGCAAGCTCAGCCACCTGTGGCCCACTGCTATTGGCTTCACTCCCAGCAGGCTCAGCCACCTGTGACACACTGCACACCCAGCAAGCTCAGCCACCTGTGACCCACTGCTATTGGCTTCACTCCCAGCAGGCTCAGCCACCTGTGACACACTGCACACCCAGCAAGCTCAGCCACCTGTGACCCACTGCTATTGGCTTCACTCCCAGCAGGCTCAGCCACCTGTGACACACTGCTCACTCCCAGCAGGCTCAGCCACCTGTGACACACTGCTCACTCCCAGCAGGCTCAGCCACCTGTGACACACTGCTCACTCCCAGCAGGCTCAGCCACCTGTGACACACTGCTCACTCCCAGCAGGCTCAGCCACCTGTGACACACTGCTCACTCCCAGCAGGCTCAGCCACCTGTGACACACTGCTCACTCCCAGCAGGCTCAGCCACCTGTGACACACTGTTATTGGCTTCACTCCCAGCCGGCTCAGCCACCTGTGACACACTGCTATTGGCCTCACTCCCAGCCGGCTCAGCCACCTGTGACACACTGCTATTGGCCTCACTCCCAGCCGGCTCAGCCACCTGTGACACACTGCTATTGGCCTCACTCCCAGCAGGCTCAGCCACCTGTGACACACTGCTCACTCCCAGCAGGCTCAGCCACCTGTGACACACTGCTCACTCCCAGCAGGCTCAGCCACCTGTGACACACTGCTATTGGCCTCACTCCCAGCCGGCTCAGCCACCTGTGACACACTGCTATTGGCCTCACTCCCAGCCGGCTCAGCCACCTGTGACACACTCCTCACTCCCAGCCGGCTCAGCCACCTGTGACACACTCCTCACTCCCAGCCGGCTCAGCCACCTGTGACACACTCCTCACTCCCAGCCGGCTCAGCCACCTGTGACACACTCCTCACTCCCAGCCGGCTCAGCCACCTGTGACACACTGCTCACTCCCAGCCGGCTCAGCCACCTGTGACACACTGCTCACTCCCAGCCGGCTCAGCCACCTGTGACACACTGCTCACTCCCAGCCGGCTCAGCCACCTGTGACACACTGCTCACTCCCAGCCGGCTCAGCCACCTGTGACACACTGCTTACTCCCAGCAGGCTCAGCCACCTGTGACACACTGCTCACTCCCAGCAGGCTCAGCCACCTGTGACACACTGCTCACTCCCAGCAGGCTCAGCCACCTGTGACACACTGCTCACTCCCAGCAGGCTCAGCCACCTGTGACACACTGCTCACTCCCAGCAGGCTCAGCCACCTGTGACACACTGCTCACTCCCAGCAGGCTCAGCCACCTGTGACACACTGCTCACTCCCAGCAGGCTCAGCCACCTGTGACACACTGCTCACTCCCAGCAGGCTCAGCCACCTGTGACACACTGCTCACTCCCAGCAGGCTCAGCCACCTGTGACACACTGCTATTGGCTTCACTCCCAGCCGGCTCAGCCACCTGTGACACACTGCTATTGGCCTCACTCCCAGCCGGCTCAGCCACCTGTGACACACTGCTATTGGCCTCACTCCCAGCCGGCTCAGCCACCTGTGACACACTGCTATTGGCCTCACTCCCAGCAGGCTCAGCCACCTGTGACACACTGCTATTGGCCTCACTCCCAGCCGGCTCAGCCACCTGTGACACACTGCTATTGGCCTCACTCCCAGCAGGCTCAGCCACCTGTGACACACTGCTATTGGCCTCACTCCCAGCAGGCTCAGCCACCTGTGACACACTGCTCACTCCCAGCCGGCTCAGCCACCTGTGACACACTGCTATTGGCCTCACTCCCAGCCGGCTCAGCCACCTGTGACACACTGCTATTGGCCTCACTCCCAGCCGGCTCAGCCACCTGTGACACACTGCTATTGGCCTCACTCCCAGCCGGCTCAGCCACCTGTGACACACTGCTATTGGCCTCACTCCCAGCCGGCTCAGCCACCTGTGACACACTGCTCACTCCCAGCCGGCTCAGCCACCTGTGACACACTGCTCACTCCCAGCCGGCTCAGCCACCTGTGACACACTGCTCACTCCCAGCCGGCTCAGCCACCTGTGACACACTGCTCACTCCCAGCCGGCTCAGCCACCTGTGACACACTGCTCACTCCCAGCCGGCTCAGCCACCTGTGACACACTGCTCACTCCCAGCCGGCTCAGCCACCTGTGACACACTGCTCACTCCCAGCCGGCTCAGCCACCTGTGACACACTGCTCACTCCCAGCCGGCTCAGCCACCTGTGACACACTGCTCACTCCCAGCCGGCTCAGCCACCTGTGACACACTGCTCACTCCCAGCCGGCTCAGCCACCTGTGACACACTGCTCACTCCCAGCAGGCTCAGCCACCTGTGACACACTGCTCACTCCCAGCAGGCTCAGCCACCTGTGACACACTGCTCACTCCCAGCAGGCTCAGCCACCTGTGACACACTGCTCACTCCCAGCAGGCTCAGCCACCTGTGACACACTGCTCACTCCCAGCAGGCTCAGCCACCTGTGACACACTGCTCACTCCCAGCAGGCTCAGCCACCTGTGACACACTGCTCACTCCCAGCAGGCTCAGCCACCTGTGACACACTGCTCACTCCCAGCAGGCTCAGCCACCTGTGACACACTGCTCACTCCCAGCAGGCTCAGCCACCTGTGACACACTGCTCACTCCCAGCAGGCTCAGCCACCTGTGACACACTGCTCACTCCCAGCAGGCTCAGCCACCTGTGACACACTGCTATTGGCTTCACTCCCAGCAGGCTCAGCCACCTGTGACACACTGCTATTGGCCTCACTCCCAGCCGGCTCAGCCACCTGTGACACACTGCTATTGGCCTCACTCCCAGCCGGCTCAGCCACCTGTGACACACTGCTATTGGCCTCACTCCCAGCCGGCTCAGCCACCTGTGACACACTGCTATTGGCTTCACTCCCAGCCGGCTCAGCCACCTGTGACACACTGCTATTGGCTTCACTCCCAGCCGGCTCAGCCACCTGTGACACACTGCTATTGGCTTCACTCCCAGCCGGCTCAGCCACCTGTGACACACTGCTATTGGCTTCACTCCCAGCCGGCTCAGCCACCTGTGACACACTGCTATTGGTTTCACTCCCAGCCGGCTCAGCCACCTGTGACACACTGCTATTGGCTTCACTCCCAGCCGGCTCAGCCACCTGTGACACACTGCTCACTCCCAGCAGGCTCAGCCACCTGTGACACACTGCTCACTCCCAGCAGGCTCAGCCACCTGTGACACACTGCTCACTCCCAGCAGGCTCAGCCACCTGTGACACACTGCTCACTCCCAGCAGGCTCAGCCACCTGTGACACACTGCTATTGGCCTCACTCCCAGCAGGCTCAGCTATAGTAGTTAATAGAAGCTGTGGGTGCCATAGTTGGCTGGGATTCTTTACAAACAACCGCCCCCCGAGCCCTGCCATCTGTGCCCGCTGCCCAGCACCCCCTGACATGCTGCCCGGCTCTCACCATCTCCTTGATGCCCAGCACGATGGTCCCGGTGCGCACATGGCAACAGCCGCAGCACCGAGTGCTGTACAGACGGTCTCTGGTCCGCTTCAGGTTCATGGTGCTCGGTCCGCTCCAGCCGCCGCTCTGACCAACCACTGCGACTCGCTGGTATCCACAGCCTTGGTGACGTAATGACAGGGGGTCACGTGACGCGCAGTCAGGGGGCGCAGCCAATCATGGCGACTGCTGCGAAGCGAAGGGCAAAGATCTGCCCGCCGCCATCTTGGATAAGGGCAACAAAACGCTCGTCACTTCTCTCCGACTCGTATCGAATGCAAATCAGGACGGCAAAACTATATTTACCAAAACGAAAATTGCCGTGAAATCACATTTTAAAAAATTAGGTCAAAATAGTCACATTAGAACAGTTCTACAAATATAGTCTGATTTCAGTTTGGCTATTTTGGCCTTAAATGTAAAATTTAGACTGTATCTAGAACTGCCAGCAACTTTAACCTTAGTGAGAGTTATTCACAAAACTCCAGATTTTAGCAAAATAAAATTGCAAAATTGACCTTAAAGTTACAGATCCCCAGGTGTTTCTATATAATCTGTATGGTTTATTAAAGGTAAATACTCCAAACACCATAACCACTGCAACCCTCTGTAGTGTTTAGGGAGCTTGGACTGCCCCAGCACTGTCCGATGGTAAGCCAGTGGCGTACATACCGGGGTCGCGGCTGCGACCGGGCCCGGCCCACCAGGGGGCCCGGCCGCCCTGCGACCCAGGTATGTACCCACAGGGCCAGCCTCTTCTGCTGGGGGGCCCAGGAGCTGGCCACCTCAGGGCCCCCCGAGGCTGGCCCTGCTGTCACCCGGCTGGCGGGCGCGCGAGGGAGCACTGTCCCCTGGGTGCTCCCTCTTCAGCTCCCTCGCGCACCGCACTGAAAACGGAGCCGGAAGATGACGTCATCTTCCGGCTCCGGTATCAGTACGCGGCGCGCGAGGGAGCACTCAGGGGACAGTGCTCCCTCGCGCGCCCGCCAGCCGGGTGACACCACTGGACCCCAGGGAATCCCCTCAGCTCTCCCACAGGTAAGGAGGCTGGGGGGATTAAATAAAAAATAAAAAAAAACGTGTGAGTGTGTGAGTGAGAGTGTGTGAGTGAGAGTGTGTGAGTGAGAGTGTGTTAGTGAGAGAGTGTTAGTGAGAGTGTTAGTGTGTTAGTGAGTGTGTTAATGTTAGTGAGTGTGTTAGTGTGAGTGTTAGTGAGAGTGTGTTAGTGAGAGTGTGTTAGTGTGTTAGTGAGTGTGTTAGTGAGTGTGTTAGTGTGAGTGTTAGTGAGAGTGTGTTAGTGATAGTGTGTTAGTGAGTGTGTTAGTGTTAGTGAGTGTGTTAGTGAGAGTGTGTTAGTGAGAGTGTGTTAGTGTGTTAGTGAGAGTGTGTTAGTGTGTTAGTGAGAGTGTGTTAGTGTGTTAGTGAGTGTGTTAGTGGGTGTGTTAGTGTGTGTGTGTTAGTGAGTGTGTGTGAGTGTTAGTGTGTTAGTGTGAGTGTTAGTGAGAGTGTGTTAGTGAGAGTGTGTGTTAGTGATTGTGTTAGTGTGTGTGTTAGTGTTAGTGATTGTGTGTGTTAGTGAGTGTGTTAGTGAGTGTGTGTGTGTTAGTGAGTGTGTTAGTGAGTGTGTGTGTGTGTTAGTGAGTGTGTGTGTGTTAGTGAGTGTGTGTGTGTGTGTGTTAGTGAGTGTGAGTGTGTGTCTGTCAGTAAATGTGTGCGTCTGTTCATGAGAGTGTGTGTGTGTGTGTGTGTGTGTCTAAAGCACTTACCTTTCTCCAGCGCCGGACTCCCTTGGCACTGGGGATCTCTCCGTCCGGATCCGCCTCTCAGCTCCGAATGCACATGCGTGGCAAGAGCCACGCGCGCATTCAAACCGCCCATAGGAAAGCGTTACTCAATGCTTTCCTATGGACGTTCAGCGTCTTCTCACTGTGATTTTCACAGTGAGAATCGCAGAAAATCCTCTAGCGGCTGTCAATGAGACAGCCACTAGAGGCTGGATTAACCCTCAGTGAAACATAGCAGTTTCTCTGAAACTGCTATGTTTTCAGCTGCAGGGTTAAAACTAGAGAGACCTGGCACCCAGACCACTTAATTGAGCTGATTTGATCTGGGTGTCTGTAGCGGTCCTTTAAGTATATGTGTTTATGCATGCACTGGCGTACATACCGCGGTCGCACGGGTCGCAGCCCTGCGACCAGGTGCCCGCCGCCATGTGCTGCGGCCCCAGCCCGCGCAGAGTAAGAGCGGGGGGGGGGCCCACGGATCATTTTTCGCACCGGGGCCCCATGGGTTGTGTGTACGCCACTGTGGTAAGCCACATACTCTTTAACACAACTTACTGGGTCCCCAAGACATCTGTATAAGTCACAGGTGTCCCCATATGGCAAGTATCCATATAGCGCAGAGCGTCCATAGGAAAGCATTTAGAAATGCTTTCCTATGGACACTTTGAATGCGCGCACGGCACTTGCCGTGCATGCGCATTCGGCTCCAGTGACATCGGACGGGGAGGAGAGGTCACCAGCGCCGAGGGAACCCGGCGCTGGATTAAGGTAAGTGGCCCCTTTAGCGCCACGGGAGAGGGACCCTGAGGGTGGGAGCACCCTCAGGGCACTATAGTGTCAGGAAAACCGCTTTGTTTTTCTGACACTATAGTGATCCTTTAATAGAAGGGTTAATAGAAAAAACTTCTAAGCCCAGCAGTTTAAATTGCTTGTATAATTTGTAAGAAACTATTGCTGTTAGTAACTAAGATTTTCAAGGGCAACAGACGCTACAGCTCCCCTTCTTGCTAGATAAGCGCTAACAAAGCGTGTGTGTAATATATTGTGAGAAATGGTAGAGAGGGGATGGTAGCTAAACATTTCTATGTTTGTAACTGATAACGTGTGTATATGCAAAATTCCAAGCTCTGTGAATCAGAATCAGTTCAGACTCATTCTCTCTCTATTTGCAATAAAGACATGGTCCTGTATTTCCACTACTCCGGCCTCTGACTGGTTAAGTGGAAAGGAATTTTTCAGAGGGTATTGACTATTTGGCTAATATATGTAAATAATATATTTACCGTAGTTCTTTTTTTCTGATAACATTTTAGTTGCATAAATTGTTATAGTAAGTCACAAAATATTTCTCAGAACAGCCCACCCGGCTACATTCTCATACACACTCTTAAATTTAAAGGGACACTATGGCATTAGGAGTACAAATCTGTATTCCTACTGCTATAGTGCTCCTGTCCCTACTTCCCCACAGCAACACTCTCCTCTTCCTCCCCTGGCAAGGTCATTGAGGAGACAGGGCCTCCTGTACCATGGTCCTGATAGAGGCAATTTTCATAGAGTAGCATTGGGGACCCAATGCACTTTTTTTTGTTTTACTGAGTCAGTCAGTGCAGCGGAAGCACCTCTAGTGCCTGTCATACTCTCAAAAACTGCAATGTTTTACATTGTAGGGTTAAGGATATAGGGACATTGTGCCCAGACCATTTCATTGAGATGACGTGTCGGGGTGACTATGGTTTTCCTTTAAACTGTCCCTCGTTGTCCATTTGAAATGTTGGGAGGAATGTATTTGCACTGCATCTGGTCTAAAGAAGTAGATTTTACTGCAGAGTTAAATGGACACTCCACTGCCAAAAAAAAAAAAAACCTCACTATTTGGTAGATATATACCAAATGAGCATATTCATGCATTTAATTATGCGTATTTCCATTGGGGTTATATCTAAAAACAGTTTGCAAAGCTGAAGTTCTCGTGTCTTCTGTCTTTACAATCCCTCCCCTTCTAACCCCGCCCAGACTTTCTGTTGTTGTCCAATCACAGTCTTCCCAATGGAGCTACAGTGGAACCTCGGAACTTAGACTTAAAGGAACACTATAGTCACCTAAATTACTTCAGCTAAATAAAGCAGTTTTAGTGTATAGATCATTCCCCTGCAATTTCACTGCTCAATTCACTGTCATTTAGGAGTTAAATCACTTTGTTTCTGTTTATGCAGCCCTAGCCACACCTCCCCTGACAGAGCCTGCATGAAAAAACAAAACTGGTTTCACTTTCAAACAGATGTAATTTACCTTAAATAATTTTATTTCAATCTCTAATTTGAACTTTAATCACATACAGGAGGCTCTTGCAGGGTCTAGCAAGCTATTAACATAGCAGGGGATAAGAAAATCTTAATTAGAAAACATTTCACTTAAAAGGCAACAGGGCCTCTACTCTTTTTGCATCCAAACTCCGGCATGTGAATGCCCAATCAAAAATAGCGTATTTACTTGATGATCAGGGGCGAAAAGTGTTTCATCCTACTAAAATCAGTGACATGTTTGCAGAGTATTATAGTAAAATTTATAATTTAGAATGTGATTCGAACCTTACCCAGCCTTCTGCAACAACCATTGATAAATTCTTAGACAGAGTGACATTGCCTCGGCTGTCTCCAGGACACTTAGAAAGCTTAGAATGTGAAATATCAGCAAAAGAGATAGCTGAGGCGATCAAACTTATGCCATCCGGAAAAGCTCCTGGTCCCGATGGATTCACTATTTTATAGTATAAAACTTTTCATGAAATTTTAATTCCCCACATGACCAAATTATTCAACTCCTATAAGTCCGGGGGAACGATGCCAGAGGAGTCCTTGTGCGCACGAATAGTCACCTTGCCAAAACCGGGAAAAACTCCTGATAGATGCCACAATTTTAGACCCATTTCTCTAATTAATAATGACTCAAAGATTTATTCTAAAGTTCTCGCAAATAGATGAACCAAATTAATCCCATTGCTAATAAATAAGGATCAAGTGGGTTTTGTAAAGGATAGACAGGCGCCCGACGGGACTAGAAGATTCATAAACTTGATTCAGCATATCAATATGACCAAAACGCCTTCATTGCTTCTATCTCTAGACGCAGAGAAGGCGTTTCACAGGATTCATTGGGGATATTTATGGAGAACGTTAGAAAGATTCAACATACCATCATCCTTTATCACAGCAATTAAGGCGCTATATTGTGCACCTTTCGCCCATGTCTCAGCTTCCGGTTTCACATCCAAAACTTTTTCTCTAACCAATGGGACGAGACAGGGGTGCCCTTTATCTCCAATTCTATTTGTTTTAGCAATAGAACCCCTGGCTGAACTAATTAGAACAACCCCACAAATTGTAGGAATTGTTGTTAAAGAATCCGTTCACAAAATTGGCCTGTTTGCAGACGATATAATTCTAGCTGTCAAAAACCCAAAAGAATCTTTGAGCCACCTCAAAGACATTTTAACTCAATTTGGCGAGATATCGTACTACAAATTAAACGAGTCTAAGTCTCAGGCCCTTCCATTTCATTTAAAAAATTCGGAAACCACTGCCCTTAAGAAATTATATTTATTTGATTGGAGAGCTGACTATATGGAATATCTTGGCATTAATTTATGCACAAAATTGGTAAATATGCATGATCACAACTTGAGGAAAGCATGGTCGGACCTACAAAAGGAGATGGAGAGATGGGGCGGAATGGAACTTTCATGGTTGGGGAGGGTCGCATCTGTTAAAATGACGATACTACCAAAAATTCTATATTTTTTTAGGACCATCCCTTTGTCCATCCCATTATCATTTTTTAATAAAGTTCACTCGACAATGATGAAGTTCATCTGGGGGAACAAGCCTGCCCGAGTAAGGCTCACCTCCCTGCAACACCACAAATCGAATGGCGGTATCAGTGTTCCCGATATACGCAAATATTATTTCGCCACTAGCACTGCAGTGGCTGTGAGCTTTAATAATCAGGTTGATAAACCCAGATGGATGGAAATAGAAGAATCAAAAATTTTACCGGTTAGATTGTCAGAATTACCTTGGTTAAATCCTAAGAAAAGACCTGGAATTACAAAGTTATTTTTATCTACCAAGACTACGCTTAAGGCCTGGGATATAGTTTTTAAAAATGATCATTCTCCCAGCCTATATAGAGCAATGCCTATTGAATTATTGAAAGATTATATTCCATCCTTAAAAATAGAACTGTTGAAGGAATGCTCTATAACTAATCTTGACAATTTTTTTTACGCAATGCTATTCTATCTTTGGAAAAATTGAAACTTAAGTATGGATTAACGAATGTATGTGAATTGGATTGTATGTTAATCATTGACAAATTGAAAGAACTATATAAGGTACCTGAAACAGATAAAAACTATAAAACGCTTGAGATATCTCCATTAGAGAAAGTTTTTTTATGCAGCCCCACTAGTAAAGGCATGATATCCTTATGCTATTTGTTTTATAATGCCAAGCCCCTAGTTAAATTAAAACATATGTTGTCATGGGAGACGGAGTTGGGTGCCCAGTACGATCTAGAAAATGGTTCGGTTTTTTTAAAGCTTTAAAAGGTATTTCGTATTGCACCGACCACTTTGAAAATCATTATAAAATTTTATATCGCTGGTACCTGGCCCCGTCTAGATTGCACAACATGAACAATATGTATTCTGACCGGTGTTGGAGAGATTGTGGGGGTGTGGGCAATATGGCCCATATTTGGTGGTTCTGTCCTAAATGAATATTGGAAAATGATTCACGACCTAATTATTAAAGTGGACAGAACCATTAGCATTTTAACCTCGGAACTAGCCTTATTTTAAAAACTCCCGGAGTCCATTAATAGATCAGACAAAATAATCATAGGCCACATTTTGATCGCTGCTACATCCTTTTTACCTAGACATTGGAAGTCCCAAAATGTGCCATCTCTCAGAGAAGTTTTTAATTTGATTCTAGAAAACAAGGCACACGAATTATCGCATAGAGTTAATATGCGTGGTTTCCCAATATTAAAATACAACTGGGATAAGTGGGAAGAAAAAATCAAAACAGCATATGGTCTTTGACATATTTATTGTTAAAGTGCATTGATGTAAAAACATATTATTATTATTATTATTTTTTTTTTTGCCATATACACTGTTATGCCTATTTTAATGCTGGATGGTTATTCTTTTCCATTTCCAAGTTCCGTTTCCCTTCCTACCCCTAATACAATGTTTATATTTTTGTTGTTATACAAATATGTAAAACTTTAATAAAAATTATTTGAAAAGAAAATCTTAATTAAACAGAACGTGCAATAAAGAAAGCCTAAATATGGCTCTCTTTACAGGAAGTGTTTATGGAAGGCTGTGCAAGTCACATGCAGGGAGGTGTGACTAGGGTTCATAAACAAAGGGATTTAACTCCTAAATGCCAGAGGATTGAGCAGTGAGGCTGCAGGGGCATGTTCTATACACCAAAACTGCCTCATTAAGCTAAAGTTGTTCAGGTGACTATAGTGTCCGTTACAGAAGGCTGTTTAAAATTTTTCCATAAGAATTAATGTAAATTAGATTAATCCGTTCCAGACCCCCAACAGTACACCATTTTAATACACATTTTACAGTTTAATAATACCTTAAATGCATAAAATCATACAGAAAACCAATAAACACAAATGTAAATGAAATGACGTTATCTGTCCGCAGTACACCATTTTAATACACATTTTACAGTTTAATAATACCTTAAATGCATAAAATCATACAGAAAACCAATAAACACAAATGTAAATGAAATCACGTTATCTGTCCGCTCTGTTTGCTGACAGAATGGAGCTGTTTGCTGACAGAATGGAGCTCTGTTCACAGACAGAATGGAGCTATGTTCGCTTTGACTAGTGCTAGGAGGCTGATGCGTCATACCAATGAGGTTCCAAAGGGGTACCTTCGAGGTTAATGCTGTGTGATTTTGTTCTAATACCGAGTTTTGTTCTAATACTAAGACATTTTTTTTCTCAAATATTTTGTTTGAATACCGAATTGTTTGCGTACGGGTCTGTTCCAGAACCGAGGTTTCACTGTAAATGAGAAGTCTTTGCAAGGTAGGTGCTCTGGGCAATTGCTGCTTCTTGAGTTTAGCTACACTGTAAAAAACAGGACTTGTTATCTGATTGAATGCCAGAGGGGTGTAACAAGGTTAATTTATAAAAGTGCCAATTTATTGAAATCTGCACTTTTTGTAAAATGCAAATAAAGAGGACACACATGCTCTACACGTATAAAGCATTTCAGCAAGCTAAAGTGTTTTATGTGTGTGGAGTGTACCTTTAAGCCTGGCCGATCCAGGACCCCACTCATTGGCTGAGAGTTCTTAAGCTGCTGTTCTCAGTCAGTGAGTGTGGTCCTCCCAGATTCTCTTAAAGGAGAAGGCAGGATAGATGGGCTGCAGTAGTCAAAAAAAGGATTTAAAAGATTAAAAGTTTGGGCAAGTCTCATTTTAGTGAATATCCCTGTGTGTGTTTACATTTTCACAGGGTAAAATCTTTTTCTTTCAACTGTGTCATCTCAAAAAAGAAAGCAGACTGTCATGTGCTTACTCCACAGTCTCAGTCAGACTTTAGTTTTTTTTTTAACTCAAACACCAAACAGGAAATAGTAGGGAAACAAAAGTTGAATTCCAAAATTCGAGTTAAAATTATTACACTTTCCAAATCAACCATATTAGCATAAATTCTGAAGTTCAGGTTTAAAGAGACACTTTAGTCAACCAGACAACTTCAGCTCAATGAAGTGGTCTGGGTGGCAGGTCCTCCGGGTTTTATCCCTTCAGACAGGGCTCGAGTCCTGCAGGAACGCATGGGAACGGCGTTCCTGCACTTTTTCTAGTGCGGGAACGGTGTTCCCATTGATGGTCCTGCAGGCACTCAAAAAATGCCGCCCCCAAATGTCCCCGTGTTCCCCCTGTCATGGGGGGCCCAAGAGGTGGCCTAATGGCCACCTGAAGGATCCCCCCCGGCCGGCTCTTGTCTCGCTGTCAGGGAGCTGTGTCCTCTCTGCTCCCTCTCGCCGCGCCGTTTGCTGATGCTGGGAGCTGGAATATGACGTAATTTCCGGCTCCCGGCATCAGCAGACAGCCCGCGCGGCGAGAGGGAGCAGAGAGGACACAGCTCCCTCGCCGCGTCTGACAGCGAGACAAGAGCCGGCCGCACTGAAGCCCCACTGGACCCCAGTGACAGGTCCACGCCAGCTCTTCAGGTAGGGAGGCTGGGTGGACATTTTTAAATTTAAAAAAATATATACAAATAATTTTTGTGTATGTGAGTGTGTATGTCTGTGAGTGTATGTGTGTATGTGTCTGGGACTGTGTCTGTGTGTGTGTGTCTGGGAGTGTGTCTGTGTGTCTGTGAGTGTGTGTATGTGTGTGTGTCTGTGTATGTGTCTGGGAGTGTGTCTGTGTGTATGTGTGTGTCTGTGAGTGTATGTGTGTGTGTCTGTGAGTGTATGTGTGTGTGTGTCTGTGATTGTGTGTGTGTGTCTGGGTGGATGTGTGTGTCTGTGAGTGGATGTGTGTGTGTGTGTGTGAGTGTGTGTGTGTCTGTCTGTGAGTGTGTGTGTGTGTCTGTGAGTGTATGTGTGTGTGTGTCTGGGAGTGTGTGTGTGTATGTGTCTGGGAGTGTGTGTGTGTGTCTGGGAGTGTGTGTGTGTCTGTGCGTGTATGTGTCTGGGAGTGTGTGTCTGTGAGTGTATGTGTATGTGAGTGTATGTATGTGTGTGTGTACGTGTGTGTCTGTGAGTATGTGTGTCTGTGTGTGTGTCTGTGAGTGTGTGTGTGTCTGTGAGTGTGTGTGTGTCTGTGAGTGTATGTGTGCACCTGAGTGTGTGTGTACGTGTTTATATATGCATGCAAGTTTTGTTTTTTTCTGGTGGTGGGGTGAGGGTGGAACTCGAGTGAGTTCCCACACTTTATTCCCCAGGACTTGACCCCTGCCTTCAGATAATCCAGGGTTAATCCAGCCTCTAGTGGCTGTCTTCCTGTCAGCCGCTAGAGCGTGCAGAACTGTTTTCCTGTGGAATGTTTGAATGCGCGCGGGACTGTTTGAATGCGCGTGCGGCTCTTGCCGCGCATGCGCATTCCACTCCAATTGGGAGCTTACGACGGCGGGGTAGGAGAGGTCACCAGCGCCAAGGGAGCCCGGCGCTGGATAAAGGTAAATGGCTGAAGGGGTTTTGACCCCTTCAGCCCAGCGGGAGGGGGACCCTGAGGCTGGGGGGGACCTAAGGGTTACATAGTGTCAGGAAAACACACTATAGTGATCCTTTAATTTCGCTAGTTTGCTGTATAGTGTTTTCCTGACACTATAGTGATCTATTAATTTCGCTGGTTTGCTGTATGGTCAGTGGAGGCTGTTCCACAGGAGCAGGTGAGGTGGCGCCCCCTGGTTTTTGTTGCAAAAAAAAAAAGTCACATTTATTGGCATTATAAGGTCTACTGATAAGTGTGTTAGAATAATAAAACTGTGATGATTGTATCTACAGTTACAAATGGTCATTTATTGATGAGTAGAGATGCACCAGGTTTTAAACAGAGCATGGCATCTCATGGGGTTGAGGAAATAGGGCCCAACAAATCGGAGGGGGGAGCAACCCACCATCTTTAAACTTCACCATCCGTCACTGTGTTTTGTGAATTAAGCGTGCATACATGTGGTAAATTGAAAAACAAATTGCAAAAATTAGGTAAAAAGACTAGGTTTAGAAAATAACTTTTTTTCGTCAGTGCAATTATTTTGGCCTAACCTTTGCAATTTTGCTTTACGTTCACCGTAACTCACTGTTTGTAGTATAAATTCTAGTATTGTGTAATGGTATGCAGAGGAACGTCACTGAACATAGTGTGTGACTTAAACACACGTACTGTTTTCCAACGTACTTCGCAAAGAAAAAAATGTCACCTTCACTTTAAGCACAATCAAATGCATACCTCCCAAGTGTCCCTATTTAGGATGGACAGTCCCAATGTTGGACCCAAATCGCACTGTCTGTTCTAATATCCCTCTTTTCTAGGAACTCCATATTGTGTCTTTATAGCGCAACACATTTCTTTAGAAATCAGTCTGTATGAATAAGATACATCATTCTTGTCCTAACTTACAGTTTAGTTCTATAAATTATTAAGTCACCTAAAATTTCTCAGAACAGCTACTCCCATGACTCCCCTTGAAACACCCCTAAAATTAAAGTGTCTCTCTTTCCATTTGAAATACAGGGATGCATGGAAATAGGTGACTAAAGATTATGAATTGGTTGTTCTAAAAGTTTTTTAAACACTCCTTTTATTTCCTTATATTTTAGCTTCTATGCTTTGTCGGCCAAGGAGGGAAAAGTATGAAAATGTCTTAACTCGACTTTCAGTGCCGCACACATAGGACATTTGTTCGTATGGCGCTGGTAGAGAGAATTTTGAACGCACATGTGCCATACAGATTTTCTTTGTGAGATGCCGGGATGCATATGCACACACCCAAAGCACTGAGGAGGGGCAAAGCCCCTGAAATACAGCGGCCGTAAGTAAACTGCTCTGCTTACTCCAATAAACATTGAAATAATATTTACTGGGGTCATGGAACAGTCACTTCTCTGAAATTTAACAGTTCCCCTTTAAAAAAAAATAACAAGAACAAGTGATTTAGGTAAACTCAAAAAATGGTCAGAGTTGTGGCAACTGACATTTAATGTGGATAAGTGCAAGATAATGCATCTTGGACGTAAAAACCCAAGGGCAGAGTACAGAATATTTGATCGAGTTCTAACCTCAACATCTGAGGAAATGTATTTAGGGGTGTTTTTTTCAGATGACTTAAAGGTAAGCAGACAATGTACGGTAATAGAGCAGCAGGAAATGCTAGCAGAACGCTTGGTTGAATAGGAAGAGGTATTAGCAGTAGAAAGAGGGAAGTGCTCATGCCATTGTACAGAACACTGGTGAGACCTCACTTGGAGTATTGTACGCAGTACTGGAGACCCTATCTTCACAAGGGTATTGATACCTTAGAGAGAGTTCAGAGAAGGGCTACTAAACTGGTTCATGGATTGCAGGATAAAACTTACCAGGAAAGGTTAAAGGATATTAACATGTATTGCTTGGAGGAAAGACGAGACAGGGGGGATATGATAGAAACATTTATAGGACCACTATAGTGCCAGGAAAACAAACTAATTTTCCTGGTACTATATAGTCCTTAGGTCCCTCCCTACTTCAGTGCCCCCCCCTCCCTCAGCCACTGGGGCATATAACAGAAAAAGATGCTGACTAGCAGTGCCAATGTGCCAGACCTTTAGTAGTTTATGCAGACCTGCCTAGAATCGCCACGGGAATTTACAGTTTAGCATCAGATTATAAATGTAATGTCATTGAGTTAGTAGTTATCCAGGCTGCAAGTCATGTCAGAATAGATACTTTTATTATTATTATTATTTAGTATTTTTATTTTTGAAGGGCCCCTTTGCCCCTGGCAAGGGCCCCAAGCATTTAGCCCATTTGTAGACCATGTCACAGTTTTTTAAATCAATGACTGCCCTCTAGGGAACCATTATAGTACAATTTATAGAACCTTTTCTGGGTTCCAATACTTTAAATGCCTCATTTATTTCCCCTATGCCAATGGCTCATTTCTTTGTAGTAGTTTGCGGGAAAATACAAATATAGTGAACATCTATTATATAAAGTAATTATGCCAGGAGCTTACTCATTAAACACCCCAATGAATTGAATGTAACGCTGCAAGCAAGAATGGTCATATTGCAAACACACCAGCTTGGCTTTAGTCACAGTTTAAAATAAGTGAAAAGTATACCCTTTGCCTCTAGAAAAATACACAAATAAAACGTCAATAAAATTACTCATGTACTATTATTTAGTCTGTTGCATTTATTACATGAGTAATTTTATTGACGTTTTATTTGTGTATTTTTCTAGAGGCAAAGGGTATACTTTTCACTTATTTTGCATATCATTTACTCAATAGGTTGTCAGGTTTCCTATTATATATACCCTCCTCCTTAGGAAATTAAGTAGCGCTCCACTTTTTGCACACTTTTAGTCACAGTTTGTCTGTGGTAGCCTACATTTTGCAATTAAGTGTTTTCCCATTAGCATTACTCACTAATCTGGCAATTGCTAGGAATTGACATTTAAATGTTGGGCCAAGGCAGCTGAGCTGGACACATAAGTAAGTTAGACAAGGTTTGTGGTTGTGTTTTATTTATTTATTTTAAATCTTCACTTCCTGTTGTTATTTCCTTAGTTTAACCCCTTAAGGACGGAGGCAACTGTACAAGTTCTGATCAAAACAAAACCTAGTATTTGAGCTATATGCCTGTTCAACCATAATTTACCTCATTCATACACTGAACAAAATTATAAACGCAACACTTTTACCCCCATTTTTCATGAGCTGAACTCAAAGATCTCAGACTTTTTCTATGTACACAAAAGGCCCATTTCTCTCAAATATTCTTCACAAATCTGTCTAAATCTGTGTTAGTGAGCACTTCTCCTTTGCCGAGATAATCCATCCACCTCACAGGTGTGGCATATCAAGATGCTGATTAGACAGCATGATTATTGCTCAGGTGTGCCTTAGGCTGGCCACAATAAAAGGCCACTCTAAAATGTTCAGGGTATGTCTGAAAACCAGTCAGTATCTGGTGTCACCACCATTTGCCTCATGCAGTACAACCCATCTCCTTCGCATAGAGTTGATCAGGTTGTCGATTGTGGCCTGTGGGATGTTGATCCACTCCTCTTCAATGGCTGTGCGAAGTTGCTGGATATTGGCAGGACCTGGAACACGCTGTCGTATACACCGATCCAGAGCATCCCAAACATGCTCAATGGGTGACATGTCTGGTGAGTATGCTGGTCATGCAAGAACTGGGATGTTTTCAGCTTCCAGGAATTGTGTACAGATCCTTGCAACATGGGCCTGTGCATTATCATGCTGCAACATGAGGGAATGGTCGTGGGTGAATGGCACAACAATGGGCCTCAGGTTCTTATCATGGTATCTCTGTGCATTCAAAATGCCATCAATAAAATGCACCTGTGTTCGTTGCCAATAACTTACGCCTGCCCATACCATAACCCCACAGTGTCAGGATCGGGAGAGGGATCCAACACGCAGAGTACAAACAGAAGCCAGATACGTATACCGGACCTTAGAATGGCCGGACTAACGTAAGTAGTACAGTAGAGAATGGTCAAAGGCAAGCCGAGGTCGAGGGTAACAGAAGACAGGTAAGCGAGAGACAAGCCGAATCAAGGGGTAACAGAGATAAGCAGAGTAGAGCAAACAAGCCGGGTCAAAACCAAAAGGGATAACTAGAAAACACGAGCACTGAGTGACTAGAACAAGCTAGAACCACGACAGGGCAATGAGCTAACGAAAGAAGCACTGTTAAATGCCCTGTTCAGATAAGTAGACACACCTCCGACGAGTCCTGATTGGTCCTGAACCAATTGAGTGACAGGTCGTTCCGGTTTGACGTCCTGACGTCGACTTCCGGGCGTCATGCTATAAAAGGGAGTCACTCCCTCGCGGCCGGCTTTGCATGACCGGATGGACCGCGAGGAAGAGGGAAAACAGGCCGTCCGGATGGATGAACGACTAAGTCTCTACCTCTCTCGGAGGTAGAGACCTCAGGTACCCTGACAGTACCCCCCCTCTCAGATACGCCCACCGGGCGGAAGGAACCAGGACGAGAAGGGAAGCGAGAGTGAAATGCCCTGCGGAGACGGGGAGCATGAACATCCTCCTGAGGTACCCAAGTTCTCTCCTCAGGACCATATCCTCTCCAATCGACCAGATATTGTACTTTCCCCCGGGAGATTCGAGAATCGACGATGGAATTGACCTCATACTCCTCCTGACCCTCCACCTGAACAGAGCGAGGAGGGGCGATCGTGGAGGAGAATCTGTTACATACTAGTGGTTTCAGCAACGAAACATGAAACGAGTTAGGAATGCGTAAGGTAGTAGGCAAAGCTAGACGATACGCAACTGGGTTAATTTGAGTCAACACCCTGTAAGGTCCAATATACCGAGGAGCGAACTTCATGGAAGGCACTTTTAACCGAATGTTTCTAGTACTTAACCATACTCTATCGCCTGGAACAAACACCGGTGCTGCCCTTCTACGTTTGTCAGCGTGTTTTTTAACCAGCATAGAATTGTGCAGAAGAGTCTGGTCCCACAACTTCCTTAAATTGGCAACATGAACATCAACCGACGGTACCCCTTGGGAAGAAGCCTCCGAAGGCAGAATGGAAGGATGAAAGCCATAATTCATGAAGAAGGGGCTAGAATGCGTAGAACCACAAACGAGATTGTTGTGTGCAAACTCCGCCCAAGGAATCAGACCGACCCAATCGTCCTGGTGTTCAGAAACGAAACAACGTAAATATTGTTCAACCTTTTGGTTGGTGCGTTCAGCAGCTCCATTGGACTGAGGATGGTAGGCAGAAGAGAAATTCAATTTGATGCCTAGTTGAGTGCAGAAGGATTTCCAAAAACGGGAAACAAATTGGGAACCTCTGTCAGATACAATTTGGGAAGGTATCCCATGTAAACGGAAGATCTCCCTAGCGAATATCTCTGCTAATTCGGGCGAAGATGGGAGTTTAGGTAAGGGAATGAAGTGAGCCATCTTAGTAAATCTGTCCACCACAGTGAGGATAACAGTCTGCTTTTTAGAGATAGGCAAATCAACAATGAAGTCCATAGCTAAACAGGACCATGGCTTTTCAGGAACCTCTAAAGGGTGCAGAAATCCACATGGGAGCGAATGAGGTTGCTTAGTCTTGGTACAAACCTCACACGCCCCGATGAATTCTTTAATATCTTTCCGTAGATCAGGCCACCAGAAATCTTTAGAGATCAAAGCATACGTCTTGCGAATGCCAGGATGCCCAGCCACCTTGCTGTTGTGGAAACAGCGTAACACTTCTAGTTGGAGAGTGCCGGGAACGAAGTGTCGATCCCCAGGAGTCTGTTTGGGTGCAAGATGCTGTAATTTCATGATCTCAGCAAGCAACGGAGAGTGAATCCTGAGACTCGTGTTAGCGATGATGTTACCCTTAGGAACTATCGAGGAAAGGACTGGCTCAGTTATAGTGAACGGTTCATATTGACGAGACAAAGCATCAGCTTTAGAGTTCTTAGAACCAGGTCTATAAGTAAGTACATAATTAAAGTGAGTGAGGAACAAGGACCAACGAGCTTGCCTGGCGGACAGGCGCTTAGCCTCCCCAATGTAAGACAAGTTCTTATGATCCGTTAAAACAGGGTGTAATGTCCCTTCTAGTAAATGTCTCCACTCCTTTAAAGCCTTAATGACCGCTAACAGTTCCCTATCACCGATGTCATATCTGCTTTCAGGACCAGATAATTTCTTAGAGAAGAACCCACAAGGGTGTAACGGTTTGTCCACCCCTAACCTTTGAGACAGAACAGCGCCAACTCCCGTCTCAGAGGCATCGACCTCGAGTAAGAACGGCAGAGTCGTATCAGGATGGACTAGAATGGGAGCAGAAGCAAAAAGTTCTTTGAGAGTCTTGAAAGCAACAAGAGCCTCCGTAGACCAGGTCTTAGTATCAGCCCCTTGTTTGGTCATATTGGTAATAGGCGAAATGATAGAAGAGTATCCCTTAATGAAGCGCCTATAATAGTTGGAAAACCCAATAAACCTCTGAATAGCCTTGAGTCCTTTAGGCAACGGCCAATCTAAAATAGACTGGAGTTTGACAGGATCCATCTTAAAGCCTTCCCCAGAAATCACGTAACCAAGAAAGTCTATCTGAGACTGGTCAAAGCTGCATTTCTCCAATTTACAGTATAGACCGTGTTGCAGAAGTTTGTGTAGTACCTTTCTGACTTGTCTATGGTGAGTCTCAATCTCCCTAGAGTGTATCAGTATGTCGTCCAGGTAGACAATAACACAATCATGTTGAAACTCCCTAAGTACCTCATTAATCAAATCTTGAAATACTGCAGGAGCATTGCAAAGTCCAAATGGCATAACTGTGTATTCATAGTGGCCATACCGAGTATTGAACGCCGTCATCCACTCGTGTCCATGCTGGATTCTCACCAAATTATATGCCCCTCTGAGATCTAATTTGGTGAAGATTTTGGAGCCCTTAAGACGATCAAACAACTCGGTAATCAATGGAATAGGATAGGCATTTATTTTATTCAAACCTCGGTAATCAATACAAGGCCTCAGCGTGCCATCCTTCTTTTTAACGAAAAAAAACCCAGCCCCGGCAGGAGAAGAAGACCTCCTAATGAATCCTTTTTCTAAATTCTCACGAATATATTCCTCTAGAACAGAGTTCTCCTGAACAGATAAAGGATATACATTACCCCTCGGGGGCATAGTACCAGGTAGAAGCTTAATTTTACAATCAAATGACCTGTGTGGAGGTAATGAATCGGCATTCTTCTTGTCGAATACTGCCTTTAAGTCTTGGTACAGGGACGGTATCTGTCTCTCTGTGGACTGAGTAGAACTACCTGGTGTGTTAATATTAGCCAATGGAGAAACCTTGCGTAAACACCTCTCCTGGCAGCTCTGACCCCACGAGAGTATCTCCCCTAATTCCCAATCGATAATAGGGTTATGTCTCTTCAACCATGGATACCCCAGAACTATGGGAACAGAAGGGGACGAAATGAGCATAAGAGATAAATTTTCCACGTGTAGGATCCCAACATTTAAGTTAATGGGTATGGTCTCACGAAAGATAACAGGGTCCAGTAATGGTCTACCATCTATGGCCTCAACGGCCAAGGGTGTCTCCCTTAACTGGGATGGGATATTGTGTTTAGTGGCAAAGGCTTGGTCGATAAAATTCTCAGCAGCTCCGGAATCTATCAAAGCCAAAGCCTCTATTACTTCCCTCTCCCAAGTTAAGGAAACTGGTAGCAGAAGCCTGTGATCTTTATAATTAGGAGTAGAGGACAAAATAGAAACACCCAAGGCCTGTCCTCTAGAGAAACTTAGGTGCGAGCGTTTCCCGGGCGGTTAGGACAGTTCGAGAGTAAATGACCTCTGGCTCCACAATACATACATAACCCCTCCCTTCTCCTGTACTGTCTCTCCTCCTCAGAGAGACGGGTATAGCCTATCTGCATAGGTTCAGGAAGCAATGAGACCGTGGAGTCAGGACTTAGAAATGCGGGAGCTAACTTAAAGGAAGGTCTCCGGTTCCTCTCTCGAGTGTTCTGTCTCTCTCTTAAACGTTCATCTATACGAGAAATGAACGAAATTAAATCCTCTAAATTTTCAGGAATTTCTCTAGTAGCAACCTCGTCAAGGATTACATCTGATAGCCCATTCAAAAATACATCCATATACGCCTGCTCATTCCACTTGACTTCTGACGCCAGAGACCTGAACTCTAGTGCATAATCCACAAGTGTTCGGTTCTCCTGTCTCAGGCGTAACAGTAATCTGGCTGTATTAACCTTTCTACCTGGAGGGTCAAAAGTTCTTCTAAAAGCAGTTACAAATGCGTTATAATTGTATACTAACGGGTTATCGTTCTCCCATAGTGGGTTGGCCCATCTCAGAGCCTTCTCAATGAGTAAGGTGATAATAAATCCCACCTTTGCCCTATCCGTAGGATAGGAGCGAGGTTGCAATTCAAAGTGGATACTAATTTGGTTTAAAAAACCACGATACTTCTCAGGGGCACCACCATAACGTACTGGTGGGGTAATGCGAGAAGAAGCACCTACAGTGGCTACCTCTAGGCCTGAACTTACAGGAGAGATAGGGGTAGTACGTAACTCCTCTGGTGGATTATTGGCACGAGATAATAACGCCTGTAGCGCTAGCGCCATCTGATCCATTCTGTGATCCATGGCTTCAAACCTAGGATCAGGAGAACCAAGCTGACTGTTTGTACTTGCAGGATCCATTGGCCCTGTCGTAATGTCAGGATCGGGACAGGGATCCAACACGCAGAGTACAAACAGTAGTCAGATACGTATACCGGACCTTAGAATGGCCGGACTAACGTAAGTAGTACAGTAGAGAATGGTCAAAGGCAAGCCGAGGTCGAGGGTAACAGAAGACAGGTAAGCGAGAGACAAGCCGAATCAAGGGGTAACAGAGATAAGCAGAGTAGAGCAAACAAGCCGGGTCAAAACCAAAAGGGATAACTAGAAAACACGAGCACTGAGTGACTAGAACAAGCTAGAACCACGACAGGGCAATGAGCTAACGAAAGAAGCACTGTTAAATGCCCTGTTCAGATAAGTAGACACACCTCCGACGAGTCCTGATTGGTCCTGAACCAATTGAGTGACAGGTCGTTCCGGTTTGACGTCCTGACGTCGACTTCCGGGCGTCATGCTATAAAAGGGAGTCACTCCCTCGCGGCCGGCTTTGCATGACCGGATGGACCGCGAGGAAGAGGGAAAACAGGCCGTCCGGATGGATGAACGACTAAGTCTCTACCTCTCTCGGAGGTAGAGACCTCAGGTACCCTGACACACAGCCACCGTGGGCCACTCGATCCACAACGTTGAGCAAACCGCTCACCCATACGTCGCCGTACACGCTGTCTGCCGTCTGCCCTGTACAGTGAAAACCCGGTATTCATCCGGATAGAAAACACCTCTCAAAAGTGCCAGACGCCATCGAATGTGATTTGCCCACTCAAGTCATTTACGACGACGAACTGCAGTCTGGTCGAGACCCCGATGAGGATGACGAGCATGCAGATGAGCTTCCCTGAGACGGTTTCTGAAAGTTTGTGCAGAAATTCTTTGGTTATGCATGACATTTTAAAGGGATTCTATAGTGTTAAGAATACAAAGTTGTATTCCTAAAACTATCCCCTTAAGGACACATGACTGAAAGTTTTCATCATGATTCCCTTTTATTTCTGAAGCTTTGTACTTAAGGGGTTAAAGTGCCCTCTGGTCCCCCCATGCCTTAAGTCACTTACCCGAGTCCAGCACCGATGTCCCTCGGCACTTGGTCAGCGCTCCGCCTCCTTCTACATCATCCGACAGGAGGGGCCTAATGCACCTGCGCGGCAAGCGCATTAGGCCCTCCCCATAGGAAAGCATTGCCTCATTCAGATGACCTGAAGTGCCTCTAGTGACTGTCTGTTTTTATACATTGAAATTTGCCAGATTGGTTTGCTGGGCCTACGTTGCCTTCTTTCGAGACTGTATGGCAGCCCAGGAATGAAAATTACCCCCATTTTATAATATATATGTGATGTTCTATCAGTTTTTACAAACAAATTTGACGATGTCGCAACAATGTGTTAAAGGGTCCTTGCGTTCCTACTTTTTGCTGTAGGAGAAAATAAGTAAACGTCCATTCTCCTCTTTGTAAGACAGCCAGATAAGTTATATTGTTATTTAGTAAAACATTTGGTTTGAAGTCATTGTGTCTCTGCTCTAATTTCTAATTTGCCACCCAATGTTGCCCCTGGCATTCTTACTATTTGAATACCCTGAAAGGATTACCAAGAGATCATTTTACCAAGAGATCAGCCTCGGGGACTCCACTGACATCACAGCTACACATTTCCTAGCACTAGGCCAACTACAGGTGTCCTAATAATTTGTAACAGAAGATTAATGTCTAGATCCCGATTGCCTGGAAAGGTAATCACTAATTACAGCTCTCCGAGAAAGGAAGCCAAAGAAAATACATATAATGTAGGCTACAAAGGAAGTCAGAATCAACCTATCACCTGTTTCTCATTATACACAGTGCTGGAGACTTTACTGTCCAATTTACTGCAGTTTCTCCAAAGGTTCTGAAAACTAATTCATCATTTCTGCATTACATGTCCTGTGCATTTTATTTGATGCTTGTCAGACCACCTCTGCTGACCATATTTAACAGAAACACAAAAGCAAACTTAACCCTTCTAGTTAGAATAGTAAAGAAACACTCCAGGCACCATAACCACTTCATCTAAATCCCATCTTACCCTCGAGGTTAAATAACTGTTTTCAAATGGTCTATAACTGAAGATGGGTGTCAGTCTGCCGCCTCTCCTCCTGGGCTCGGGCTGATACGGAAACATTGACTTGAGCAGCAAATGGGTAGCAGCGATAGGCAGTTGGGATTCTCATCCTATTACTGACCGCCCACCGCAAATAAAAACGTACGCATGTTTGTTCACAATAGGCAGCTCTCAGCCTATCACAGCCGTCCGCACTGATGCAGGAGCATTATTAGCCTGATGAGGCGACAGAACAGCGCCATGTGGAACAATTTTAAATATTAAACATTTAAAAAATTATTAAACACTAAAAAGTAAGACAGCACTAGGGGACTTCAGGCCCAATGGGAGGGAGTGTTTATGATTAAGCAATATTTTTTTGGGGGGGAATTATGAAGATTGGTTAGCCTCCATCCACCCTAACAATATTTAGCATTACATTATATTTGGTTTGGTACATATTTGTTAGATCAGGTGTGATTAGGTGGTTATTTTGCTAGATCTAGCCTAATTCCTTGGACATTTAGCATATGGGGGACCCTAAATACAAGATAGCCCACTCAAAATTGTATTCAGTTTGGTAAATATTCTTTCAATCGGGAAGGATCTGTTAGTTACTTAGATCTAACCCTATTGAGTATTCATAAGGTGTCCTGACGATGGTTAGCCACCAACATAACAATCCACAGTGCTGCAAGATTTGTTGGTGTTTTATAAATAATCATAGTAATAACATTCATTACTCATTAGATCAGGCATTGATGAAGCAATTTTGTGTTTGTATTTTGTTCGATTTGTCCTCATTCCATAGATGTTAAGCATTTTTTGGTGGAGGAAGGCTGAAAATAGGTTAACCTCCATAAAAAAACCAAAAAAAAAAACCATACAAACATAATTTTATGTATTATATATGAATGGCCAACTCTTCAGATTCCTGTAGATTTTTATCTTATACACAACAAAAGAGGAACACTGGCCATGAGGTGTTCTGTGGTGGGTGGTCAGTGATATATCTGGTTTGAACAAAACAAAATATTTTTTTTAAGAAATACAGAATTGCACAGAAAGTGAAAAAATGAAGTTTAACATTTCATAGCAGATTGCTACATTTAGAACTTTAACCCTTTTGTATCTACTCTGAACTTTAGGAGTGGTCTCCCTTGAGGCTTGCCGCAACTGGCACCCTCCCCTCCTGTCTGTGGTATTTAATTTATCACGCATCATTCCACATAGCAATCACACACGCTCACACTTCTCCTCTTAAGTGCCTTCCCTCCCCCCTCCAGCTAGACCTACAAAAACATTTTTTTTTTTTACCAAAAAACAAACGTTTATCTCAACAAAATATAAAAATAAAGGAAAAGCAGTTTATATATTATAAGATGGCATTCAGCAAACAAGATGTCTGACAGCAACAGGTCGCTAGAATATTCAATTTCATCAACACCAAGCACCATAAACACAACAGCCCCCTGTAGTAGTTATGGTACCAGGAGTGCCTTGGCACCAACCCATGGTAAGTAGCCAAACTACTAAAGTTTAACAACATACCTGGGCCACTAGTCTTTTCCTGCAGTAGAAACCAGATGTGACTACAGATACAGAGTAAAGCCTGGCTGAAGCAGGACGGCGCTCATTGTCTGGGAACGCTCAGTCGATGCTCCTAGCCTATGTTCACATAGTGAAGTTGACTCTCCAAAAGGACAAGGCCAGATGCAGGAGCTGTGGGTGTATAGTAGGACTCAGATAAGTTTTCAAACCATACAAAAACTGCTTCACTACTTACTGTAGGATGACGCCAGGGCATTCCTGGCACTATACCCACTACAACCACTATGATGTGTTGGATATTGGTTATGGTGCTTGGCGTGTTCCGTTAATTCTAAACAAAGTAATTCTTTTTATGAGAGGCTTGAAAGAAGGCCAAACCCCTCAAATAAAAATGCCCCATTATCCAGATTTTCCATTAGGACACCAAGGCCACAGCCTCAGGGCAGCAGGTAGGAGAGGGGTGGATTTAAAAATCTTCCTCACCGGGCAGTCCATTCTCATGGGTGGGGGAAACCCTAAGAAATGTTCCCCCAAGCACTAGCTGGACCCACTCAGACAGTCAGACATCCCCCTAATCTAAATTTGCACCACCACTTAGTGTCAATGCCACTTTTTTGACTGACAGACACACGCCCTCATTGACACATGCACTGACATACACTCACTGACAGATACACAGTCATTGGCACACACACTGTTTAAACAACACACACTTTCACTGACAGACACACACACTGACACACCCACTCACTGACAGGCACACACTCTCAGATACCCATACAGCCTACCCTCACCCATGTATCACCACAAGTAGCCTACCCTCACCATTGTAGCACCACAAGTAGCTTACCCTCACCATTGTAACACCACAAGTAGCCTACACTCACCCTTGTAACACCACAAGTAGCCTACCCTCACCCATGTATCACCACAAGTAGCCTACCCTCACCATTGTAACACCACAAGTAGCTTACCCTCACCATTGTAACACCACAAGTAGCCTACACTCACCCTTGTAACACCACAAGTAGCCTACCCTCACCCATGTATCACCACAAGTAGCCTACCCTCACCATTGTAACACCACAAGTAGCTTACCCTCACCATTGTAACACCACAAGTAGCCTACCCTCACCCTTGTAACACCAAAAGTAGCCTACCCTCACCCATGTATCACCACAAGTAGCCTACCCTCACCATTGTAACACCACAAGTAGCTTACCCTCACCATTGTAACACCACAAGTAGCCTACCCTCACCCTTGTAACACCACAAGTAGCCTACCGTCACCCATGTATCACCACAAGTAGCCTACCCTCACCATTGTAACACCACAAGTAGCCTACCCTCACCCTTGTAACACCACAAGTATCCTACCCTCACCCTTGTAACACCACAAGTATCTTACCCTCACCCTTGTATCACCACAAGTATCCTACCCTCACCTTTGTAACACCACAAAGTGCCTACGATCACCCTTGAACCACCACATGCAGTCACTCCCACACACTCAATACTTAAGCAGCCTCCCCACAAACCATCTCACAACCCAGTGCCACTTATTTTTCAACCACCCACCTAGTGGCATTCACCATCCACTCATACCAATCTAGTCCTATTAGCCCATTTAAAGGTTTATTCCATACCTTCAGCGTTTCTGTAGTTTGGCGTCAGAGACTCTCTTTGGCACCCCAATCCGAGAATGCAAGAATCATTTCTTATTTCTCAGTCCTTTACCTGTATGCCTGTGCCCTTCTTAAAGGGACACTCCGACAATATACTTTTTGTTAACTTTCTATGCATAAATTAATTGTGGAATTATAATCTAGGACCAAGGTTTATATCAGTCAATGATGTTAATGCCCGTCCTCCCATTAAGGCGGCTTTGATTGTACTTACATTGGAATATGGTGGATTACTTCTTTCTGGGCTGCTAAGGAATGTTGGGACAATGTACTAAACAGTGTTTCCTTCTGCCTGATTGGCACACCACATACACACTATTCCAGTTCATACCGAATAGTATAACATATAGCTACCCTATCCTACTATCCATCTGTCTAACTCAAGCATGTCAAACTCAAAGGCTAGCACAGGCCAATTAAACAAGATTTAAGTTTATGTGGGCTGCAAAAAAAACCCCAAAACTAAAACTTTCATTGAAACATAGGTTTGTTTTGAAAAGTACAGTATAAAAAAAAAACAGCATCGCCCTCTTCTAAACCACAGCCCCCTCTTCTACTAAACCACAGCCCCCCCTCTACTAAACCTCAGCCCCCCCCTTTTTACTAAATCCCAGTCCCCCTTCTATACTAAATCCCAGCACCACCCTCTACTAAACCCCTGCCCCAGTTTAAAAAAAGCAAAAACAATATTAACCAACAAGCAGACTCCACTCACATTGCCGCTGCCAGTATGTGACTCCGGAGTCCAGCCTCTGGTGTACCCCCAATGGCGCCGTCCGCACCCTGTGCCAAAGCGGACCCTCCTTGAAAAGGCTACTCCTTGAAACCCGGGAGGGGCACTGGTAGATTATTTAAAGAAACAATCAGGGGCGGACTGACCGGTCGGGCACTTCGGACATGGTCCGAGGGCCCGGCCGGGAGGGGGGCCCGCCATCAGGGGGCCCGGCGGCACACTCTGAGGGGGCCGGCCGCCCCTTTAAATGCTGCAGCCGCCTGAGCGCTCTCTTAAGAGCCTCAGGCGGCTGCAGCTTCTCACCTCCCCTCCCCTGTAGCGTGGCCGAGCTGCTCTCCGGTCCGCGGTGCCCGGCCGGAGTGATAGAAAGGTGCACACTGAGTGTGCACCTTCCTGTCAGTCCTGCCGGGTACAGGAAACAGAAACTCCTGTTCCGCGCGGAGTTTCTGTTTCCTGTACCCGGCCGGACTGACAGGAAGGTGCTCACTCAGTGTGCACCTTCCTATCACTCTGGCCGGGCACCGCGGACCGGAGAGCAGCTCGGCCACGCTACAGGGGAGGAGGTAAAAAGAGAGAGGGGGGGTAAAAAGAGAGAGGGGGGGTGAAAAGAGAGAGGGAGGGGGGGTTAAAAGAGAGAGGGAGGGGGGGTAAAAAGAGAGAGGGAGGGGGGTAAAAAGAGAGAGGGAAGGGGTAAAAAGAGAGAGGGAGGGGGGTAAAAAGAGAGAGGGAGGGAGGGGTAAAAAGAGAGAGGGGGTAAAAAGAGGGAGGGGGGTAAGAAGAAAGAGGGAGGGGGTAAGAAGAGAGAGGGGGTAAAAAGAGAAAGGGAGGGGGTAAGAAGAGAGAGGGAGGGGGGTAAGAAGAGGGAGGGGGGTAAGAAGAGAGGGGGTAAGAAGAGAGAGGGATGGGGTAAGAAGAGGGAGGGGGGTAAGAAGAGAGAGGGATGGGGTAAGAAGAGAGGGAGGGGGGTAAGAAGAGAGAGGGAGGGGGGTAAGAAGAGAAAGGGAGGGGGGTAAGAAGAGAGGGAAGGGGGTAAGAAGAGAGAGGGAGGGTGGGGTAAAAAGAGAGGGAGGGGGGAGTAAGAAGGGAGGGGGAGGGGGGAGTAAAAAGAGGAAGGGGGAGAAAGAAGAGGGGGAGGCGGGAGTAAGAAGAGGGGGGAGGGAAGAGTAAGAAGAGGGGGGAGGGGGGTAAGAAGAGGGGGGAGTAAGAAGGGGTAAGAAGAGGGGGAGGGGGGAGTAAGAAGAGGGGGAGGGGGGAGTAAAAAGAGGGGGAACGTAAGAAGGGGGTAAGAAGAGAGTGAGGGGGGAGTAAGAAGAGGGTGGGAGTAAGAAGGGGGTAAGAAGAGGGGGAGGGGGGAGTAAGAGGAGGGCAATTGCCCCCTCCCCTGTCCGCAGGCACCGTGCGGGCAGCCGGCAGGGGAGGGAGGATGAGAGGACCCAGGAGCTCAGCCTGCAGCTCCTCTGGGTCCTTCTTGCGCGAGCACAGATCGTTGCCGCGGTTACCATGGCAACGTTATGGCTCTTGCTCGAGTAAACTCTAGCCCTGGAGCTACGGGCTAGGGATTCCTGGTGGTCGCAGTGGTGAGAGTGAACTCTAGCCCCATAAACACACTGCCCCCACACACCATACACATTCACACACTGCCCCCCATACACACACACTGCCACCACACACACCATACACATTTACACACATTGCCTCACACACACACATATACACTGCCCACCCATACACACACAGCCCCCCATACTAACATTGTCACACACATACACAGCCCCCTCATACACACATTGCCCCACACACCCTACACATTCACACACTACACCCCCTCACACACACTGAACCTTTCACACACACTGCACCCCTTACACATTGCACCACTGCTTCTATACCCTACTACAGCCTCATATCCCAGCAGACCCCAGGTAAGTTGTCAAACTGTTCTTAAATGGTTTGACTACTTACTCTGGGAGGGGGGCCCGGCCCTCCTGGCACCATAACGACTACACAGAGCAGTAGTGGTTATTGTGCATGGATTATTAATTTAAATAATCTACAATTACCCCAGTAGCCAGCAAGCCAGCCAGCCTACAGGCCAGCCAGCCAGCCCACAGGCCAGCCAGCCAGCCCACAGGCCGGCCAGCCAGCCAGCCAGCCCACAGGCTGGCCAGTAGCCAGCCAGCCAGCCCACAGGCCACCAGTTAGGCTTACAGCCAGCAAGCCCACAGCCTGCCAACCGCAGCCAGCAAGCCACAGCCTGCCAGCCAGCAAGCCACAGCCAGCAAGCCACAGCCTGCCAGCCGCAGCCAGCAAGCCAACAGCCTGCCAGCCGCAGCCAGCAAGCCCACAGCCTGCCAGCCGCAGCCAGTAAGCCCACAGCCTTCCAGCAAACCCACAGACTGCCAGCCAGCAACAGTAATTAAGGTAAGAGGAGCCAACTTGGCCTAGGTATCAGCGAGCTATGTTGTGTTGCTATATTGTGAATAGGAACCAGAGTGTTGGAGAGACCCCCCTCCAGGCCCCATTAGACTCCATTGTAGTCTCTAATGGAACCTGGAGGAAATTCTTTCTAACACACTCTCTAAAGGACACTGAGATAGCCTCTGCTAGAATGCTCCCCCCCTCCATGGCCCATTAGCCCTCAATTGTAGTCTCTACTGGGGCCTTGAAGGGATTATTGCACTTTTGTTCCTTGTGTCTAAAGATTGTGTAGGGTGTGGCTGGAGGCGGTGCATGGAGGCGGGACATGGGTGGCGCTTGCTGCGGAGTATGGGTGGGGCCTGTAAGGGGGCCCTTGATTTATTTTGCCCGGGGGCCCTGCGGGTTCTCAGTCCGCCCCTGGAAACAATCCAGGGACAATAAACACTACAGCTCTCTGTAGTGGTTATGTTGCCAGGAGTGCCATGGTGCCCTCCCAGGGAATAGTGACAGTAGTAGAGAATAGGGGCATTAGTGTGTGTGTGAGGGGTGCAGTGTGTGTGTGTGTGTGTGTGTGAGGGGTGAAGTGTGTGTGTATAGGGGTGCATTGTGTGTGTGAGGGGTTTAGTGTGTGTATGGGGGGCAAAATGTGTGTGTGTGGGGGGGTGCAGTGTGTGTGTATTGGGGCAGTGTGTGTGAGGGGTGCTGTATGTGTGTATTGGAAGGCAGTGTGTGTGTATTCGGGTGCAATATGTGTATATTGGGGCAGTGTGGTGTGAGGGGGCAATATGTGTGTGTGTATGGGGGTGCAGTGTGTGTGTATTGGTGCAGTGTGTGTGAGGGGTGCAGTATGTGTGTATTGGAAGGCAGTGTGTGTGTATTGGGGTGCAATATATGCCATATGTGTGTATTAGGGGGCAGTGTGGTGTGAGGGGGCAGTGTGTTTTTGTATGTATTTGGGGGAGTGATGTGTTTATTGGGGCAGTGTGTGTGATTATTGGGGACAGTGTGTGAGGGGTGCAGTGTGTGTGTATTGGGGCAGTGGTGTGTGTGTTTTGGGGGCAGTGTTGTGTGTATTGGGTAGCAGTGTGTGTGTGTGTGTGTATTGGGGCAGTGTGTATGTGTGTGTGTGTGTGTATTTAGGGAGGGTGTGTGTGTGTATTGGGGCAGTGTGTGTGTACATATTGGGGAGCAGTGTGTGTGTGTATTGGGGCAGTGTTTGTGAGGGGTGCAGTGTGTGTGTATTTGGGAGTAGTGTGTGTGTATTGGGGCAGTGTGAGTGTATTGGGGCAGTGTGTGTGTGTATTGGGCAGTGCAAGTGTGCGTATTGGGGCAGTGTGTGTGTATTGAGGGAGAAATGTGTGTGTGTGTATTTAGGAAGGGTGTGTGTGTATTGGGGCAGTGTGTGTATATTGGTGAGCAGTGTGTGTGTGTATTGGGGCAGTGTGTGTGTGTGTGTATTGGGGCAGTCTGTGTGAGGAGTGCAGTGTGTGTGTATTGGGGGGCAGTTTGTGTGTGGAGAGTTATTGGGGGTAGGGGGACAGATAAATAAATATATACCGTAAGTTTTTTTTATTATTATTATTTAAAATAAATCATTTTTATATCCACCCTCGCTTCTTACATTTGCTGAGGGAGGGGGGATATTTCCTGCAATCCCTGGTGGTCCGATGGAGAATCCCTGGTGGTCCTAGTAGTGAGAGTGAACTCTAGCCTGCAGCTCCTGGGCTAGAGTTCACTCTTGCTGCTGACTGCGGACCGGTGAGGGCAGACCGGTGCCTGCGGACCGGTGAGGGCGATCACTGATCTTCCCTCCGGTCCTTGAATGCACCCAGCAGGGTTGGCAGGGGAGAGCAAGGCACTATTGTTTCTTGGGGGGAAGGGGGCAATTGCCCCGTTGTCCCCCCCTGGATCAACCAGTGTGACAGACACACACACTGAAACACACACACTCACCGACAGACACACACTCACAGACAGACAAACACACACTCACTGACAGACACACACTCACTGACAGACACACACACACACACACACAAACATATTTACACATTCTTGCACATACTCACAAATCATTTTATTTATTGCTCCGTACCTTTGGGAGCTGGTGTGGGGTTCTTCTCTCTGCAGGTCTTCCTACCTGCTTCTCACTGCTCCCTTACGCGCGCAGTTTAGTGATGCCGGGTCGGAATGACATCATATTCCGGTACCAGGCATCACTACAGAGGGCGCGTGCGAGGGAGCAGGAAGAACAGACTGAGCACCCTCCCTGCTGCCAGCGAACCTCTCCTCCCGGCCGGCTAGATTTTAGCAGAGTAGGCACCTGCAATGTGGGGAGAGCAGGTGCCTACTCTGCCTTAACAATAAGATATTCATTTTGAGACGCATGCAGCCTGGGGGATGCGAGTTTGACATTCTTGGTCTAACTGATCTGTCATATGTATCTACATTATGTGACAACTTCTACCTCATCTGTCTTATTTATCTACCAAATCTTTTATCTGGTTTTCTTATCTATATTATTTTTAATCCATCTGTCTTATATATTGACCTACCTTCTCTATCTTATCTATCCAATGTTGTGACCCTTTCTTTAAATGTAATTTTAATGGAAAATTCCTATATTCTCCATTATTGGCTAGAAATTTTATATTATATATGCATTTATACACAAAGCTCTTATTATTTATTATTATTTATAAAGCGCAAACAGATTCTGCACCACTGTACAATGGGATTAATCCATGATAACCTATATAAACTCTATATGTGCATGCAAGCAACCATAACAACAACAAAACAAGTACGTACATCTATCAAGGGGTTTCTATTCTCGCTATGAATATGGAAGCAATACAACTTACTGTAATAAAAACATAACGTACATTCCAACTTGCTAGACTAAGGCTGAAAATTAGAGAACATTGTGTTTAAGGTTGCCACCTGCTGGTTTGAAGTTGTTTTGCCAAAATCCAAATTTCTGATACATTTACTGGAAAATATTGCATATGATTTACACATTTTCTTAAACGAATATATATCTCAGCATCTTGCCTATGAAATCTTCTGCAAGCAAGTGGCACAATCCAAAAATTTGTAAGCTGGTCAAAATGTATCTTTATACATTTTACCATAATTGGACTGGGACACTGCATTGTGTTTTATCGGAATTATTTTCACATTCCGTACACGGACGTTACAGACGACCTGTCATGTCAAACGTATAGGGAACTTTCAGGATGAGTCGTTAAAGATGTCAATGTGATCACAGCCCCTCTGTTCCAATAATTCCCAACACCACTTTTACTGGTATTGAATCAGTGAAAATGGGCTCTGTAATATTAGTTCTGTTAAGTTATGGAGAGTAGGTTATAATTAGTAAAAATTGCCTCCGCTATAAGACAGTCCTTCAGGTTTGTTAGTCTGGCAGTATGGAAAACATACTTCCTGGTTGCCGTTGTCAATTTTGTCCTTCTTGTGTGTCCTTATGCACATTTTTTAATTGTTATGTGCACATCATCAATTAATTTTCTACAAAACACTGCATATCCATTAACAGAGACCAAGGAATACATTCAATTGGAAGGGATACTAATATAATTACACCTAACATAGATTAACACTGCCAGGGGTGTGTTAATTTTGTCGGAGGTCAGAGGACTGTATATTATTATTATTATTATTATTGCCATTTATATAGCGCCAACAGATTCCGTAGCGCTTTACATTATTATGAGAGGGGGGATTTAACTATAAATAGGACAATTACAAAAAACTTACAGGAACGATATGTTGAAGAGGACCCTCCTCAAAGGAGCTTACAGTCTATAGGAGATGTATAGAACTTTTAGCAACGCCATGAGCATAGCCTTTCTCTTTTCAAAGTCATATATACTACTGGGCCCTACGGTGGACATTGAAAGGGTAGAAAAGGAATGGGGGGTACATCCAGAACATGTATTTTTTTTATAATAGTGGTGCTACAAAAAAATTTAATAAATGAAGGTTAAGGGAACAGCGCACACTCAAAAATAAAGATTTGAATCTTACAAGGCTACTTAAAATCACCTATCTGAGCAAATAATTATGTGGGATTTGGTTGCAGCATATGGCTATTGGCTATACTTCACATACACGCAATCCTAGTTACAGCTTTGCTTTGAAAACCAAAAGAGAAAAAAAAGGAAACAAACAACAAAAGAACAGAAAACAGACTGTGAGCTCACGGGCCTTCTTGAATAATAACTTATAGGAGGTTAAAGCCCACAGGTGGGGTTCTCTTTATATATCTTAATTTATATCCCTTGTTTATATAATGACTAATGTCCATTCATTGCAACTCGCTCTGAATAAGAACGCTATATAACAACTGTCAATAAAATAAATAAATGTTTGCAACAGCCCACGATAACTGGTTTAATGTGGTAGCCCTGACTTTTTTAGTGTAAAATCTGATTTAATGTGGCTACCCTGCCTTCCTCAGTGAAAGTGTTCTATGAGGTATACATTATATTCATGGGCGTCCGCAGGAATTTTTCCAGGGGGGGGCATAATTGTTATGACATCTATGCTTGGCCCCTTTTTGACAGTGTCATGAAGGGGAGGAGCATAGTCATTATCACTTAAAGCCAGGGTGAATAGCGTTTTCACAACTATGGTGTCAGGAATACATGTTTGTATTCCTGACACTATAGTGTTCCTTTAAGCAAATTAAAGGAACATTCTGGTCACCATAACAACTTAATCTAAATGAAAATGGTATGATGCCAGGAAGCCCCTGGGTGCTCTTTCCTTTAATGGGTAAAACCGCTCTCAAATGGTTTAACCCTAAAGGCTTCCTCCAGCTCCAGGTCCTTCAGTGGTATTCGGCATCTGAAACGGAGTGTCAGGAAGTGCAGATTGACGTCAGGCATGGGTGCCGCTGATTGGCTAGAGTTGACAGTTGACGCTCTAAGCCAATCGCTAGTTCCCGGTTCATAATAAACTTTTTTATGAATGGGGAGCTATTGATTGGCTTAGAGTGCCAGCTGACCGCTCTAGCCAATCAGCAACACCCCTACTCAGCGGCACTCTGTGCTTCCTGACACTCAGTAAATAAAAGTGAACACATTAACACTGATATTTTTTTTTTACCTGGGGAGATGAGAAGGTCTAGAGTTTCCCTGCCAGGCCCAGGTACCAAAGCCTTATGATGTGGTGTCCAGAATAAAGTGGAGGGTTCACTTAATTTGTCCTTCCTGCTCCAATCTCCTTTTCTTCTCCTTCATTTGACAGTCTTCTTTTTCTTCTGACACTGTCTTCTATATTTGGCTCCTTCTGCTCCTTAACCTTTCTGCTTATTTTGCGCCCTTCTGCTCCTTTCTCATTCTGATTCCTTTCTGCTCCTTCTTCTACTTTAGCTTTGTGCTCCTTGCTGTCCCTTTCTGCTCCTTCTTCAACTTTACCTTTGTGCTCCTTGCAGACCCTTCCTGCCCCTTCTCCTTGCATACCCTGCTCCTTGCAGACCCTTGCTCCCCCTGCTCATGGTAGACCCTGCCTGCTCCTTGCTGACTCTTCATTTAGCCCCCCCATGCCTCACTTGCCTAATCTATAGGCTGCCCCCCATGCCTTACTCCCCTAATATATAGGCTGCCCCCCCCATCCCTCACTCCCCTAATATATAGGCTGCCCCCCATGCCTTACTCCCCTAATATATAGGCTGCCTCTCCCCCCATTCCTTACTCCCCTAATCTGTAGGCTGCCCCCCATGCCTTACTCCCCTAATCTATAGGCTGCACCCCCCATGCCTTACTCCCCTAATCTATAGGCTGCCCGCCCCATCCCTCACTCCACTAATACATAGGCTGCCCCCCATGCCTTACTCCCCTAATATATAGGCTGCCCCCCCATGCCTTACTCCCCTAATATATAGGCTGCCTCCCCATGCCTTACTCCCCTAATCTATAGGCTGCCCCCATGCCTTACTCCCCTAATATATAGGCTGCCCCCCATGCCTTACTCCCCTAATCTATAGGCTGCCCCCCATGCCTTACTCCCCTAATCTATAGGCTGCCCCCCATGCCTTACTCCCCTAATATATAGACTGCCCCCCCACGCCTTACTCCCCTAATATATAGGCTGCCCCCCCCCCATCCCTCACTCCCCTAATATATAGGCTGCCCCCCATCCCTCACTCCCCTAATATATAGGCTGCGCCCCATCCTTCACTCCCCTAATTTATAGGCTGCCCCCCCTTCCCTCACTCCCCTAATATATAGGCTGCCCCCCCATCCCTTACTACCCTAATCTATAGGCTATTTTAACCCCCCCATCCCATCCCCCACTTACCTGGTCTGTAGGCTGTCTCTGGCTGCATGTGTTCCTCCCCTGCGGTTTCAATCAGCAGAGAGAAGCAGGGATAGATGCAGCTTCCTATCCCTGTCTCTCTCCATACACAGCGCCACCTACTGGCCGGCGCCGGTATTGCAGTACATTTTAAATCTCACACGAAAAATAGCAGAACAAGCTGAACCATGCGGACGCCCATGATTATATTACAAGTGAAAAATGGGTTGCATAGCTAATTTTAGATGTGGAACAACCACAGTATCTCTGTATCTCAAAGGTCTACACCTCCTTTACCCCAGTTGGACTGTGCGTGCGTTATATATTACAGAGCTAAGATACTCTCAGAGAAAATTGCTGCAGAGGACTTGAAACCAGAGATTCTACATGTGCATAATTCCTCATCTCTATTACACAGAGTATTCCTAGATTATTTGGAGACTTCACTTCACTCTCCAGTGAAACCTTTACTAAATCCCTGATTCCTGATTCACACTTCAGTTGATATTTGTGTCCAGAGACTAGTCTCTCAGTTGAAGTAACTGGACGAGCACTAGGCCTAATAAATATCCACGCCTCAGTCCCTACCAAAAAATATTTTACTACTGAAGCTCCTTCGGGAGCTGCTGATCTGAAGCAGATTAAGGGTCTAAATAATTATCAGAAAATTACAAGAAAATTATTTGGGGTCCCCTACACTGGCCTAATTCTTTAGGATAAGCTTGTACACTGATCACAATGAAGCCCATGGAATAAGCAAAGCTAGGTGGAATGGGCCTTGACAGAGCTAGGAGGCAGGCCTATGGAGGAGTGTCACTTGATTGGTCAATTGGTAAAAGGGGAGTGGCTCAGCCATATAAATATTCGCCATTTTAAAACTGAGTTCCATTTTAATTTGAAATCTTTACCTGTTGTTAGCTGTTGCTGGCTTCTGGTTGGGATTTCTTCTTCTTTGTTTTTCAGATGGATTCCGTGGCTGAGAGTGATATGGCAGCGATCCTCGAGGGCGTGAAGGCGGCAATCCGGCAGCATGGCACAGCTTGGATGGAGCAACAGCTGGGGGCAGCACTGAGCATGGCGGGTCCGTCGGCGGCGCCGGCGCGGAGGACTTCGCGCCGGACCAGGCCTCCACAACGCTTGACCCCTGATGCCGGTGCTGGCGCGGTTAGGAGTCGCAGCCCGTCAGCAGGCAGGACAGGGACCGGCAACAGGAGAAGTGGCGGCCGGGCTAGGATCCGCGGAGGTAGCGGCCCGGAGGCGACCGCGCACCAAGGTCGGCAAGCAGCATCTGAGGTGTGCGGTCTAGACAAGATGGCGCCGAGGAACGCAGAGGCAGCGGGCTCGTTACCAGCAGCGGGCCCCGTTGGGAGCAGGGAGCAGCCCGCAGGACAGAGTAATCGCGGTGAGTCGCCCCCTGGGTCAGTTAGGGCAAAAAGGGGTAAAAAACAGGGGTTGTCGAAGGAGGCCCTCTTAACCCGTTCAGGTTCAGCAGATGATGGGGCAGCCAGTAAGGGCTTGGACAGCAGGGGACAGTCAGCACCTGCCACCCATTCCAGGGCGGGTAGGGCGGCACCCAGAGCACGCAGCGGGTTGCAGCAAGCGAGGGCTAGGCCGCAAGCACCCCTTCCATCAGCGCAGCGGCCGCAGGTGACAGGCAACAGGACTGCTCATAGGGCGCTGGTGACGGGTGGCGGGGTCACAGCAGGCAGTGGCATGGCCCCCTCCAGAACTGGCACAGAGATGGGGCGCTGTAGGCCGACAGATCAGCGGGCGGGCAGGGAAGGCCGCGCTCAGGATAGGTCGGACAGCCCCGTTAGTTGGCGCAGAGACAGGGGGGGTGATAGGGGATCTCGTCATCGCTCCAGGAGTAACCGGCGGAGCAGACAGCGCAGCAGCAGCGGGGAGTCTTCGGTTGGGCGTTACCGCGGCTCACCCGTTCGGGGTCCAGTCTCGCGGGAGAGTGCATCCAGGTCAGCGAGCGGGGGCTCTCCTGACAGGCGGGACAGAAGTTCGTCCGGGGATAGGTGTGGCAGAAAGGGCCGGCAGGCCAGGAGTAGCAGTACGCATAGAAGCGCAAGGGTTGAGGTTAGGGAGGATTTGGGTTCTGAAGACGGCCTCCCCAGTTGTGCTTCTTTCGTCCGCAGGTCATTGGAAGTCGGTTCAGCGGGCCGCAGGAGGCCTAGGGACGGCGGAGAATTCGCAGCAGCATCGCCAGGCCCATCGCATGGCGGAGTTCGGGATGCAGCCCCAGGATCAGCAACACCACGGGGTTTGGTCGGTGAGTTTCACAGTACACCACACTCTGGAGATTTATTAGAGGGCTTAAAATCGTTCCTTACATCTTGGAGTTCAGGGCTGGATAAGGGGGCTTCTTTTAGCAGGGCTTGGTTGCCAGGATCGTCGGGTTTGGGGTCTGGGGTGATTCCGGTCTCCGAGCGGGTGGGGAGCGGGGCAGGTGAGTTGGCAGCAGCGTCAGCGGGGTCAGTAGCCACAGAAGTGGCTGCGGAGAGGGACACGCTAGTGGGGGAGATTCCGGATGCAGCACGGCAGAATGTACACGTGTCGTTTGCGGGTCCGCTGGGGTGTCACCTTAAGGTGGAAGTTAAAGAAAGGTTGTGGAAGGGTGAATTTGTGGAGATCTTCTCCCTTCTCCCTTTAGATGAGTACCTAGATTTGAAGGAAGAGGACAAAAAGGACGCTAAAAAAGAGGAGGAGGAAAAGCGGCGTAGGTATAGGAAAATCCCGAAAACTTTCGGGAATTGGCTACGAGCATTTTGCATACTGGCGAGTGTGCTGGGGGAAAAGGCCCCTGAAAAATGTTCACAACTGTTTTGTTACTTAGATGGGGTGTGGGAGTCTTACCGCACTTATGGGGGGCTAGCCTGGTGGCGGTACGACGAGCAGTTTCGCCAGAGGCTATCAGCTAATCCAGGGATGAGGTGGGATCAGATGGACCTACCGTTATGGATGAAGCTGATGATGTCCCAGAAGGCGGCTCCCTTTCAGGGGGGGGCTGGCGTCGGTGCCTCTTCCACCGCGTCGGCTGCGCAAAGGAAGGGATTTTGCTGGCTCTATAACGAGGGCCAATGTAAGTGGGGTGCCTCATGCCGCTTTAAGCATGAATGCTCCGGATGCGGAGGGGGGCACGGTTACAACCGGTGTTTCAAGCGGGGTAAGTCCACAGCACCTAGCTCGGCCGGAGGTGCTTCAGCACCATCCGCTGCCGCTGGGTCGGTCACCGGTGAAGGTAGACGCGATGCTCCCGTGGCTAAACAGCTACGGTAAACGAGAGGATGCCTGTTTGTTGTTTGAGGGATTTACGAAGGGTTTTATCATTCCCTTCCGGGAGCGGGTTGTGGCACCTCGTTTCCGTAATCTGCGCTCCGTTGGCGAACATCATGACGTAGTGTGTGAGAAATTGCTTCATGAGGTTCGCCTGGGTCGGATGGCGGGACCGTATAAAGAGCCTCCGCTGCCCGATCTCAGGGTTTCCCCTCTAGGCTTAGTGCCAAAGAAGGAGGCGGGAAAATTTCGCCTCATCCACCACTTGTCATACCCGAAAGGGTCATCGGTCAATGATGACATTGACGGGGCTCTCTGTTCTGTTTCCTACGCATCATTCGACCTGGCGGTCGAGCTGGTAAGGGAGGCAGGACGCGGAGCGTTGTTGGCTAAGGCGGACATAGAAGCGGCTTTCCGCCTTTTGCCCATTCACCCAATGTGTCACCACTTATTGGGTTGTTTTATTGATGATAGCTATTTTGTGGATCTGTGTTTACCCATCGGATGCTCCATTTCATGTGCGTACTTTGAGAAATTTAGTACGTTCGTGGAATGGGTAGTGAGAAAGGAGGCGGGCACCAAGTTTGTGGTCCATTATTTGGATGACTTCTTGTGTGTGGGACCGGCCGGCTCTGACGCTTGCCGTTTCAGGTTGTGGTGTCTTGAATGGGTTAGCCAGGTTTTTGGGATACCTCTGGCTCGCGACAAGACCGTGGGGCCCGTTACTTGCCTTAGTTTCCTAGGACTTGAAATTGACACGGTCGCCGGGGAATGTAGGTTGCCAGCGGATAAGTTGGAGTCCCTGCGCGACGCTATTTCAGAGTTGCGGGGGGCAAGGAAGGCGACACTGCGGGCTATACAATCGTTGTTGGGACGGTTGAATTTCGCTTGTCGCATTATTCCGGTGGGTAGGGTATTTAACCGGTTCCTAGCCAAAGCCACGGCGGGAGTGCGGTCACCTCATCATTTTATTAGAGTCACCGCTCCGATCAAGGAGGACTTGGGGGTGTGGGAGACCTTCCTGAAGGATTTTAATGGGAAGGTCTTTTTCAGGGAAAAGTGTATTGAGTCGCCCGAGTTGGAATTCTTTACCGATGCATCTGGGAGTGTTGGTTTCGGGGCCTACTTCGCGGGTCAGTGGTGCGCGGAAAGATGGCCCGACAGGTGGGCAGTCAGCCCGCTGATTCGGAACTTGGCTTTTCTCGAGCTGTTCCCATTGGTGGTGGCACTCTCCTTGTGGGGCCAGGTTTTACGCAATAGGAGAGTGGTTTTCTTTACTGACAACATGGCTGTTGTGGAGGCTGTGAACAATCTGTCAGCGTCATCGGTCCCAGTGGTCTGCTTGCTTCGTCGGTTTGTTTTGTACTGCATGCAGCTGAACATTGTTTTTCGTGCACGTCATGTCCCAAGTTTCTTAAACGTAATTGCTGATGCTCTTTCTCGCTTTCAGTGGGAAAAATTTCGGGCGGAGGCTCCGAACGCGCAAAGGGAGGGTCTGCCATGTCCGGATCTGATGTGGCGGCTCGGGACATCTTGCTTGGAAGACTGATCAGGGATTCGTTGGCTCCGGGCACGTGGGCAGCGTATAGTAAAGTGTGGGAAAGGTGGGACGAAGCAGTAGGCTGTACAGGGGACATGGTATCGGCAAAGGTACGTCTCGAGACTTTATTATGGTTGCTCTGCCGGCTGTTCGCAGGGGGTGCTTCCCCGGCAGTGGTTGGCCGGAACTTGGCAGCACTGGCATTCCTCTTCAAGCTCCGTGGGTGGGAGGATTTGACAAAGTCGTTTATTGTGCGGCAGGCAGTTAAGGGTTATCGCAGGGGGAAGTCTGTCCCTGACAGTAGGAGGCCGGTGTCTTTCACGGTACTTCTGCAGCTACTGGGGGTCTTGCCAAGTTTGTGTTTCTCGCTGTTTGAGGTCTTGCTATTTAAGGTGGCTTTTGTGTGGGCCTTTTTTGGGGCATTTCGGGTGAGTGAGATTGTAAGTGGGAGTAAGCTTAGGCAAGGGGGTCTTCAGTTCGAGGACGTGGACTTGAGGGTAGCAGAAGTAGCTATTCGGCTAAGGCGCTCGAAGACTGATGTCTTTGGGAGAGGTCGGACGATTAAGCTGTCTGCTATACCTCAGGTGGAGGCTTGCCCGGTGGGCTGTGCTCAGCGATATGTGGAAGTCCGCCCAGAGGGGCGGGGTTCATTTTTTCGCCATGCTGACGGCTCGGCGTTGTCGAGGTTCCAATTCACCAGGTTCTTTAAGTTGGGTTTGGAGCGCTTGGGCATGGATCCCTCGCAATTTGGCACCCACTCGTTCAGGATCGGGGCTGCCACAGAGGCGGCGAGATTAGGCTTGGGGGACGAGTTGGTTAAGAAAATTGGGAGATGGGAATCGCTTAGGTTCCGTTCATATGTACGACCTGATCTGTTATTATAAATCAAGTTGATGTTTTGGCGGTACAATTCAGGTTGGCCGTGGTTATAAGTTATTTCTTTTCTTTTCAGGTGGAGTCGCATGGATAGTAGGCCACTCATATGTCTACTGGGCTGAACGGAGGGCTGCAGTTCGGAGACAGGGCACGCAGCTCGGCTTTCCGTTGAATGTATTACGTGTGTTGTGGTTTGGTTGTCGTGGTTATGGTTGGAGAGACACGTGTTTGGATTTATTCCGGAGGATAGGGCAAGGGGAAGTCCCCGAGTTCATATTGTTCCACACAGGGGGGAATGATTTTGGGTTGGTCCCGCAAAGGGAATTAGTTTGTGGGATTAAAAGGGACTTGGATAAGTTGAGGTCTTTGATCCCCGGGGTTGTTATTGTTTGGTCGGAAACGGTACCGCGTTTCCATTGGCGTCATGCGAGGGATTTCGCAGCGATGGCAAGATATAGACGGAAGTTCAATAAGTTGTTGGCAATTTTTATTAAGAGATCTGGGGGGGTAGTAGTGCGGCACAGGGAGCTGGAGGATATGTTACCGGGATACTTCCGTCGTGATGGGGTTCATTTGTCTGAGGTGGGTTTGGATTTTCTTAATTTGGGCTTTCAAGATGGTTTGAGGCAGGCTTTGTTTATTCGGGGTGGGGGCGCCCAGGAGGCTTGAGGGGTCAAGCTCTGTGCTGTGGCGGGGGATGGTTTAGTTTAATTGGGGGTAGGTCGGTTTTTGGTAAGTGGGATAGGTCAAGAGGAATACTTACCTTTAGATTTGGTGGTAGGTTCGAGCTCGGCGGTAGCTACGAACCTGGGGGTGTAGGGGTGTCTCGGTATGCCCCTACACTGGAAATGGATGCCCTTGGTGGCTGGGACAATGGTGTAGGGGTGTCTTGGTATGCCCCTACAGTGGAAAGGGATGCCCTTGGTGGCTATGTTATGGTGTAGGGGTGTCTTGGTATGCCCCTACTGTGAAATGGGATGCCCTTGGTGGCTATGATAATGGTGTAGGGGTGTCTTGGTATGCCCCTACAATTGGAAATGGTTGCCCTGGGTGGCTGTGTTAATTGTTTATGTTATTTATGATATGTTACATTGTTATATGGTATTATGTAAATATGTTTGAGGTCATTGTCTGGGTATTTAGTTATGTTAATTGGGGGAATGTCTTTTCAAATGTTGGTGACAATGACCTCTTAAATTTTATATCTTATTTTATATATATTTATGAGATTAATAAAGCCATGGAATATTTTTGCCAAATAATCCTTGTGTCTGTGTTTATTGGAGGTTAATTGGTTATAACTGGAATAGGCCAAAGAGACGACAATGCGCATGTCATGAAGCCCATGGAATAAGCAAAGCTAGGTGGAATGGGCCTTGACAGAGCTAGGAGGCAGGCCTATGGAGGAGTGTCACTTGATTGGTCAATTGGTAAAAGGGGAGTGGCTCAGCCATATAAATATTCGCCATTTTAAAACTGAGTTCCATTTTAATTTGAAATCTTTACCTGTTGTTAGCTGTCCCGCCCACCCTCCCTAATTTAATGGGTTAATGGTTAAGATTTATGTCTCTCCCGTTTTGTCACGGCGGCGGGGGATGGTTTAGTTTAATTGGGGGTAGGTCGGTTTTTGGTAAGTGGGATAGGTCAAGAGGAATACTTACCTTTAGATTTGGTGGTAGGTTCGAGCTCGGCGGTAGCTACGAACCTGGGGGTGTAGGGGTGTCTCGGTATGCCCCTACACTGGAAATGGATGCCCTTGGTGGCTGGGACAATGGTGTAGGGGTGTCTTGGTATGCCCCTACAGTGGAAAGGGATGCCCTTGGTGGCTATGTTATGGTGTAGGGGTGTCTTGGTATGCCCCTACTGTGAAATGGGATGCCCTTGGTGGCTATGATAATGGTGTAGGGGTGTCTTGGTATGCCCCTACAATTGGAAATGGTTGCCCTGGGTGGCTGTGTTAATTGTTTATGTTATTTATGATATGTTACATTGTTATATGGTATTATGTAAATATGTTTGAGGTCATTGTCTGGGTATTTAGTTATGTTAATTGGGGGAATGTCTTTTCAAATGTTGGTGACAATGACCTCTTAAATTTTATATCTTATTTTATATATATTTATGAGATTAATAAAGCCGTGGAATATTTTTGCCAAATAATCCTTGTGTCTGTGTTTATTGGAGGTTAATTGGTTATAACTGGAATAGGCCAAAGAGACGACAATGCGCATGTCAAGACATTTTTGTATAACTCTTTGCAAAAATTCTCAACTACTTTAATGGTGACTTCTATAGATAAATCATTTGAAATGTGGTTCTATGTTTACTGCACAGATGATATATGAGATATGAGTCTGACAGATGGAGGCTGCCCTCCTCCCCCCCGGATCCCACCCAAAAAATGCATCATCAACTGTGTGCCCCTTAATCCCCCTATTGAACTTCTTATCCCTTTTGTGTTTCTTATTCTCTCTTTTGAATGTCTTACCCACTTTAGTATACCAAATTCCCCATTTTTTTCCCTCTGTGCATCTCTTACACCCCTTTTGTGTGTCTCTTATTTCCCTCCAGACCCTTTGTGTGTCTCTTTCTATGTCAGCGCCTTTGTGTTTCTTTCTCTCCTTCTCCAGTCTTTCTGTGTGTCTCTATCTCTCCTTCCCTATCCCCTCTGTGTGCTTTTCTCCCCTAGCCCCGTTTGTGTTATTCTTTCTCATCTCAACCCCTTTTTGTGTCTCTTTATCCCAATCCCAGCCCATTTGTGTGTCTTTGCACACCAGTCCTTCTGTGTGTCTCTTTCTCCTTCCAACACGTCTGTGTGTCTCTTTCTCCCCCCAGCCCCTTTTGTGTGTCTCTTTTTAACTTCCCTGCCCCTCTGTTTGTCTCTCCCCCAGCACCTTTTATCTTTCTCGCCCCTGATCTTCTTTGACAATTTGTGCCCCCCAGTCCCTTTGGATGTCTCCTCCCCAGGTCATGTCTGTCTCATTTGCCCCTTTCCAAGCCCTTGTCTGTCTCTTTTGCCCCTTCTCCAGACCCTTTCTGTCTCTTTTTGTTCCTCAACCCCTCTGGGCGTCTCCCCCAGCCCTTGTCTGTCTCTGTTGGCCCTTCCATAGCCTCTGTATTCTCTTTTGCCTGTGTGCCACTTTTGCATCTTCCCCAGCCCTCATCTGTCTCTTTTAAGGTTTCCCATCCTGTGCATGTCTACCTTCCTGTTTAGCGTGGCCGTGGACCGCGGTATTGGAGCTTCTGTATTCTCTACCTGGTCTGACGGGAAGCTTTTCGGTGCTCTCAGTGAGCACTTCCTGTCAACCCGGTGACCGACTGGATGGGGAGCACTGTGCTGTGCACTCTCCTCCTGCCGGTCAAACGGATCCTGCGCATCCCGGGCCTTTGCACCCTAAGGTGGCTGTCTGTGCTGCCTTATGGTTCTGCCGGCCCTGGTGGCTTTAAATATTGCTGCATCCTCTGTCAGTATGACATTAGCATGAGGAAGACTTTACAAAGACCAGTGCGTGTTTAAGTGATACAAACTGTATCTCTTAACTCCATTGGCACCAATGTCTCATTTCATGACTTAAAACCCTCTCCGGAGACAAGATATATACTCATCATAGTCCCTCAGGGACTCCAGTGTTTCGAGAAACATCCCAGCAACCATTGCAGGCCTAGAGATCATTGAGATTGCAGACCACATGCCCATGAACTAACCTACGCAGTGCTGGGCTAGTAAAGGGCCTGCACATTACTGTCAGCTGTCTCACTTCTGCAGTACTTAGCCAACATGCCAAACACCTCCAATTGCTTTTAATCAGCAGAATAATTACACAAAGGAGCTGGGAGAAGAAAGAGACACACAAAGCTGGTCATTTTTTTTTTTTTCAGTGGGGCACAAGTAGCTCGTCCTACTTAAGGCGCACATTAGTCTGGCACAGGCCCTGGACTTGGTTTCCGTAAGGTGCGTGCAACTAAAAACCTCCAGTGGCATTGCTGTGATATGGAAAAATGTAGGGTTTTATAGCAAACACTAAGACTTTTAAAGTGAGTATCTTTTTTTATTTTTTTCTTATTTTTAGCTTTTATTTTTTGTATGTTTTCCTCCATATCGATATAATTCATTAAATAAAAAAATGGAATCCTGCATTTCCAACTTTCCAATTTAAGCACAATGTGCTATATCATGTTAATCCAGTAGGTGGCAGATTCATACGGTAATAGTAATAATCAGGAAATTTGTCAATGAGAAAGGGGGAGTTGGCATGCACGTGGAACTAGGTGATTACTCCCCTTCCAAGGGCTTCCTATGGAACCTTTATAGAGTCTGTTCTGACAAGACATTAACTTAGAGGTTCAGCATGTTAAAAATGTCACGCTGTAAAAATGGCAGATTTTAACAGTGGACAAATACTTAGCAAAATTGTGCTTTTAAAAGAAACAAATCATTTGTTGAAAATGCTAAATTATTCTTGTATTGAAGGCTTATTATTCTATATATTTGATATAAGTTCAAAACGTTCTGGCAATATTCTGTAGGCGTAGCGGAGGGCAGGAATATGATCTAACATCAAACCAGCCCTTTCTAGTCTATCAGAACCTAGCACGTCATTGGAGATGAAGATAAAAGAATACATACTTATATAGATAAATAAAGGAGTAAAATGTGTGAGGTACCCGAAATAGGAGCAATGTGCTGTACTGATTAACTAATTAAAATAATACACTTTAAGCATTCAATTTACATGCTCAGCATATGATAACCATACCCAGGAATATTGGCATCTTGTGATTTGCATCACTGGCACCACCTGAAGAACTGTCAGGTCAGCCTGGTGTAGACACATGCCAGACTGCCCGCAAGTCACACAGTATGCCCCACTAAGGGTAGACATTCACAGAGAGCTGTTTCAGTGCTCTCTGCAGGGTCCTAGTACTTTGAGTGTCGTGTGGACGCATCTATGGATGTGCTCACACTATGCTTTTTTGGCTAGTTACCTGGTGTCCTCGAAAGATGGACCCTGAAATTGGGACTGTTGGGACACCTGCATAAGAGATAAGTGAATGTCTCTCTCTATTGTGAATAAATAGCAGTGTGGGGGCTTCTGAGTCCCAATCTCCCTCCAAAAAAAAAGTTAGGCCTAGCAAGTGGCGTCTCCTCAATGAGCTGCAGGGTAGAGAGTCTTATGTTTTATTAGGGGCCCACACAATACCCCATCACCTGGGCCTTTTATATTATATACATAGCTGATTTCCAGTCTCCAGGGCCTTTATTTATTTGGGTCTATAGGATGCCTAGGAGATACTCAGTCATATCCTGGGCCCAATTATTATTAGCGCTTTACAATATTAAGAAAGGGGGGAAATTTACAATAAATTATACAATTATAAATTATACAATTATACACAGTGACACAGGAACAATAGGTAGATGAGGGCCCTGCTCAAACGAGCTTACAGTCTAGAAGAGGTGGGGTACAAATAAAAAACAAGGCGGCAAGGGTGACAGCCACCAAACAAGGTGGAAAAGTAGCAGAACTGGAGACGAGTGTGCAGTGTGGCTCTTTAGGAGAGCGAAAGACAGCTATGGATAGGTATAGATAAGTTACTCTGGCAGTCTATAAGCATGTCTGAACAGCTTAGCATGTTAGCATGTTTTGAGGGACTTTTTAAACAATTGAAGACCAGAGGAGAGTCTGATGGGGATAGGCAGGCTGTTCCAAAGGAAGGGAGTCCTGCAGGCACGAGTTGGCAGTAAGGGTGCGAGCAGCGGACAGGAGAAGGTCAAAGGAGGAGCGGAGAGACCGAGAAGGGTCATATCTATACATCAGTGAAGAAATGTAAGAGGGGCCAGAGTTGTTTAGAGCTTTATAGGTAAGGGTTAGTATTTTGAATTGACACCTATAGGATACAGGAAGCCAGTGTAAGGATCAACAGAGGGATGAGGCATGGGAGTATTGACGGATGAGAAAGACTATAAAATAAAAGACCAATGAGACTGGGTATCTCCTCAGCTCTTAAAGGGACACTCCAGGCACCCAGACCACTTCTGCCCATTGGAGTGATCTGGGTGCCAACTCCCACTACTCTTAACCCTGCAAGTGTAATTATTGAAGTTTTTTATAAACTGCAATAATTACCTTGCAGGGTTAACTCCACCTCTAGTGGCTGTCTACTAGACAGCCACTAGAGGGCACTTCCTGGATTATAGCACAGAAAACCTGTGCTAGAGCGTCGCTGGAATTCCTCACGCTGTGTGAGGACCTCCAGCGTCGCTCAGTTCCCCATAGGAAAGCATTAGGTCTCCCCGGCCGGTGGGCGGGATCAGTCTCGCCCACCGGCCGACGTAATGCAGTGGAGGAGCGGCGGTGGAGGAAGAAACAGCGACGTGGGACATGCCTCTGGTAGGTCACTGAATTCACCCCTTCAGCAACCGAGGATTGGGAGGTGGGAGGAAGAGGGAACCTGCAGTGCCAGGAAAACGGATTGTTTTCCTGGCACTGGAGTTTCCCTTTAAACATTATCCTCTCCAGCCCACAAAACATGAGGTGAAGGCCTATCCTATTGGGTTATTTTGCGTTCCAGGGCACCCCACACTATTATTTATTTATATAGGAGAGAGAGACAATTACTTTTCTCTTATTGAATGCATGTAAATTATATGCTTAAAGTGTACAATATTATATAAAATATTATATTAATTACTCTCACTTTCAGTACAACGGAGGAGGGTTAATGTAAAATGAATGACTTTAAGGCCAACAGTCATCGTCTTGTGACACGGATAGCAAACACTACTGTTAAATTACGTTTTTTAAAGTTATATTTAATAGATCTAGATCTGCAGAATTTGCGCTGAAAAATAAAAGATAATGGCATATGGCAATAATGTGCCACTGAATCACAAAACACATCAGTTTTTGTTTGTTCTCCTCTGTCTATCTTCAAAGATACCTGAATACATTTCCCAAGCACAGTATTTATTTTCTTTTGTTTATTTCCCTCATCCACTTTTTATAGGAATAATCAAATTGATTTTTTTAATTTTTTAATGATTTATATTGGCCATTAGAATAAATCATGTGGCTTCTGTAATGTATTGTTCTTTTTTTTTTTTTGTTCCTTTGGTTAATTGGCCAAGTGGTCTCTCTGGGAAGTTCTGAGCATGGAAGCAGTGCTGCTCATGTAGATGGGGCGGTAACATTAAATAATGTGATGTCCCAACTCGCTATCCAAAAGCACCCTGCTATGAAAATTCAGAGAGATACTGGACAACGGAACAGACTTTCACTCTAACAGGATCCCACTTGGCCACGGCCAAAATCTGGGTTTAGGTTTATTGAATGAGACATGGATATGGAATGGACATGGTAGATGAGATGGGGAGAAATTCAAGCTGGTGAAGGAAATTGGAAGAGAGACACATGATGGGTGGCAAGAGCCACAAACAAGGGGTTGGGGAACATGGAGGAGAGAGATACGGGGTGAGTGAGGGGAACACATTGGAATAGGAGAGAGAAAACAAGATTGTACATTTTAGCATTTTTCATATTTTTCTGTGTACACATTGTAACGTAATTACATAAGTAACCTGCTTCAATATAAAAGCTTATTAGAGATGTGCAATTCGTCTCGGTCCAAACGTGATTTCGGATGACATTCGGATGCCGACTCACAGCCCCAGGGTCCCTGCTGGGGCTCACGC